>NC_054375.1:125568377-125885583 GCF_017654675.1 Xenopus laevis | reverse complement strand
TGCACAGATCTTGCACACGTACAATTCCTGAGAGACACAAAAAAAAAAAAAAAGTGTAGTTAAAGGGGTTGTTCACCTTTGAGTTTACTTTTGGTATGATGTAAGTACGAGTGATATTCTGAGACAATTTGCAATTGGTTTTCATTTTTTATTATTTGTGGTTTTTGAGTTATTAGCTTTTTAGTCAGCGGCTCTCTAGTATCAGAAATATGGTTGCTAGGGTCCGAATTACCCTAGCAACCATGCATTGATTTCAATAAAAGACTGGAATATGAATAGGAGAGGCTGGCATGGAAAGGAGTAATGAATATGTAGCAATAACAATAAATGTGTAGCCTTACAAAGCATTTGTTTTTTTAGATGGGGTCAACGACTCCCATTTGAAAACCTGAATAAGTCTGAAGAAAAAGGAAAATAATATTTTGGCTGAGCCAAATCGGAATGATCCAAATGTATTGTATAAGATCATAAAAGGAGACACGTCATAAGAGGAATAATATTGCTTTTGCTCAATGGGATTTTCAACTGCCCAATATATATTTGGGCGAAAGCTGGGCAGATATTGCTTGTGTAGGGCTTCTCAAGGTTGGCCAGATTGTCGACTGCCAATCAGGTTATCAGTAGGGATGCACCGAATCCATTTTTTTTGGATTCAGCCGAACCCCCGAATCCTTCGCAAAAGTTTTGATCGAATACCAAACTGAATCCTAATTTGCATATGCAAATTAGGGATGGGAAAAAAACTGTTTACTTCCTTGTTTTATGACAAAAAGGCAAGCCGTTTCCCTCCCTGCCCTAATTTGCATATGCAAATTCGGATTCAGTTCAGCCGGGCAGAAGGATTTGGCCGAATCCTGCTGAAAATGGCTGAATCCTGGATTGGGTGCATCCCTAGTTATCAGTATAACAAACCGGTTCAAATATGCAAAACAGCTTAACTCTGCTAAGGAAACACAGTTAGGTTGAAAAAAACAACAAATGATACTCACAGTGATGTATTATGGATAGAATGCAAACGATGAGACTAAATATTGCACAAATATATTCTGCAGAGCTGTACCAAAATACCGTTTTACAATGTAAAGAAGCAAGTGTTGGCTTTACAAAGAAGGGGCCGTAATGCCCAGAAGTGTTTCACTTCATACAGATCATTGCCCAAAAAGCTGTTCCCCTCCAGCAAAGACTTACCCCGTTTCATACAACAGGTCGTTAAGTCACGCTCTCCTGTGCTGTCGACATATCTCACAGCTGTAGGCAAAAAAACAAGACCGGGTTATGGATCCGACTGCATTCACACCTGCACAACAGGATGGAAGAACGACAAAAACAAGAATTTTCACTCATGGCAACAAAAGCCAAGTTATAGGGATTGTTCACCTTTAAATTAACTTTTAGACAATTTGTAATTGGGTTTTTTTTTTATCACTTGTGGTTTTTGAGTTATTTAGCTTTTTATTCAGCAGCTCTCCAGTTTTCACAATCTGGTTACTAGGGCCCAAATTACCCTAGCAACCATGCATTGATTTGAATACGAGACTGGAATAGAGAGGAGCTGAATATAAAGATGAGTACTATAAAGTAGCAATCCCAATACATTTGTAGCCTTACAGAGCATTTGTTTGATAGATGGGGTCAGTGACCCTCCCATCTCAAAGTGTTGCTATTCAGGTCATGGAACTCCGAGGATACTTTCAATATCCTCATATTTTGCAACAGGGGTACTTTATTTATTATAATACACAAGTTACTTATAGATACAACGCAAAAAGTAAGTGTATAAATCAATTGGTAATAAAGTTCTGCATGTGGCCCACAACTCCCAGCATGCTGGACGGCACAGGAGCCAAACACACAGCTGATACTCTTCCTTAGTCGACCCCCTCCACACCTTGCAGGGAATTCTCCTCGCTGAGGGTGGTGGTGAGGAGCCCTTCCCTCACAATACAGCCGCAGTCAGCACACACCAGCTGATCCTGGGAATAGTGAGCATCGTCTACTATCTCTGAGGAGCCGCAGTCGGGACATCGCTTCGTCCCTGACATTTCCACCAACACCGAATTCAAACAAGCGCAAAACCTGGGTACCCCTATCACCAACGGTACGTCCCACTCCTCTTCCTTCCTCCCTATCAGCAGATAGAACGCTTCACATTCTGTGACATCACTTCCGCCAGTGGGGAAGCGAACGTATCAGCGTCGCCCTAACCGGAAGTACGCGTGCTTTTTTTTTTCATCTGATCAATAAGAACATAGGAATTAGAAGCAGGGGCGGGTATTCTGTCCGATTGCCCCTAATTGTTTATTAAACCGTGCAATATTACCGGAGAGTAATTCGCGTCCAGTCTGAATCCCCGAGCATGAAGATTAACCGGATTGGCATATACTGGAAACTGTAACTACACGGGCCAACACTGGGAGGCGCTGATGTCATTATTATTTGTTTCTCTTTATAGTATCTGTGTTGTATTTGTGCTCATAGCTTTCTAAGAGAGAAACAAAAAGTGCTAAAAGTAGCACAATATATAATGTTACATTAATTTGTTTACATTTCCTGCAAGTTTAATTATGTTTGATGTTTGCAACTTTTCCATTGGTCTTTCTTTTCTATATCATATTAATGTGGAATTACCAAACCCAACGAGATCAGGGAGCACTGGATTTCTAATATCGCCAGCAGATATCAATGTAGGAGTTTGTATTAGAAGTAAGATGGCCCCTGTGTTCTTAAAACGTTTTGGAAAAAATGTGTCATCCTATGTGGGGTTTTTTTCTACCTGACCTCTATCACTATTTGTGTATATATTACGGTGTTCCTGTTCTGCTTAGACAGGAGAGTCACTGGACATTTCCCTGGTCAGTTCTCAGTAGGGTGGCACAATATTTGAGCCCTTTTCTTGCTGGAATCTTTAGTCCTGGCCAAGCCAAACCCTATGCCTGAATATGACCTGACGTTTTAGTACATTATAGAATGGCCATTTCTTAGCAATTTTTCCAATAAGTTTTAATAATATTTTTTTTATTTTTTTTAATTATTTACCTTCTTCTGACTCTTTTCAGCTTTCAAATGGGGGTCGCTGACCCCATCTAAAAAAACAGATGCTCTGTAAGGCTGCAAATTGGTGATGTCCGGGCCAGCCTGAAACCCACAGGTTCTGGTCGACTCCTGCACAAAATCTTCTAGTCGCAGGCGGGTCCAGGTCGAGCTCTCCTCCTGCTCTCCCCGTCCACGACCTAGCACTTCCTGCGCCGAAATTTATAGACTTGCGGCAGCTCCTGACCCTCCCCTTTTGTGATGTCACTGTGGGGCGGGCGCTGGTCTATAAATAGAGGGGTAGCAGCGGGCCGGGTGCAGATTGGGAGGAAGCGGGTTAGGGTCGGGGCGTGGGTCGCAAAATTCACATCACTATTGCAAATGTATTGTTATTGCTAATTTTTATTACTCATTTTTCTATTTATGCCATCTCCTATTCATATTCCTGTCCCTTATTCAAATCAATGCACGGTTGCTAGGATAATTTGCACTCTAGCAACCAGATTGTTGATATGGCAAACTGCAGAGCTGTGGAATAAAAAGTTAAATATCTCAAAAAACACAAAACCCAATTGCAAACTGTCTGGAAATATCACTCTCTACATTATAATAAAAGTTAACTCAAAGGTGAACAACCACTTTAAATGTCCCCTTTATTTGCGCTGCTTGCCTTTGGTTCTTTCCAGCAATAAATATAGCTCTTTTTTGCACTGTGCTCATATTAAAAAAAATAAGCATTTTTTTTTCATCTAGTTACAAATCCTGACATTAATACTTGCATACAATTCAGCAAAGACAGCACTGACGTCATGTTAGGATAAGGAAAGTATTATTTCTATGTATAAACATCATGTGCATCATAGTCATCACAGGGTGTCGTTTTCAACCACACAAAAAGCTATTCTCTTTATTATGTCCATGATACGTCCAAAACATTTTCTTGTCTTGTTCTTGAGTGTAGAGGATTTATTTTTCCTTAACAGTATGTCACAGCATTTCTGAAAAGCTTTCAAGATAAGTGCAATAGGCAGCAGGATGATTCTAGTGCAGAGACTGCTGGGCAAAGGTGCAGGTATGTAAGAACTGTGTTTTTGCTGCAATTTGTGCACAGGGACATGGAATGGGGAAGTGGTGCATGTGATGTGGGACAGAGAAATAAGGAAACGGCTCAGTTTACAGCTGCACTGACTCACCAGTTAGGGGATTATTAGAGTGTGTGTGTGTGTGTTAGGGATGCACCGAATCCAGGATTCGGTTCGGGATTCGGCCAAGATTCTGCCTTTTTCAGCAGGGTTCGGATTCGGCCGAATCCTTGTGCCTGGCCGAACCGAATCCTAATTTGTAATCCTACAATATGTAAATTGTGGGGAGGGCGGGATTTCACATGACTTTTTGTTACAAAACAAGGAAGTCAACCAATTTTGTTCCACTTTTTCCTTTCCCGCCCCTAATTTGCATATGCAAATTAGGATTTGGTTCAGTATTCGGCCGAATCTTCCAAGATGGATTTAGGGATTCGGCCGAATCCAAAATAGTGGATTCGGTGCATCCCTAGTGTGTGTGTATATATATTTACACAACATGTTTCAGGCACACAGGCCCTTTTTCAGGTGTGTGTATCCGATGTTTCTTATGGAAAGGTCCCTGTGTGGGACTGAAACGCCGAATAAATAAACCTGTTTTGCTTTTAATCACAATTGACGTTGTTGTTTAAATCCTGTCAGTGCTATCACTATGGATGCTTTTTTTTCATTTTTTTCGCACGAGCACCCGGTTTCATGTTCATTTGAGGCGTGCAACGTATTTATGTTGTTTTCTAGATAGAGAGATGGATATACAGATAGATGCCGATAGATAGATATGACCTGGATTCATAAAAGCAGAAAAGGTGAATTCTGTTTCATTTAGATGATCTGATGGCTGCCTGGAACAGTGATTTAACTAAATGTTACTGGGCCCCACAGCAAATTCATTTTAGGGCCCCCAACATATCCAGAGGCTGGCCTGTTTTACAATATATGTTAAAATTGCTAGTTCATTTGTGCCTCATGGGGCCCCCTATACCTCCTGGGCTCTCCTGCAGCTGCAGGGTCTGCTTCCTCTGTAGTTACACCCCTGGCCTGGAGTATGACACAGTGTGGATTCTCTATACAGGGCAGGACTTGAGCTGGGGGGAGATGATGCAATGAGATGTACATCTAGTACTATGTAGTATTGTCTGCCTCTGTTACTTACTTGCTCTTGGGTCTGTATTGGATCTAAGCAGTTTCTCCCTCCAGTGTTGTCCTTTGGACTGGCACAGGGTCGGACTGGGGGGGGGGGGGGTCAGGGCCCACAGGGGCTGCCACATCAGGGCCCCCTCAACCCCCCAAGAGCCCCCCTCCCCAGCAACCTCACCTCTGCCCTCTCCCAGCCCCTGGCAGCGCATACCTACGGCACGCTTGTTTGTGGGCGGGACAAGTGGGCGGAGCAGGAGGCAGAGTTGGCAGGACAAGAGGCGGAGCCGGGCAACCAGGTTGAGGGGGAGGAGGTCTCACTCTGTGGAACGGGTCTGGGCCAGTCAGACTGGCAGATCCTCCTGCAGCTGCTCTGCCTCTGTCCTTTCTTCTGCTTCCTTCGTCCCATCTTTCTCTTTAGCTTTGCTCTATTTGGTCGCTATCTCCTTCTTTTAGTGACTGTAGGGGAACTATGCAGGATATGTACTAAAGTCAGTTATTTAGTGAGATTTTGTTTGCATACCTCCCAACATTTTAGAAACAATAAGAGAGACAAAAAAAGTTGCCGCACAGCACGCCATTTTTGACCACGCCCGTTTTTTGTGGCCACCCCCTAATTACCTTGTTCATTTTACAAAATTTGGCAGTTTATGAAAGTTTGAACATATTTCTGTGTTTTTTTCCCAGTTATTACAGTTTTGCTAATGACGGTGAATTGCCCTTTAAGCTGAGTCTAACTTTTCCCAAGGGACCCGTTATCTTATATTGTTACAATTACTTATTTGCTTATCTTGAAATTGTTACAAAAGTATCTTATCTGCAGCTGTGCTGGGGTCTCTGCCAAAAGCCAATTAAGTTAGAAACTTTGTTTCTTTTTCTGGCTGTTCAGTGCTGAGAAAAACAGGACTTTCCAGAACAAATGAGGCACTGTCCCTCTAAAAACGGGACAGCTGGGAGGTATGTGTTTGTACAGGTATAGGTTCTGCTATCTGGAAACCTGTTGTCCAGAAAACTCCGAATTATGGAAAGCCCGTCTCCCATAGACTCTATTTTACCCAAATAAATCCAAATGTTTAGAAAATATTTTCCCTTTTCTCTGTAATAATAAAACAGTAGCTTATACTTGATCCTAACTAAGACATAATTATAATTTATTGGAAGCAAAACCAGCCTATTGGGTTTATTTAAACCTGGCCAAATAGATTTTAGTGAAAAAATTAACAAATTTACATTTTCACACTTTGAGAAATTAGCGGATTTCCGATCGTTTGCCTGAGCGGAAATTCACCTGGCGAAATGCAGCGAAAGTTCTCCAGCCACAAGGTTATTCGCTACAATAGAAGTGTGCTACTCATCTTATAGCTTGTGTGAATTGTAGCAAAAATGTGCCCCTTGGTGAGAAGAGGAAGAGCTTGTTGCTCAGTAAACGAATGAGTGACCTCATCTGAGGTTTCTCTGCTTAGTTTTAAGCAAAGTATCATTCAGAGTATTCCCTCTTCTTACCAACTCTGAAGCGTTAAAACGGCTTTAAAAAAAAATAAGTGATTCCAAAAGAGCTTAAAGGGGACTAGTCACCCCAAAAAAAATTATTCATAATCCTATTTTATCACATTAGTCAAGCAAAATGAACTTTAATTACACTATATAAATTATTTGAATCTTGTTTCCGTCAGTCTGGGAATTCATAATTACGGCAAGCAGGCAGGAGCCATTTTGTGGACACTGTTATTAAGACGAGCCTTGTATCATCTCAGAATCTGGTTTGTGCACCAGAATGGGGGACCCAATGTCCATCCCCGTGTACTGGCTACACAATTAAACGGTGAAGAGAAAGGTGTGAGTAGAAATGATAGGCATGTAGCGCACCCAGCAGGCCATAGCTTCATATCTGCTGGGAAGTACATGTGAAGGTCATGTGGGGGTTTATGTAACAATATCTGGCAGAAGTATTATCTTAATTACACACAGACACACATAGAGATAGGCCGTTCCACTGGTGTTACTGACAAGCCTTATTAGCAGCATGTTTAGTGCAGCTAATTGCACCCTGTTCTAATGAAGCCAATGTGCTGCTTGCATTGAAGTATTGCAGTAAGTCCGTAGCACTGGAATCCAAGGACTCCAGGATTCAGTAGAATAATTGGGGGTTCTCTTATATAGCTAGTTATTTATGATGACTATTATTTTTTAAGGAGTGGCTCGGATTGCTGTACACAGCTATTTATACATTTAAATACTATTTTCCGTACCATAAATACCTTTTAGAATGTACATGTGAGAACAATTATGAATGGAACAGATGACTACTTGTATAATGACAATGTTTATATATATGTGCATGCATAACACCTATAATCACAAATACATGTAGTGCGGCCTTCTTTATAAACGTGACAGCTTGTATAGGTTATTACTTGTTTATTACACAGGAGGAGGCTGGGCAGTGGTGGCTTTTGAGGGCGTTAGAGAGTTAAAGGGGATCCCTTATCCAGAAACCCGATATCCAGAAAGCTCCGAATTACGGAATGGCTGTCTCCCATAGACTCCATTTTATCCAAATTTTTAAAAATTATTTCCTTTTTCTATGTAATAATAAAACAGTAGCTTGTACTTGATTCAAACTAAGATATAATTAATCCTTATTGTAAGCAAACCAGCCTATTGGGTTTATTTAATGTTTAAATGAATTTATAGTAGACTTAAGGCATCAAGACCCAAATTACAGAAAGATCTGTTATCCGGAAAACCCCAGGTCCCGAGTATTCTGGATAACAGGTCCCCATACCTGTATAAGCTTCCCCATACTGAAGTAAGAAACTTTCTAAATACAACCAATTAAAAATTCTGAATTGTTTTTGAAATAATCAAGTTTATCTTCACTATTCCTCTCTCAGCCTCTGTTTCTCTTCATTCTCTCTTCATGCAGCAGATGAATGATCCAATATATCTTATAGAGGGGCTTCCTTTCCTAGCAGATGTATTAGAGCTCAATAATGGATTCCAGTACAAACAACATCTAACAAAATAATGGCCTTTTGCACAAATCCTGCATGTAGAGAGACTTGACGTCTGGTGAGTTTAATAGAGTGAGCTCTAATACATCTTCTAGGCAAAAGGAGTCCCCCTATAAGATATATTTGATCTAACTGTCAATGAATATCTGACACCCAACTGCTGCATGAAGACAGAATGAGGGGAAACAGCTGCTGAGAGAGGGACAGGGAAGATAAAGTTAATTATTTCAGAAACAATACAGAATTTTTAATTTATTGTATTTAAAAGGTTTCTTATTTCAGTATGCTGAAGCTTATATGAAATGTTAATTTTCACGATTGTTCCCCTTTAAGGTGGCCATACACAGGAGCCCTTTACACAGTTTCAGCAGCTCATCTGCCCATGTATGGGGCCATTTGGAAACACAGGCAGCTGTTGATTGGGCAGGTCTGATGTTGCCATTGGATCAAGGAGAGTATCAAGTAGTTGATGCTGTCCTCACTCAAACAGCTTGTATTTCAGTTGTTGTAAACCAATCTTTTGGCCCTAGGTTGGCATATTGGGGGGGGGGGGGGGTAGATCACACTCGTTTCTCAGCCTTGCCAAATTAATGTGATTTGGTTTACCCCTGGGAAAATGCCTCCCTTTGCAAGCCATGAAGATTTAATCACGGCAATAAATCTCCTCATGAGCCATAACCTGAATAGCTCTGGACCTCCATAAGTAAAGCACCGTTTGTGTTTAATTTGACAGTCATAATAAAAGATTTGCTGTAACTGGATCAGCGCTACACACCCTTAGAATGAGCCGAATACTGAATGCTCCAATAAAGATTTTGACAAACCTCAAACTGAGTTTATATTCAGTTTGAAGAAAAGAAAAAACGGCATTAATTGACACCAAATAATTACATTTTCCAGAGCTTCAAAATCACTAGGAATGCTCCAAATCCAGGATTCGGCCTGGCTGAACCAAATCCTAATTTGCATATGCAAATCAGGGGCGGGAAGTGAAATTACGTGACTTTGCGTCACAAAACTAGGAAGTAAAACAAAAAAAAAAAAAGTTTTTTTTCCCCTCTTTTTCCTGTTCCGGCACGATTCTGATCGGTATTCGGCAAAACTTTTACGAAGAATTCGGCCGAATCCCAAATGGTGGATTCGCTGCATCCCTAAAAGTGTCAATTTAAGAGTCTGGATCAGTGGTGTAACTACTACACGCCAGGCCCCTCGCAAAAAACATCTTCTGAGTGGCCCGGCGCACACAGCGACCCCTACAGAGAAATCAGACCCCACAGTCTGGGTCCCCCTACCTTCTCTACAACTGCAGGGTCTGCTTCCTCTATAGTTACGCCAGTGGTTCAGATTTGGTTTAACCGAGCACCCAGAATTTGTCTCACTGTAATTCTTGTACAAAGAGCTTGCATTCTTATGAATTTTATACCAAATCCTGGATTGCATGCATGCATTTTTAACAGATGTATTCTCTCCCAATAGGCATTACAGCATAATAATAATAATAATAATAATAATAAGTGCTTATATAGACTAAGCATTACAGGAGCTGGTGCCCATAACAATACATATCCATCGACATTAACCCCAGTCATTGTTTAATTTTCTACTAGAAAACTGAATCACCAACTATGTAACCTGGATTTAACAAACCAAACACACGCAAACATGGTGAATACATATTGTTTTTATTTTCCAGATTCACAATAATCTAGATTATAAATACTTCAGCCCAATTTAAAAAAAAAATAATCCAGTGTCTTTATAATATTTAAGTTAACGATAAAGTGCTGCAAGACGTTTAGGAGCCAGTGTCAGTAGCCCTCGGGAAAGATTTTTTAAAAAAATTACAAAGCCACCACGGAACCAAAACAAACATGGATAAAGCAGAAACCAGCCAGGTCCAAATTTCCTTCAGTGCAAAATACGAAGGGCGGCAAACTTGTTATATAATGGTAAGGCACAGGGATGGGTAAAGGCCTAGGTTAATTGGCAATGGGAGGGAAGGGTGTGACTGGAGAGATGTGCGCTTCATCTATAGATCTTTTTTTAATGGAAATAATTGTAATCAGAATTCCAAGGCAACTTTACAAGGAGAGATTATTTTACTAGCTGACCATTCTTTATTACAGAGTAGTTCAAAACTTTATGAGAAGGTTAAAGGAACAGTAACACGAAATATGAAAGTAGTTTAAAGGAATAATATACTATTGCCCTCCACTGGTAAAACTGGTGTGTTTGCTTCAGAAACACTACTATAGTTTATATAGACAAGCTGCTGTGTAGCCATGGGGGCAGCCATTCAAGCACAGGATACACAGTATATAACAGATACATTCTGAAGAATCCCATTGTATACTACAGACCTTATATGTTATCTGCTGTGTATCCTGTGCCTTTACTCCTTTTCCAGCTTTGCATATATGCCCCCATGACTACACAGCAGCTTGTTTATATGAACTATAGTAGAGTCTATGAAGCAAACAGCAGTTTTACCAGTGCAGGGCAACAGTATATTATAGTTTCATTACTTTAAAACACTCTGTTACTGTTCCCTTAAAGGGTTGTTCACCTTTTGAACAATTAAGCTAATAACAGCCCGTCATAAAAAATGTTTTTGTAATTTATCTTTATTACTTACTATATGTTTTCAGAGATACATACCATATAAATGGATCATCTCTGCAAAAAACTCTCTCCGCTCTCTTCTCTTTTATGGGGTCACCGACTCGCTCTGTGTATGAGATGCAGGTTGCAGGGTGAACCTGCACTGCGCATGCTCTCTCTTTCTCCTGCTTCATTTGCATATCTTTGATCCGATTGGCTGAATCTTGCCAGCCAATGGAATTTGAGATATGCAAATGAAGCAGGAGAGGAAGCATGCGCAGTGCAGATTCAGTTATTTGGTAACCTGCATCTCTTACACAGAGCGAGTCGGCGACCCCATAACAGAGAAGAGAACGGAGAGAGCTTTTGCAGATATGATCCACTTCTATGGTATGTATCTCTGAAAGCAAACATTTTAAGTAATAAAGATAAATGACAAAAACAGTTTTTATGACATGCTCTGTTAAATTAGCTGTCCAAAAGGTGAACAACACCTTTAACTCATTCTCTATCCTGGGTCAGAACAGCTACAGTCTCCTGTAAAGCGACCCAGCAGTTTAGTAGATCTGAATTTACACGTGCTGGCGGTGAGTGGGGTATATATAACAACAAGTTTTATCTAAATAACAATGTAAAAATACAGAGTAGAATCCCTTGTGAATCGAAAAGATTGAATAAAATCACATGTCAGATTGTCTGTGTGCCATTCATACCCGATTTACCCAACACTCTGCAGTGTTTTATGGTTCAATTACTTTTGTTCATTTCAAAATTATGTTTTTAGTACATACAAATATATATTTGAATAATTAATTAAAATATACCTTTTTTGTACAAAGCATTTCAGAAAAGAGCAGAGAGAGAGTTTCTGATTCAGTTACAGAACGGAGATACGTTTTCCAATATACAAGGCATAAAAATATAAATATTTAACACACATTTCTTTCATATAACAGTCTGACAAAGGCACCAAACCTGCCCGTGTTATTTTTGAGAGTGGAAGCTTTTAGATCTTCACCGACGGATTATAGAAAATTTTAACAGGGCTAAACCAAATATAACAGACGCAAGGTAAAGATTTTACACACGTTTTACGTGACAATGCCATGTTTATGGCCAGAAAGGCTAGGTTACAGCCTTTTCTACAGATTTGTAGTTCACAAGTGGAAAGAGATACATTCTACATACAATTGAGAAAACTGTTTTTATATAGTCTAGAAGATTGAATTATACGACTAAAGGCGACTAATCTGAATAAAACACCGCCTCCATACTTTTAAAACAGTGGGTGGGGTTTTTAATTCCCCTTTAAAAAAAAAAAAAGTCAAAGCCTTCTGAAAAGCCACCTTAATTAGGGATACACTTAGAGGCACATTTATCAAAGGTGAATTTCGAATTCATGCGAGTTTTTTTTTTATTTTTTAACTTTAATAAATTTGATATACTCGAATGGGAGGTTATTTAAGGAGTGGTTCACCTTTAAGTAAACTTTTAGTATGTAATAGAATGACCAATTCCAACTTTTCTATTGGTTGTCATTATTTATTTTTTATAGTTTTAAAATTATTTGGCTTTTTCTTCTAACTCTTTCCAGCTTTCAGACGGGCGTCGCTGATCCCTTCTAAACAGCAAATGCTCTGTAAGGCTACACACTTATTATTATTACTGCTACTTTTTATTGCTCATCTTTCTAACAGTAAATAAGAGCATTTGTCATTTAATTGGTTTAGCCTGAGTTGCGTAACTGGAGGCCCATGAAGGACAGGCAGCAAATTTGGGCATGTTTATGTCCCAGACATTATTCATGGGCTCCAGAGCCTTCATTGCATCACATCATTTAAATACAATCAGGCTGTAGGAGAAGAATTCAGTAAAAAGTACCGGCACCTACGGCAGGGTTTTTCCTTCCGCATTGGCTTTGGTGATGTTCTCTCTATAATCCAGATCCACTGCTTATGCCAAGATGACCTCTATCTTATGAGAGCTGGAGTGCAGAATTAGAAAACCCAAGCCTTACAGCATAAATCAGTCAGAAGAATAAACAGGAGTATTTTACATTGAAGGAATGAAGAATCATTCATCCGCATTGCCCAAACACAAAAGCTCTTCCCAAAACACGACTGAGCAAGGTTTGTCACTGCACAATGCTCACTGACCTACATTATGAGAAGTTGTGTCCGTTTGCACACATTTACCACTTGCCCGCCTTCTGGTTTATGGACCAGAGGATGTTGGGGGTCTCCTCCATAATCCGCACAAGCAGGTTGTCAATGTAATCCTCCAGTTCCCGCACTTGGGCGTCCTTCTTTGAGAGGATGTCTTTTTGCTTCAGGACCAGCTGAATTAACTCATCGTGAGTGAGTTGGGAGTATGCAGCCGCAGGGTCTGCAGTGTCGTATTTCTGTTGAGGAAAAAGAGGCAAAATACTAATGCGAGGCAATGCACATTATGTTACAGAAGTTATAACATTTTCAGTTTCAAGTTCATGGAATATAGCTGTAGTATTCTCATAACACACAAGTTTTTTTCTTTTATGCATTAAAGGGGTGGATCACCTTTAATTTAACTTTTAGTAAGTTATAGAATAGCTAATTCTTAACAACTTTTCAACTGGCCCATATTATATATATATATATATATATATATATATATATATATATATATATATATATAAATTTTTTTTTTTTTTTAATGATCTGCCTTCTTCTGACCATTTCCAGCTTTCTTTAAAGGTAAGGGCACATGGGCAGATTCGGGGAGATTAGTCGCCCCGGGACAAATCTCCTCTTCTTCGGGGCGACAATCTCCCCGAACTGCCTTCCCGCCGGTTAGAATGGAAAATCTATCCCACTGGCGGCGCTTCGTTTTCCGAAGTCGCCTCACGAGGAAACTTTGGGCGACTTTGAAAAACGAAGCATGGCTAGTGCCATCCCACTGGCGATTTTTCATTATAACCGGCACTTACCCTAAGGCTAAACATTTATATTTGTTGCTACTTTTTATTACTCCTCTTTCTATCTTTCAGGTCCTCTCCTATGCATATTGCAGTCTCTTATTCAATTCAATGCAAGGTTGCTAGGGTAATTTGGACCCCAGCAACCAGATTGATGAAAACTGCAAACTGGAGAGCTGCTGAACAAAACCTAAATAACCCAAGAACCACAAATAGTCTCAGACTATCAATCTATACATCATACTAAAAGTTAATTTAATGGTGAACAAATCCTTTTAGGTATTCGAGTTGGAACTTTACATTCTTAACTCCCTGTTTTGACTTATGGCCATCGTTTCACCACCCAGCTAATGGTTTAAATGACCTTAGCAAGTGGCACATTGTTTGAATCTAAAACAGAGAAAATAAAGTAAAAAAGAAAATACATGTGATGATAATTAAGATGATCTCTCACAAGATCTCTGTGTTCACGGACCACAGTAGACAGGCAAATACATTTAAGGTCTGTGGATAACAGATAGGCAGGTTATATACTGAACTTGATGGACATAGTTTTTTTTCAACCTAACCTACTATGTATGACCTGTACAAAGCTACTCTTATTTAAAGGTGCAAGTACAGTAGAACCCCCATTTTACGTTTTTCAGGGGACCAGGAAAAAATTATGTAAAATCCAGGAAAATGTAAAATCAGGGAAATGTGTAACTTTTTCTTCAAGTACTGAAAGGATATAAGCACGGGAGTCTGTTTTACTTTGAGATAAAATATTTGCTGTGTTAATAAGGGTTAAACATTGCAGTGTTTAACCCTTATTAACACAGCAAATATTGTTACACTATGGGGGGCATGTGCAAGGCCTCTCTGTCAGTCACATACACAAACTAAAGCAATACGTGATTGGTGCAGGACTTTATAAGGGGCAGACTAATTGGAATGGACCATTTACAGGCAAAATTTACATCTGGTTAGTATTTTAAGCCTCTTTATTTCAAAAATAAAAACATTCATAGAGGAAAAAAAAAGCAGTTCTTGGGAACATCAGGACAAAATTTTGATGTAAAATCCGGGAAAAATTACTGGGAAACGCACTATAATTGGTGAAAACACAAAAAAAAATGTAAAATGCGGGAAAAAACTTCAGGGTTCTTAAAGGAACACTAACACCAAAAAATGAAAGTGTTTTAAAGTAATAAAAATATCAGGTATGTGTTGCCCTGTACTGGAAAAACTGATCCGTTTGCTTCAGAAACACTACTATAGTTCATATGAACAAGCTGCTGTGTAGCAATGGCGGAAATTGGCAAACCGTTAAATAGTGGATAACAGATAACAACATCATGTTCTACAGAGCTTATCTGCTGTGTAACCTGAGCCTTTTCTCCTTTGAATGGCTGCCCCCATTGCTACACTGCAGCTTATTTATATAAACAACAGTAGAGTTTTTAAAGCAAACACAGCAGTTTTACCTGTGCAGGGCAACACTGTTATATACCAACACTATTCTATACTAACATATAATATATAACACTAGTATATTTTTATTACTTTAAAACAATTTCATTTTTTGATTTTACTGTTCCTTTAAAAATAGAGGTTTCACTGTAAGCATATGAAAAGAAACCCATCACTAACAGCATTCCTGATGTAGAAATAAATACTGTGACTGGTAGTTTTTCCAGTTCGTGCAGGTATATTGGGATTCCAACGTCACGTTTTGGCTTAAGATACTTATGGTATATATGAATAGGAGCTTCCCAATACTGGGGCAAAAACCTTGCAGGAATCAATGACAACAGATTTCGGTGCCAAAACACTCAAGCTAGTATTATGGCACAGAGGTCTGCCTGTCATTTGTCATTAACTAGCATGCCAGGCAGTAAGGAATGTGACAGATAGAGGGGCATTTAGTTCACTGATGTTCTCCATCGGAGGTCCACTGTAAACCTGGGGCCTAAAGGTGCCACTGAATTAACAGTAAGAATCTCATGGAAGCACTAGAGAGCACCGCGCTAGGCAAACCATGGTACAACCACTGCAATAATACAGCGTTTATGCCGTTTAATAGAAAACACAAGTGGTAAGCCAATAATGGAAAGCACATGCACAGCCCGGTTACGGTTATTGGTTAGGTCTTTACTTCATTAACGATCCCCTTGTTATGAAAGTTATTGTGAGTGAAAACATGTTAAATGCCTTCTGTTCCCAGAATGTGTTTTATTATTAAGAGACCCTGTGAAAACGAATCCGACTGGCAATTAGTTAGATTAAATCTCTCATTACTGCCAGTCCCCAGAGGGAAGTAAAATGCAAAATGACAGATAATTATGATCACAATGACTTCACTGATGGGAAGTGACAGACTGCACGTTGCTTAACCTTTATGGTCAGAGGCTTGCTATTGGAATTCAATAATTTGCTTCTAATTAGATGAAATGACTGTCTATTCATAATACAGTATGTAATTGTATCCTTATACGTGAAAGGCCTTCTTACGTAGCCTTGAATGATTAAAGGTGTTTGGCATGAGAAGGGCACAGCAACAAAAAAAAAAATGTAAAGACTTAAAGAGGCAGCTCAACTAAAAAATAAACTAAAAGACAGATTATGCACCAATCTGATGCCAATAGGTTGCACAGATGCTCTATATGGCATCCGTTAGATAATCCTACCCACTAATTGGAAGGAGTTGGACAGTTCTGTCATATACATATGGCAATGGCAGAAAACCCATTTGGCCAAAGAAATTCAAGCAAATGGAAAATCTGGTTACTAAGAACACATATAGTAATAATAATTCAATCTGCTATAAGTTGTCAAATGGTCAGTGGCTGCAATTCTCTCCTCGGCCAGTCTTCTCAGAATATTGATGTTAAATATGCAGGGCTGCCATCACGGGGGCCCAGTCAACAAAGTGATCAGTTTTAAAGGGGCCCTGCAGCGTTGCAATTGGATTAGTTGCCCACTGCTGTTAATCAGACTTGGATAGGGATGGCAGGAGCTAGGGTGTCTGCATCTTCTTTTCTCTATACAGCTTTCTGTACTGCTTGTTTGTCACAGATAAAGCACAGGGACTGCATTCACTAGCCAATCCCCATGTGGCTTTACTGGGACTTAAAGGAACAGTTCAGTGTAAAAATAAAAACTGGGTAAATAGATTGTATGTACAAAATTAAAAAGGTTTCTAATATAGTTAGCCCAAAATGTAATTTATAAAAGCTTGAGTGACTGGGTGTCTAACATAGAACAGAATATAATTGATCCTCAGCATGCAGCTCAGATTCAAAAGAAACATTTATGACCCATATGCCCCCCTCAAGTCACTGCTTGGTTACTGCCTGGTAACCAGTCGGTGAAAACCAAGAGAGCTGTAAAGCAGGAAGTAGTGTTCTGGCTATTATGTTACACATCCAGTCACTCCTGCCTTTATACGTTACATTTTTGCCTAACTATATTAGAAACATTATTTATTTTGCACAGCCCATCTATTTACCCAGTTTTTATTTCTACACTGAACATTTCCTGCCAATATATTCAGAGAGAATCAAAGTTGCCTTGCACACTGTAGCCTACCCTTAAAGGAACAGTTCAGTGTAAAAATAAAAACTGTCTAAATAGATAGGCTGTGCAAAATAAATAATGTTTCTAATATAGTTAGTTAGCCAAAAATGTAATCTATAAAGGATGGAGTGACCGGATGTGTAACATAACAAAATTTCCTGTTTTTCAGCTCTCTAACTCTGAGTTAATCAGCGACTTTAAGGGGGGCCAGATGGGACAAAACTGTTCAGTGAGTTTTCAATTGATCCTCCGCATGCAGCTCAGGTTCAAAAGCAACCCGTTATGACCCATGTGCCCCCCCCCCCCTCAAGTCTCTGATTGGTTACTGCCTATTTACCCAGTTTTTAAGCTGAACAATTCCTTTAAGGGATAGAAAATTGTCCTGCACACCCCAAAATACCTGACATTATACCTGTTATACCTGTCACAGAGCAGGAATCAAACAGGAGTCAGATATCAGGAAAATACAATAATAGATGAATCATAACACAGGAATCATTTCACATATTGTTACCTTTATAGCAACATCGTGGCTCTTGATTGGCTGAGAGAATCCTGAAACAGTTTTGTTTTGTGTTGCGCTCATGGGCTTTACTGGATTTGTCCTACAAAGAGAGAGAAAAAGTCTGAGTCATTTTTATAGGAACCTGCAGGGTAACTGTAGAGACATTCTAAAGCAATAGAAACTAGTAGGTGTGGCATATCTTGTGTATTCTCAAATGGCATTCCTGCTATAAATGGCATTAATATGCGTACTGACCAACCAAAAACATGAATAACTTTTTTTTTTTTTTTTTTTTTTGCAGCTTATGTGTTATAGCAACAAGAGGTTTATAATCACTGGGAGTGCCAATCTGACTATAACTGATAAATTCAGACCTTGGGACCTATCTAGTCTCAGGGATTCCTTGCAACTGCTCTGGATTGTGCACATGCACTGTAGAGTAATATCAGAACATAAAAATACAAAACTTTTACTAAGCAAGTACTTGGCTCACGGCAGCAGCAAGGGATCCCCAGGATAAGCAGCACCGGCTCACAATAGTGTAGAGCTTCATTTAAAGTGGTTGTTTAACCAGTAACTGCTGAAATTCCAATATGGAGAGTTGCTAAACAAAAAGCTAAATAAACCTAAAACCACAAAAAAAGAAAGAAAAATTGTAATCCCAAAGAAGATGGGCTATTTCAAGCAATTCTAAACCTCTGCTCCTTCCCTGAAGTATGTCCTCTGATCTTTCATTATAATTGTACACTCCTCCTGATTCCGTCAGCTAACACAAAGCTTGTCACATTAATTTTTACAGTTGGTGGCAATAGTAGGTCACAGTCACAGGACACCAGAGGCACACGTCATTCTTTTTAAAACATGCATGTATTCATATTTCTCTTTAGATGGTTAAACTGATTTTTTTTTTTATACAACTGTATGATGTATTTGTATGTGTAGCCCCTTAAAACAAATTACTTTAGCTGATCAGTCTCTGGATGTTCAGCTTTAGTATGAGATTATATATGTATACATACCCATCCAACATTTCAGCCCACATTAGGGCCTTTATCAAGGACCAAGGTTGGATACACAGGTTTAAATAAAGAAGTTTGAGCCACAGTATAAGGAGTGCGAGTCCTTCTGAACTATTTTATATTCCCTGCACCCACAAAGCAATGACGACCGGTTTGTGTGCAGACACCAGGTATAAAAAAAAAATGTAGATATAGATATATCTACGCTAACCTAGCTGTAGATCACAATAGTCTTGGATGATTTCTTGAACAAGTATATTTCCAAGTCCCTCTTAAAGGAGCAAGAAATCTAACGATACACCCCGTATACCTACAGTAGTTATCATGTAGGTCTATCATATTACCAGTTTTTCACCTCCTCATATCCACTTTTGAAGTAGTATTTTCCATTCCGAATTCACTTGCCTTCTCTGTGTATGCTGCCGACATCTTACTATTGTAGCCACAACTGCCTCTCACTCTAATAACACTAACATGCATGCGTGACAAATTGGGTCAAAATGACGCACAAGCGAATATACACACAAGTACATCATCGGACCAGGAGAAAAACACATCCCTATTTGAAGTACGCGTACTGTAGAAAACATGTCACATGTGCAGGAATACTGCAGGACAGGGGGCGTTAGACTGAGATTTTCACAACATTACCCTGCTTCAAGATTTGAGTGCTGGTGGCAGCACATTTACTACAAAATTACAGAAAGCAACATGATTAAGTGCCAGATTAAAGACACTTTAAACTCAATGCCCACACTGTGAAGAACCACCTTCACTGCTTCAAATGAAAGTTAATTTTCTCAAGTCTAAAACAGGTGGTCTTTGGTTGACCATTTCTACAGGAACAAAAGATCACCATTATGGGTCTATAATGTCCTCTAATGTTCTTGTAAACACTAATCTAGCCCCCTCGCAAGAGTCTTTCCTCCAAAAAAAGCAACCACAACCCTGAAAGTTTTTCATTATATTTTAATTCTTCCATTCCTTTTACGAGTTTCATTGCTCAACTCCTTTTCAGCTCATAAATATCCTTTTTTAATGAAGGACTGAAGCCCAAAGCTGCACTGCATACTCAAGGTGAGACCTTTCCAGGGATCTATAAAGAGGCAAAATTATGTTTTCAGACCTCAAATGAATGCCCTTTTTATGCAAGATAGTACTTTATTTGCTTTTGTAGCTACTGCCTAGAGTTAAACAGCTTGTTATCCACAATATTCCCCAAATCTTTATCAATTATGCTTGACTCTTATCTGTGCCTTTTTTCTACATTACAAGATTACATCAATTTTGGTTTGTCTGATTTTGCCCTTACTGCCAAACCACCTGGGCATCCAGTTTCAACAAACCATATGAGATTGCAAAATATAAGATTGCAGTCCATCTGTCAAAATTAGCAACAATTTCATGTACTAAACCCCGTCTCTGCAGATGGTTAGTTCATGGGAAGATGAGTAAGTGAAGTCTATGGAGGCTATTGGCACAAAAAAGAAAAAAGGAAATGCTATTAGATCATTCTAGGTTAATCACACAATAACCAACTGTTAACAGTGGTTTCTTTACATTTGTGGCTATAATCACCTAACCATCAAGCCTGAAGCAATAGTTGGTTCAATTATTATAACATACAATGGAGAACAAAGGGATGTCCTAGAAGCCATGAATTAGTCGTATAAAAACATCTGTCAGACAATGATCGGTGTAAAAATGCTTAATATGGGCAGTATTCAGTACAACACCATTCATGTCTTCCTTGAATGTCGCTTCCCAGTATGGCTCCATACAAACATGAACAGTCATTCCCTCACTCTATAAGAGAAGGGCTGAATTGAAATCAGGGTTTTCTGGAGTAGAAGACTGGAGTTAATACAATCACCCTCAAGCATGCAATAAACAAGTGAACCTACGTAGCATGACATTTAATTGCAGGGAAAGATTTTTAATGCATTTCCCTTTAAACTGGGCCACAAAGCCGCTTTGCCACTACAGATCAAACGTGAAGGAGATTTCTGAGAAGCAGGGAAAAACCAGTTTAACTGCAGAAAACAATATCTTCGTGCTACCAAAACAATTCTCTAGCACAGAACGTTCCACTTCACCAAACGTTTCACTTAACTCTTACACAATCCCCCATGAACTGGGTATTTAGAAAGTCACAGAAATATTAGCAAGACGGACAGATAAGCTAGAAATTGCAGCAACTCGGCTTCAACTAGCAGTAGTTTTGTCTTCCCCCTGTCTAACAAACTGCTCATGGATGTCAAAATGGGAAAAAAAAATATGTTTATGGTATGGGTTATTTTCAGCCTGGAGAAGATTTGTCACTGGTAGCTAGTAAGAAGTTTGTTACTCTTTAATCATATGCTGGTACATCATATACATATTCAAATTTTCTTTTGTGAAATTAGCATAATTGTAATAATAATAGCATAATCCTGTAGGAGGCTCTTTAAAGAGCTATGGTATAAATTTGGAGCTAACCAACTTCATGCTATAAGGGCCGATGCCTTATGAACTATAATAGTCAACCTAAGCCAAAACAGAAAGCATTAGAGAAAAAAAAAATTCCACGCAAAATAGTTTGTCTCACCTTATCCTGGAAGACACTGTCCCACCACTCTGCACTGTAGGGATTGGATGTGTTTCAGAGGGTGAAACCCATGCCCGAAGAAGCTTCTTTTTGCCAGAGTTATCCACTTTATCAGTACCCTCAATGGCTGGATTTGTCGGGGAATCGGCACTAGGAATGGTAAGTTTGTCAGTTGGAAGAGAAGCAAGTGTGGGAGAAGAATAGCCAGGAGAAGAGTTAATAGGTCTGTGGTGGTTTGCTATATCACCGCTCTGGCTGACCCTGCTAATTTCATGTGTGTCAGAGTTTCTATCGGATGCATTTGTCTTATCCACACATTCAGGATTTAGATTCTTCTCATTCTTATGATCCAAAGCAAAGTCAACCTCGTCATTATTTGTTTTTAAAACACTGTTTTTCTGCACATTGAGGTGTGAATTTGTGTCTCTGGTAGCGGATGCATTTGGTGATCTGTTGGAAGAATGACTGTAAAAGAGGTCATCTTTGGTTTCAAGCTGCTCATCATCCGAGGTTCCCTCTGGATTCTCTGGAATTACTGGAAGTTCATCTAACCTTAAACTAAAGTCATTGGTCTTTGGACTTGCCATCTTGACCTCAGTTATTGCCTGGCTACTGTTCAGCGAAGATCCAACATTTGAAGCCTGTTCTAGCTCCTGGTTGGAAAATATAGCAGGTGCCTTTTCTGGTTTGGAAGAAATTGCAGGCACATCAGCAGATTTACTTAATCTAGCAGCACTTCTAGGTGCTGGTTTTGGTGGTGCTGGCTTAGTTTCATCATCTGGTTCTTGTTTCTTAGAAGCAGTCTGTGTTCTAGGTGCTGGTTTTGGAGTTTCTTTAAAAGTTTTGGTTAATTGCACATCACTTTTCTCACTTTCAGGACTACCAGTATCTGTACGTGGCATGTCATCAAAGGGGGAGTTATCTGGATGTATAGGGAAAACTCCCTTAACCAAATCTACATCAACGGCATCGGCATCAGCCACACTATTAGTTGGTGACTTGCGTGTTAGCTGTTCAAGAAGGGATTTAACATAAGTCTTTCTCTCTTTGTTTTTTTCATTGAACGGTTCAACAACATGAACCTCTCTGGGCTCAGGCTCCTTGCTTGGCGACACACTTGACCTCCAGAACAAAGGCACAGAAGGTTTTTCATAGTCCGTATATGATTCTACTGGTGTGTCACCTTTGGTGTCACTTTGTAATCTTAGGTAGCCTTCTGAAGGAGAATTTGGGGCTTTACCATGTGAGGTTGACAATGAAGTGTTGGAAGCAGTAGGAGAATCAGGCAAAGAAGTTGGTTCACCATCTTGGCCACCAGAAAAAGATGCAGCAAAGAAAGAGTTAGAAGAAGAAAGCTTGGCTTTGGTTTCAGCCTCTGAAGACACGTCCAGTCTGTAAAAAATAATAGAATAAAATCTGCAGGTCAGTTACCTTGCAGATATTAAGGCAAGTTTCAACTTTATAAAATATGTTCTTTTCCCTGCCACACTTGATAGAGAGAAAAAATAGTAACACTCAATTATTATTTACTAAATTTTAATATTACAAAGCTTTCATCCCTGCTTCTGGCATTTTTATAGTGGTGCTTTTGTTACACATAAGGCTTATTTATAATAGATTCATATATAGATTTTTAATTCATTTATAGAATTTCTTTTTTCACTGATTTCTAGTGGCATTAAGTGAACCCCCACCTTATTACTATTCATTGGGGCCTCAAAAAGTCCACTCAAAAGGTGATTTTAGGGGGAAAAGGAATTGTTTGTTCTACTTTCTATTAGTTTAAAAGATGAAAAGGATAGATTACCAGGAGATTTCTGATTGGTTACTCCTAATATTATATACTTACGTGAAATTATAATTAGCCAGGCCGAAGGTTTGCAAAAACAATGAATTTCTAGCTATATTTTATTTCTGAAGACAAATCAATACATGATGGGAAACTGAAAATTCAAGCACATGACAGGGACCCTGTAAGTATTAATAACAAGAATGTGCCACGGTGTTATACAGCAATATATTTAAAAAAAAGATAGAAGGAATATGCCTTTAAAGAGTTATGAAACACTTCTTTTTTGCAGTTCATATAGTGCTAATGTACGTTTATTATATAACCCCAACTGAATGAGCTTATGTTGAAAAGATGTAAAATGGTGTGTACACTATTGAATGCCCTCGGTTTTGTCTATAAAGGTTCTCATCCAATGTCATGATCAACAATATGTGGGAAGTTTTTAAGTCTAAAGCAAATGGAAGCACTCAGCAAATCCAGTTGCTTTGAAGTTTTTTCGTTTTTTTTACTAGATCCCCCCCCCCCCATCACCTTCCAGAGCTGGAGCAGGTGTCAGAGCAAGCATATTATTGAATAAGGGGTTAAGAGAAACACGTCAAGGAGTGGTTCCATTTCCTTATTGGCACATAAAATACCAGCAAGGTGCGTTACTTGGCCTAGAGCAGAATTACTTCATGTCCATGTAAATGATTAAGCATCGACAAATGTTTACTCAGCCATATCCACTTATGTCAAACCACTGACTTTTCTCGTCTTAGGACAATGACACACGCTAAAATTTGGGGAGATTTAGGCTTGCAGCCCCAGAAACAGCCATGTCTTTATCAATTTTCTCATTTAAGTGAAATACAAATCCTACACTAAAGTGCGATGATTCTTTATAATTTTTTTTCAATTTACATACATCACAATTTAAACCGATAGGAATCGACCATATGTTCGGCTTCAACAGTCTGCGGCTGCAGGGCATTTTATTATATACAACCCAATATATTATAGATAACAGAGAGGTACTGTCTAGTAGTTAGCAGTCCATCCACATAAGCTGACATGACCAGGTAGCGAGACCAAAAGGATAGGCAATCTTTATACAGTACTAAAGGGTTACCTTAGAGCTGCCCCTATTGTCTCATAACAATGTCCAGTTGTAACTGTGACTTGATTCTGGTGAATTGTTTGTATGTGAAAACCATTTGGTCTTGTATTAGTACACCTTATAGCAACAGTAACAACAAAAAATTAAATTTTTTTAAAGTGATTAAAATATAATGTAGTGTTGCCCTGCAGTGGTAAACTGATATGTTTGCTTCAGAAACACTACTATAGTTCATATAAACTAGCTGCTGTGTAGCAATGGTGGAAATTGAAAAAAGGATATACGGTACAGGTTAAATAGTGGATAACAGATAACACCATTATGTTCTACAGAGCTTATCTGCTGTGTAACCCGAGCCTTTTCTCCTTTGAATGGCTGCTCCCATTGCTACACAGCAGCTTATTTATATAAACAATAGCAGTGTTGAAGCAAATACAGCAGTTTTACCAGCGCAGGACAACTCTGCATTATTTTTGCATTACTTTTTGATGGTACTGTTCCTTTAAAGCACTGTGGGGGGAACAATGGCACTACAGAAATAATACGTCAATCCATACATTTACCCTAAGGGGCACATTTACTAAGGGTCGAATATCGAGGGTTAATAAACCCTCGAATTCGACACTCGAAGTAAAATCCTACAAGTTCGGATGATTTACCGCAAATCCTACGATCGATCGAGGGAAAAATCATTCGATCGAACGATAAAATCCTTCGAATCAAGCAATTCTTATTATTTTAAGTGATCGATCAAAGGATTTTTCTTCGATCAAATAAAGCTTAGAAAAGTGATGGGGAAGGTCCCCATAGGCCAACATTGTATCTCGGTAGGTTTAAACGGCCGAAGTATGTAGTCAAAGTTTTTTTTAAAGAGACAGTACTTCGAATATCGAATGGTCGAACGATTTTTACTTCAAATAGTTCGAATCGAAGGTCGTATTAGCCTATTCGATGGTCGAAGTACCCAAAAAAAGTTTTCATTCGAATCCTTCACTCGAGCTTAGTAAATGTGCCCCAAAGTGTATTACCCCAGGCCAGTTTGTTTATTGGAGAAAGAGATTAATTAGCTTTGACATCATGGGGGTGTAAGCACCCTACATTGCTTTACATACGAATGATTTGAGAATTCCTCAACCAAGTATTCTTTTTGTGGCTGAAATATCACAAATTGTTGTCACATTCATGTTGTGAGTTGCTGAGAGATTTTCTTATTTATGTCTCTCATACATGCATATGCCTATAAACTAGAATAAAACTAGATTAAAAACTTTGGTTAATGTAATTTTTACATTTTTAAGATTAGCCGTTAATTTGCAATAATGATAGCAGCTGGTATTTTGAAACTGTTCTTTGCCAGTTTTATAGGACTTTGTTAAAGAACAACGAGTGGTTGTACTAACCTTGGTTTTACAGCGGTGGTCTTAGCCGAGGTGGGAAGTGGTTCTGGTTTCTTCTCTTCTTTTAGGTCATCTTCAAAAGGATTCAGTGAGGTCTTCTTGCCGGACTGTTCCAATTTATTGCTGGTATCTTTTGACATATCCCCTTTGAAGTGCACGCCAGAAGGCTCATTCTCAGGGACTTTGGGAGTTTCCTTTTTGCCAGTCACCAAGGAAAGAAGTGATGATTTCTTATTCTCTTGCTTTTTGTTCTCTTTTGCCTCTTTTGGCACATCTGAAGGCAATGGAAGGGTCTTTGATCTAGGTTCTTCTGCTTTGGAATTTTGAGAGGCAGACACTGTTGAGGATTTGAGAGAATCATTTGAGGAAGCAGGGGTTTGTTCTTTCTCTGAAGGGAGGCTGGTTTTGGTTTCTTTGGATGCTTTGGAAGACAAGTTTTCAGCAGAGGCATAAAGTTGATTTTTGCGCAAGATCTGTGGGGAGTTTGTTTGGGAGTTGTCTTTGGGACTCTCGCTTCTAGGTTCAGATTCTTCTGCGTATACGTGATTTCCATTTATGCATAGATTGGACCTGGTCATTGGATCATTCTTTGGCTTCATACCACTAAACAAGGACAATCCTTCCTTCTTATTACCAGAGACTGCTTGGTTTAGCTGGCTTGTATCAGCGCTTACCGTTCTTTTGTGTGTCATGATCACAGGAAGATGAGGAAATCGTCCTGGCAATAAAATACATAATGATAAGGACCCCCCATTCAAGACAAATAAAACTTTTATACCAACAATATTGCTAAATTAAGATTCCTAAAGTACAGTACAATCCAACCTTTAAGTATTCCTATATTGTGCATATGCCCAGCCCAATCCAATGAACACCAGGGAACTGATGAAACATGGGGCACCACTCTGCTCAGGAAAGTACCCAAGACCAGTTTTTTTTAAATAGAAAAGGTTTATCTACCAGGGCAAGATTGAGCCAATTTTCCTTGGCCCCTTTTGCAGCAGAATTTCTGCGCTTTATTGTATCCACACCTACACATTGGATTTACGGATTGACTGCTTTGGATGCAAGCAAGGTGATGAGATACTAGAAGTGAGCCATAGGGGTAAAGGTACCAGTAACTATTGCTTGTATTATAAACATTCCCCAACCATTACAGTAGTTTTACAACAGTCTACTTCTTTTCCTCCAAAATGCCTCAGGCATTTTGTACTTGAAAAGCCTCATTGCAATGTCCTTCAGATGGCTTAAACAGCAACTTTACCTCTGGAAGGTTATCCCTGGCAGAACTGCAGGCTGAAAAAAACCTGCTTACAATTACGTAAACAGGCAGTCTTTCACCTTGAGCGGTTACCAGTCATGGTGAACACACAAAGATATTCTTCCTGGTCATGCCAATGCCAGTGACAGTACTGTTGATCCCACTAAGTGGTAATGTGCCAGCTGCAGACTATGTGTGAGAAATATTTTACATACATTACTAACTTGCCTGACAATGATTCTTTGTGAAGTCACCTCAAAAACGGAAAAGGTTTAAAGGAGAACTAAACCCTAAAAATAAATAGAGCTAAAAATGCCATGTTTTATAAACTGAACTTATTGCACCAGCCTAAAGTTTTAGCTTCTCAATAGCAGCAATGATCCAGGACTTCAAACTTGTCACAGGGGGTCGCCATCTTGGAAAGGGGCTCTGAGCAGCTGTTGAGAAGCTAAGCTTAGGGGTTGTCGCAAATAATCAAGAAGAAAAAGAGGTTGGCCTGTAATATAAGCTGCTGCTACAGGGCTAATTATTAAATTCTGTTGCTAGTTGCACTGGTTTCTGTGCTGCCATGTAGTAATTATCTGTATTAATTACTAATCAATCTTATATTGTGACATTTCTATTCTGTGTACTGTATATTGTGAGTGGGTCACTAAGCTCAGTAAGTGACAGCAGCACAGAGTATGTGCAGTGAATCAGCAGAAAAGAAGATGGGGAGCTACGGGGGCATCTTTGGAGACACAGATCTTTACTGCTAAAGGAGTGTGGTTGACTTGGGCTGGTACAGACGACCAAAACATAATGTACAACATTTCTACCTACTTCTTTAATTTAACTTTCCTTGTCCTTTAACAGACCAGATTATCAGATTTGAAACTTGTGCCTCCCCTCTGAAGACTCACAAATGGTTGCGATGAGCCACCATAGGGGCAGGGGTCAGCACTATCACCAAAGTCAGTGGTCTGTCTTGAAATTCGACCCACTGCGGGTATATCTATATAAAAATCCACTTGATAACTATGAGTGCAATCAAATCAAGTCAGCAGTCCACTAATAAGCTGCTCTATATCTCACAGCCTAACGAGTTGCAGCTGGAGAAAGGGATGGGTTGATTAATTTTCAGAAGACTGTGGACTTGATTTGCTTGTAGGAATCAGGAAGTAGTTGTAGAAGTTGACTAGTTTGAGTTTCAGCCTGTTCACGGTTTAGTGCAAATAACAAAAAACATATTTCTTAATAAACAGTATGTTCAGCACAGGGCAAGGCCCTCCTACCACTTATCTCACTTAGCAGTTTACAACCCCCCCCCAAACCACTTACTTTCAGATGCTGGAGACCCTGTGGGTGGAGTGAAATCTGATGAAAACTCAGCAGGCCTTAGCAATGTTTTTGGAGAGGAAGATGGAGGAAACGTTGGCAAGACAGACATGGACTGTGAGATAGAGTTCTTCTTTAGTCCTGGCTTTGAAAACAGGTTCTTCAGTTTAGATTTCTTCTTTTCTGCTGCTGGCATTTCCTCATCGCTGTCGTACTGATTCCCGCTGGGAATGATGGCTGATGCAGTGTCTGGGAATCCATCATGTTTTTTTCCCTTGATCTTGTCTTTTAATTTTCCTAGAGTTGAGCGGGATTTCTCCTTCATTGAGAGGTCAAACATGCTAGCAGTCATATTGTTTCTCATGAACTGGACGTCCACCTCTATCTGACCACGTTCCTTCTCTTTTTTTCCAGGCTTGGACCTCAGTGGGTACCATCTTTATAAAAACAGGAAAAAAAAAATCATCACATGTGAAATAAAGTTTTTGACTCTGCTAATTAGTCATCACATTTAACACTTAGAAATAAATGTTTACACATAAAATTTATCAAACGCTAAATAGATGCCACCAACTTATTGGCTTATTTAGCCTTAGGATCTCTGCAAATGTTCAAAAAAAAAAAAAGAAAAAAAAGGGAACCCTTGATTGAATCTCTGGCAACTACCGCAATTTAACATGTCTCCTTAATTATTCCCATGAATATATCTGACTCACTTCTCCTGCCTTTATTCTTGTCTACACTTTCACTGGAAGGAATGTCTATGTTTTTTTGTGCTTTTATTTGCTAAATATCTAAAGAAAACTAGATTGACTGACCCTATTACATGGGTGCCCTAATCATTTAATAGGCTGTTCTACAAAGACTGGAAGTCCTGTTCAGAGGTAAAACTATGGCTAATATGAGATGGGGCCAGGACTTTATCCGAAAACACTCCTCAGTTTCTAGGGATGATAGATTTCGTTTGTGTTAAAAGTCGGATCAGACCAGATTTTTATCTGATAGGCTTGTTCTGTCCGATGGATCTTCCATGTAGTTTACACATATGATTTACTTTGAATAAAAGTTCTTTATAAATTTCTAACTGTGTTAAATGACTGTGGAGTTGCTCTGCCTCTGTACACATGATAGGTTTATTGTAATCCCAACTCTCAATGACGTCTTTGTCGTTTGTGAATATATGTTTCACAGTCACACTCAAACGGACGCACAGGCAGAGCTTTTACTAATAGAATAGGTTTCTTAAGAAAAGATTAACGAGATATATTGCAGCTAGTCTCCCATGACAGTCATCCATTTCTTTATCTCTGCAACAAGGGACAATGTTGTATATCTAGTATGCCGTTTTCTTCTAGTTCATGTTGATGTCAGATACTGGAAATATATGTCTTTATTTTCTTAAATATAAATACTCCTGTAGAAACATCTGAATGGATTTAATTGATATGCACACGTTCTCCTTTGGTGCTAAATTTATCCTTTGATGTGGCACTTTGATTAACCACACGTGTGACTGACGAGTCAGCAGTTAGAAATTGGCAAGGTATGATCGAAGTAAATAATGGTATGTCTTTGGATAGAATTGTATTCCAAGTATAAGTTGTTTAGTGGAGAGGGAAAAGCTAGACGGACCAGTTTGGTTTTTTCAAAGGCCTTAATGGTTTCCTGTGATTAGCTTACTGTATTTTATGTATGTAAAATTCTAAGTGTATTTTAATTGAATGTTTGCTCAGCTCTTTGGAAAGGGCATAATATCCATTTGATGCATTTTTAGAGGAAATTGCAGATTTACAGTGAAGGGCGCAATTTTTTACGAGAATCTACTGTGCAAGATCAGGTTTTTTTGTTTTTTAAATGAACAGTACTGGAATAGATCACCGTGAGCTATGGCATAGCTGTCTTTTAGGTTCCATATTATCTGTGGTTTGTGCTGTATTTTCTGCTTACCAATCAAGTTACAAAGGTGAATGCAGTAGTACTGTACCCTAGATCATAAATAAATGTTTCCATCCCCCATCAAGTCATTCTCTGTTCTCCTGTATCCAATTGTATAACATTGTGTAATTGGAGCCAGTCATGCAAGCTATTTCAGACTGGATTCAGTGAAATGAGAATTGACTGTTTTTATGTTACACAACCATTTGTAAAAATTAGTTCCTAGTTTTCCTGCTTTTTTTTAAATTTTTTTATTATTTGTTCAACATTTTGGAGTGGTCTTTAGTACATTAACACCCACTTTCCTCCTTCTCACCTGATTCCCTGTGCAAGCAACAAAGGGCAACAACCCATCCGTATTTTAAAACACTACATGTTCATTTTGTATGTTACATTTGTTTTTATCTTATGTTCTTTTTGCTTCTCTTTACTAGCTTTTTTGTTTTGAAGGTGCTACTGTAATATCTTTCAGTTTTAGTCTTCCTTAAAGGGATTCTGCAGCTGTTAGAATTGATACAATAGTTGCTAATACTCCAGAGATGCTGCTGAGAAATGTATCCACTCATGTAGCAAATTGTAACCATTTAGAGTCTGCGCCTGAATTACTGAGCTGTCAGACTGAACACCAGACACTGGGACATTAAACGTGAAACATTAGATTTTGGAAAAACAGTAAAATTATGGAGGTTTTTTTTTTTGTTTTTTTAATGTACAGGTAAAGTGACATGGGTCTTTATCGGTACCAAGAACAATTTTGCAGTAGAAAAATCACCATTTGAACATGCAGAACACATTTTTCAATAAGGAATGTGGCTCTCAGAGGGAGAGTTCTGCATAATGTCTACAGGTATGGGATCTGTTAACTGGAAACCAGTTAACAAGAAATTTCTGAATTATGTAAAGGCCGTCTCCCAAAGACTCCATTTTTGAAAAAGGATTTCCTTTTTTTTCTGTAATAATAAAACAGTACCTTGTACTTTATCAAAATGAAGATATGATTAATCCCTATTGGAGGCAAAACCAGCCTATTGAGTTTATGTAATGTTAACATGATTTTCTGGTAGACAAGGTATGAAGATCCAAATTACAGGAAGATCTGTTATCCAGAAACCACCAGGTCTCGAGCATTCTGGATAACAGGTCCCATATCTGTACAAGATAATTTGACATAGTATAAGAATTGCAGCAGCAGAAATTAGCAGAGCTTCATCGTTGAAAGCAAAGAAGAATTTATATAACTCTTATGCACTGTGTATAGACAAGGAAGTCCCGGAACACAAAATGCTGGCATTATTCTGTTTGGAGCATTGTGACTGCACGTTTAAGGAAACTTTGTGGCCATCAACCTTTCAAAGCTACCTAGAGTTGGACAGAGGGAATCATAGGAAATTATTGCAAAAAGAGGGAGGGCACAATGCTGTAGTGTGCACTATATAGTTAGTAAACCACAACACCCAGCTGTCTTTATATTCAGTATTCCCAGCCAGTAGGTTTTATTATATGACTTCAGATAATGGTCTATGTTCGCTGCAGATGTCGTATGTATACGAGTAGGATTTGCCCCATATAGCAAATTTGATCTCTGTGTGATTTGACCTAAAAACAATAGCTTTTATCATTTATTGACCCCAATCACGTTCGCCTAAGCTTTGAAGTTGTTGCTTTGTCTTCTAAGCTTGTAATACGACAAAGATAGTGAAAAAACTAAACCTAAGCAAAGGGAGGCTCCTTAAGGGCTTTAGCACACGGGCAGATTCGGGAGATTTTGTCACCTGGCGACTAATCGCCTCTTCTTCGAACTGCCTTCCCCCTTCCCCAACTTCAGAAAATGAAGTAGCAGGCAGAAGCAGTTAGGAGGGGTTTAGTCACCCTTAAAGAAGAGGTGATTAGTCGCCGGGCGACAATCTCCCCGAATCTCCAGGTGTGACCTTACCCTTAGGTGGAGACCATTTCATGTAGTGTTGTCAGCGCCGATTTTGTCGAAGGAGCCGCAGCAGGCTCCTGCAATGGCGCCCCCCCCTCGCCGGCTTACCTGTCGGGAGGGGAGGCAGGAATACTATTGCGGAGAGCGCAGTTTAAAGTTTAAAGACCGGAAATTCGGCTCTTAAAGATGCAGGAGCAGCTTTTTTCCGCCCCTGGAATCCTCTCTGGCGCTGCCGCGAGCATCTCAGCTCGTCTCATTGGCGGAGCGCCCCTGAGTGTTGTTGACTAAAAGATAAGCAGCCAGGTGATCAAGACAACATCCTAATCTGCAGCTCCAGATTTCTGTGGAAACACATATTGTTTGTGTAAAATTGATTTCATACACACTGAAAGGATAATGATATATGTAAAGGAATGCTGGATACACGCAAGGCTATTGTTATATATAAATAGCTTAGGGAAGGCCAGTCATTTTCCCTTCTGACTACTGTTTATATGACACAAGGACATCCAGCACATTTAGTGTGTCTTGGCAACCCCACAACTTGCCTTATGCACAACTATTTATGGGATTGTTGTGGATGTTAGAACAGGTGTGTTGCCTAGAAAACACTGCAAGGTGTCCCTTATTGAACAAAACAAGGTTGTACCGAGGTGCAGAGGCAATGGCCTGACCTTGTAAACGGTCATTCATCCCTGCCAGATTGCTTTTACTTAGCCATAGCACAACTTCACAACAGAACCCTGATTTCTATTTAAGTGAAATTCTACATGGCAGATATTTACCCTTATCCAATTTGCTTCTAATATGCTGCTATGGGCCACTTTGGTAAAGACTTTTTTTATTGAAACCACACATTGCAAGGAAAGGTACTGTCATTTTTTTCTTCACACACTCTGGATTACTTGTTTCTAGTTAAAGGTCTGATTCCCTTAAATTAATCCTCTGTGCTCTTTTGCGAAATTTGTTGAAAAGGCAGTTATATACACATTTATTGGGATCGGGAGTATGTATTATATGAAACAATGTTAAGTATATTTTTATATATTTATCTATATTACATATGCACATTTTATGAATATATTTATTTTCACAGTATTACTTTGCCTTTAAATCATTATCTTGCCTTTACATTTTTAATGATATGCATGCACGTAGCTATTTATACACTGACACACGTGCTCACTAATTACTCTAATGAAGTGCGCAGTCCTTGGGAATTGCACACCCACCGATATAATCTTCACATGTCTCTGAATAAAGCCGAAAATGTTACTGGTGCGGACACTTGAGTAATTTGGGTGATTGGTGCATTAACCGGTAAAGAGGGACCGGTGTATCGCGAGAGCCGCAGTCGAGCAGGACAGACAACTCCGGGTGAGCTTCGCCATTACCGCATTGGCAATTGATGTTTGTAAGATCTCTGCATGTATCTGACAATATCAAATTTAGACAGTCACTACTATTTGTCGGACATGTAACTTTCGTACAGTTGCTGTCCGTCAATCAATGGCCTGAGCATCGTGTGAATTGTTCTCTTTACTACTTAAATTTGATCTGAATGGTTAGTTGCACGGACAATAATTTGTCTGACACATGCTATAATCTGCACGTCCAGAGCCGTAACTAGACGGGGGCGAGCCCTGGCGTGGGACGTGCAGCCGGGCCCCGCCCCCTCCGTACGGCGAGAAACGGCCGCATCAGAACAGTGGCGCGAGCTGCCGGGGGGGCCCTGGCCCAATCGCACCCCCTGCTTCCACCGGTAGTTACGCCACTGTGCACGTCTATGGCCATCTTAATTCTAACTGGGAGTTACTAATATAATCTTCTGAAGGTGGAGAGGGACCCATCCATTGTAGCACCACTGTTTTCTTCTCGTAAAATAGAAGTGTTCTAGTGTTACAAGGGAGTCCAGTCTGGTCATTTTCTGACCAGAGGCCTATATGTGTCAAATGCAATCAATCAAAATCTGTTCAGCATGAAATTTAATTTTTAATTAGACCAAACGAAAAATCTGGCGAGGTTACTAAACTGACCTAACAGGCTGTTTCAACTATAAAATATATGCAGAAGAGCATGGGTACAGTTATTTAACAAGGTACTGAAAGGATCAATAGAGCTGGCAACAACACAATATTTGAGTTTCATAACAAACACATTCCTTTAGAGATTCGGTGTATGGGGGAGGTTGGGAGGATAAGCAGAGCCAGTCCAGTCAGTCTAATATCACTGCTGGATGGAATCACTGCTGGATGGAATGCCAGGGTGAGGTGGGGGGAGAAGCTAAACCCAAAGCAAGAGTTCAAAAAGTTCCCAGCATGATAAGCCTTAACTGGAAAACACTTTACCGAATGCCCAGATTACAACACAACTTCCCTGCTAATATCAAAATAAAGCCAGCATGAAACAAAAACACACAACCCACAAGTACAAAGAGAAAAGGAATGCGATTTAGACACATGCCCAGCTTTCTTTCTGACAAAGGTCAGCTGTTGGAATATACAAAACCAGACACGCAATTCAGCTTCGGTGACAATGTATAGAGTCTAAGGGCAACTACACAGTGCAACAACAGGTGTGTGTTCATAGTGTTCAGGTCAGGCTGGTTAGTCAGTCAGTATGAGAGGGAAAAATGAATAAATGATGCATTGTTCACATGATGGTAAGAGTAGGAGGAATGCAGTGTAACCTGCTACCTGCGTTAAAGGAATGGGGCTGCTTTGTTGTGCAAGTGACGGTAACATGAGACAGTGGATCTTATACCTCAAACTGGCTAACCCAGTGGTTTCAGTGTCTTATTATAGCTTGTCAAATAAAAACACACAGGCACACAGCTAAACATGGTTTCATTAGGTCACCACTGAGCTCAAAACAGAAGCCACACCTTGGCAACTCTACGATCACAGAGGCAGAAAGAAAAGCCATGTTATGCTGAATGCACAGTGCTGCCGTCGTTCACTAGATTGAGAAGTTAAATTTGTTTATTTTCCATTAGTCAGTGGAATGATAAAAGCAAAATTTATTGCGCAGAGGAATACCTTACTCCATATTTGTATACATACAGATATGAGATGCCTTGGATTCTACATAAACACACACTTATCTAAAGGTCAAGTAATGCCACATAAAAAAGATACATCCCATTCAGCTAAAATTGCCAGAGAGTATCCTTCCCATGTGATTTTAGCTTGTATTCCCCTCTAAAGGGGTTGTGTGCCTTTAAATTAATTTTTAGTATGCTGTAGAAAGTTATATTTGGCAATCGGTTTTTATTTGTGTTTTTTTCAATTATTTAGCATTTTATTCAGCAGCTCTCCAGTCTGGGGGCAGGCACGCGGAACGCTTCGCTTTCAGAAGACGCCTTAAGTTTCCTTGTGAGGCAATTACGGGCGACTTCGGAAAACAAAGCATTCGGTGTGCCTGCCCCCAGGCGATTTACATTTTAGCCGGCAGAAGGGAGAAGGGGAAGGCAGATCAGGGAGATTAGTCGCTGCGAAGAAGAGATTTGTCATCTGGTGACTAATCTCCCCAAATCTGCCCGTGTGGCCAGACCCTAAAAATAACAGAGAAATTAAATTCACTTGGGGGTGATCATTTATATGTTACTATAATGCACATACGATGACTTTCAATGTTACTCTATTGCACACGCAAACAGTCATGGGCACCCACAAAAATCTTGAATGTGGTGGAGCTCAGATTAATGTACTTTCCTTGTCATCTAATACTCAACAAAGTAATGTAACTCATCAGTTGAAACATTTATGCTTTTAACGAGTTGGGAGTGTAAATATTCTGAATTTCAAAAGTCTCATGTGAAACTGAAGTAGTGCAGTAACACATAGCAACTAGTCATTTGCATCATTAATCTCTGGTTGCTATGGGTAACTGCACTAGGGATATACTCAGTGAAGCAAAGCAAATAGAAACCTTTTCAGGACAACAAAACCGCCTCTTTTATGGGTTTGCATGAACCTAACTGGACTAGTCCACCCTACTATGTGTATGTAGCAACAAAGTTATCATACAGTCACTAACTGTCCAGTCGGAGAATCATCAACACATCAAGGTCAGTGGGTGATATAAACCCATACTAAAGCACTTCCACCTTAATAAACTACAAGCATGACATCATACAGCTAGGCGTAAGTGCTATTTATAAAGGGACAGGAAATAAGTCATGCACAATAAATGAAATTTACTCTCAGAGAGGTTTTCAGGGCTGTCCTCCAAGTTGAACAGACAAAATATTTTATTAGCTCTCTTTATGGAAAACAAGGGAATAAAATAAATATTTCCTAGGCTGTTCTCTTCCCCTCCACGCCCAAAAGTGAATGTTTTCTGGATTTCAGATCCATGGCGTTTGCAAGTATCACATATTAGTGGCACAGGGAAGAAAGCTGGGTTAAACATTAACAATTTTTTCATGGAAATATGAAGGAAAACAACTGCAGGGTATATGTGAATGCTAGTGCCTCAATGCTAATATGTGTTCAGCGTTAAATCATATGAAGCCCGATAGAACAAAGCAGAATGAGATATTGAATTTAACATGGATTAAAGGACATTATCACCCAGGCCAACTGAATGTCATCAGGTAAAAACGGGCCTTGTAACAAAACAGAGTCAAAAATGCCCCCCCCCCAATAAGTAGGCCAGAAACAGGGTGGAGCCCAGGCATGCATGCCAAGTAGTAAAAAGCAAATAAATTCACCTGGCTAATTTCCACGTTTGGACGCGCGTCCGAAAAGTCGCTTGTGTCAAAACCACCGCGTGTCAACACTATTCGGACACCCATTGACTTTATCGCAGGCGTCAATTATCAAGTTTTGCAAAATTCACAAATTTTTCGGCGAAACGGGAGAAATTCACCCATCACTAATGCCAAGAACTACACAAAGCTCTCTAAGTGGGGAGAATTTCTCTTTTAAAGGGGTGGTTCACCTTTAAGTTGACTTTTAGTATGATATAGAATGTCCGGTTCTAAACAACTTTTCAGTAAGTCTTCATAATTTCTTTTTTATAGTTTCTAAATCTATAGATTTGCCTTCTTCCGACGCTCTCCAGCTTTCAAATGGGGGTTACTGACTCCATCTAAAAACAAATGCTCTGTAAGGCTACAATGTATTGCTGCTTTTTATTACTCGTCGTTCTCCTATTCCAGTCTTTTATTCACATTATTGCATGGTTACTAGGGTAATTTGGACCTTAGCAACCAGACTGCTGAAACTACAAACTGGAGAGTTGCTGAATAAAAACCTAAATCACAAATAACAAAAAAATGAAAACCAATTGCAAATTGTCACAGAATATCACAGTCTACATCATACTAAAAGTTAATTTAAAGGTGAACAATCCATTTAGTGGCAGCCTAATGAATACACTACTATTAGTTGAAACATGTACAGAAATTAGGATTTAATATTTGCTCCAACTAATCTAGTCCCATGACAGCTGCACTATGCCAAAATGTCACTATAGCCAGCCAGCTGCCAGAATCTCTGCTTGTTTGGCATGTTAAATTGTCACACACACACAAGACCTTTCTGCTGTATTGCATGGTTGGGGAGTTCACTCCAAAAGTGATTTTTATTCACAAATGTGGTTTATTAAAAAGATAAACCTCTGCACATAGTATAGATAGACAGACAGACAGAGTGAGAAGTGCATCTGTGCAGTGGCAAGCAAAGCCCCCCCCCCCCATACACGGGCCGATAAAAGCTGCAGACAGACCAAGTCGGCAGCTTATTGGCCCGTGCATGGGGCCCTCCGACTGGCTTCCCGGATCAATATCTGGCCAAAAGTCGGGCAGTTGTAGATCGGGCAGGGTAAAAAATTCCATCCGGTTGTGGCCGCATCTGTTCGTTGATACGGTCCCGCAATCCAACCACCCGTATGGCCTCCATTCTGAACCGATCGTTGGGCCCTAGGGCCAACGATCGAATCAGCCCGATATCGCCCACCTCAATGTGGGCATATCCCGCGGGGAAAGATCTGCTCGTTTGGCGATCTCCCTGTGTATGGCCAACTTAAAGTTGGCGTAGAGGCAAAGATTTGATCGTACGAATCTCTGTTTCGTACAATTTTCAGGGAGTGTGTGGAGTGTCCCGACATTTTTCGTGCCATGGATATCGGTCGTTCAGACGATCGGACAGGTTAGCCGATAACATCTCTGCATGTATTGACGATATCAGTGGGAGACCAGCTTTTGTCGGACATAACGTTCGTACAATTGCAGTCAGAGGCAGAACATCGTCTGATCTGTTAGGAATGCACCGAATCCAGGATTCGGCCGAATCCTCCTACCCGGCCGAACCGGCATATGCAAATTAGAGGCGGGAGTGAAACTGCGTGACTTTTTGTCACAAAACAAGGAAGTAAAAAAAATCTTTCCCCTTCCCACTCCTAATTTGCAAATAAGGATTTGGTTCGGTACTCGACCGAATCTTTCACGAAGGATTCGGCCGAATCCAAAATAGTGGATTCGATGCATCCCTACTTTATTTGATCTGGCAGGTCAGGAGATGGCACCGATCGTTCGTCCGATATGAAGGTAAATTTGCAGGTCTGTGGCCAACTTAATTTATGAGAGGTTACTGCTGCATCTTGGGAGAAGGGACTATGCTCTGCACCTACTGATAGTTTTGTAACTATAGTGGCCCCTGTTTTAAAGGCGGTAGGAGACCCTCAGTTCGTTCCCCGGGGGCTGCTGGGAAATGTAGTTGAATAGCAGTAAGAGACCAATACTTACTGGACTTTTCTCCTGTTCCTGCTCTGGTGCAACTCCCACAAGTTGAGCTCCAGCTGCCCCAGGAACTTGTCCATCCCCACCAGGGCTCGGTGCATGACGATAACGCGCACGGTGCATCGCTCCTGGTTGTCATTGTGTAACAGGGGCACCTCGAAGGTGGCTTCTTCCTTCCACACGGGAGCTTGGCTCTTCTCGGCCACCGTGGTGGAGTATTTCTCTTTGCTCAGCTGGATGATGGCGTACGCATCGTTGGTGCCCGCTTTGCCCTTCGGCTTCAAGCCTTTAGCCTGTAACACGGTTACCTGGACGTGAGTGGGGAACCAGGTCTGGGACTGCTGCGCTAGAGACATCTCTGTCGGCGGTGCGCTCTCCTCCTCACCTGCCGGACTTTATGAGGAAATGGGGCGGCACCGAGGGATTATAAACCATTCAACATGTAGGCGGCGCTCCCAAGAGACGTAGCCATCGCCCTAGGGCTACTGTGTAAATAGAGCCAGTCCGCGGCGTCCCAGGGTTGCTTAGGAACTTTTTGTTGCACCGTGAAAGTATGTGGCACGATGACCAATAGGAGCGAGGCTGATTTGCCTAGTTCTTAGAGCAGGGTTTAGTAAGCCCCGCCTATCCTTTCCGTTGTACACTAACATTGGAGGACTCGCCTGCAAACAGGTGTAATACAGAAACGAGGCGTGGAACGCAGACCTGGTAAACGTTTCTATCAAGGGGGGTGTCTTTGCCTGTGCCTGCGAAAACAGGTGGTAATAGAGTCTCACACACACGTATGAATACTGTCCTAATAGGCAGGTAAACGTGTTTGTATATTTCATAAACTGTATTGCAGTAAGAAACTATTTCAGCCTGGCGAATATATATAGGTTCAACGTCATGGAAATAGTGACGCCAATGCAGCAAAATAACTGTCTTTACAAACATGAATAGAATAATTCCATCATACCTCCCAATGGAAAGAGTGACAAAAACAGCTTGACTACGCCCATTTCGTGGCAACACCCCCTTGTCCATTTTACAAAATATGGCAGGTTATAGTAGTTAGAACACATCTTCGGCTGGATCATCTTGAAGGTTGACTGATGAAACGCCCATTCCCCTGCCAGAGAAGTGAACCTGTTTATCTTAACGGGCAGAGCATTCTGCATCCCTGGGATTTATTCTGCTCTCAGGTCTGTCTATCAGATTCCTTTCTGCCCATGAGAAAATAAGCCTGGTCAAGACTAACAAGCTCCTCAATCTTGTCCCTCCTTTCTTGTTGTAATTCCTAACCAATGTAATGTTGTCCAACCTGACCACCACCAGTTTGTTGTGGAAAAGGTGTTGAAATGCCAAAAGTCCCAGGTATGTGGCCTTCAATTCTTTCCAGTTGGACGGCTTGGTAACTTCCATTGGTGCCCATCTGTCTTGCGTCTTGATCTCCATCATATGTGCTCCTCAATCCCACTTGCTGGCATCCGTGGTCATTACCACCCAGTCTGGCTGATGAAGTGACACTGGTTAAAGAAAGTTGTCTGTTTTCATCCACCACATTAGTGATTGTGCTGTCATTGGGGCCAAACGGATCGGTTGAGGCAGAAGATAATTGTTGTCTCACTTTGTAAAAAAAATGTTTTGAAAAATTCTCATGTGAAATCATGCCCACCTTACACAACCAATAGTTGAAATTAATTTCCCCAGGACTTGTTTCCATTTTACTTGTCCATCTGGCCAAGGAAGTACTCACCGAAGCCTGAATGTCTTGAATTCTCTGGGCTGGAAGGCTGAGATTGAATGTCACTGTGTTGATCATGATTCCCAAAAATTCTAATTGTTGGGCAGAGATTGTGACACTCTTCTCCCAGTTTATCAGCCATCCAAGGCCTTGAGGGTAAGTCACTGCCTTTTTCAGAATCTCTCTCGAAGGAGCCTTGATGAGGATGTCGTCCAAATATGCAAACAGTTGAATCTCCTGGAGCCAGGATTTTTGTAAGCACACTCGGAGCTGTGGCAAACCCAAATGAGAGCACTCTGTAGTGCTTGTTCAGGATCTTGAACCTGAGAAATTGCCTAAGATCCTTTCTGATGGGAATGTATGTGTAATTTTGCTAGCCATTCTCCTGTATTTAACAGCTGGGCAATGGAATTCAATGTTTCCATTTTGAATGAAGGAACTCTGAATAGCTGATTACATTTCTTGATTGTTGAGAATTACTCTGAAATCTCCATTCGGTTTGAGGAACAAGTTCTGGAGGAACGTCATTTCGTTTCTACTATGTACTTTATATACTGTATATGGCTGAAATGACAATAAAATCCACTTGACTTGACTTGATTGGACTTGAAGTGAGAATGTGTTCCCGAAAATATTTGAACTCTCAAAATGTCCCTGTTTTTCAGAAGGTCTTGAATGATACAGGTCAAAGTGTTTAATCCTTCTAAGGATCTCGGAGGACACAAACACATTTGAAGGTCTTACTTGAAGGTCTAGTTTGTAACCCTTTGAAATCTTATTCAGGACATATTTGTCGGAACATTCTTGAGCCCACATCGCCCTGAAGCCTGCAAATTTACCCCCATGTGTAGTGGGGCTCCCAAACCTTCATGCTCTCAGTTTGTCAGTTTTATGGTGGCCAGGGGCGGAAACAGGCTTTTTAAGTTGTGATTACCTCTCCCGTTTGAATGGCCATGTCGAAGGAACCCATTTCCCACTGGAACTGGAAAGAAGCTTTGGAGTGCATTGTAAATTGTAGGATCCCAGGGGGCGGCACTTAGTTCTACTACTATTAAAAAAGAATATTATTATGAGAATGGTTTATATACATGAAGCAGGATTTTACATATGAGCTGTTATATGCAATATATTTTTATAGAGACCTACATGGTTTGGGGGTATAGTTTTCCTTTAAGTGGTGCACTTTTGCCCTTTGGATATCTGGCTAGCATGTCCAGACTGAAATTCAAAAAAGAAAAAACCCTTGCATTTTATGCACACACAGACCCTTCAATTATCTAATAAAAAGTGGCTGTTTAAAACAGCATAGAGCATCTTCTCTGGCATTTGCCAGGATCAAGATTGCCAGACTGGGCCTACTGGGTATTTATCACCATGTAGCATTATCTTTAACTGTAATAGGAATGTCACTGAAATCCAGCCGCTTCTGGCTTGTGGTAATACTCAAGGTTTCGGGAGTGGGATAAAACCCCCCTTCCTTAGAAATGCCAGCATGCCAAAGCAGTGAGTTTAATAGGAAGCCAGTCTATGGCTTAATAAAATTGGTTAAATACTTTTAAAGGGTTGGTTCACCTTTAAATGAACAGTAACATCAAAAAATGAAAGTGTTTTAAAGTAATAAAAATCTAATGCAGTGTTGCCCTGCACTGTTAAAACTGCTGTGTTTGCTTCAGCAACACTACTATTGTTTATATAATAGTAGCAATGGGGGCCGCCATTATAAAGAGAAAACTATGCCTTAACTGCATGTGAATGCCATTCCAGTTACTATTTAAGACCTTGCTTCATGTTACCATTTACCGTGAATAGAAATTAAATTTAAAAATCCAGAACTGGGTTATTGTCAGTGTAATGTAAATTGAGCATTTTGATATAATCATAAATTTGCTATTTCAAAGTACATATAAAGTCCTTCCAGCATCCACTCTGCATGTAAGAGATTTCACCTGTAAGGAGTAGTTTTTCAGCTAAGAGGTATCACCTAAAACACAAGAAAAGTGCCAAGCACTAACACTCGTAGGGTTGCCTAAACCGGTTGTATTTTTTCGATCTCAACCAAAATTATGCTTGCTGTTGATGTTGGAAAGTAAAAGTGAAAGTGCTTCAATCTATCTGCTGGTTTAGGGAGATAAGGAAGTCAGAGAGGTTCTGACAGAGATGGTGAGAGACTAGAAGATAAAAGAGAAATAGGAACCCCTTTACATTAACTTGTCTGCATTGAGATTTCCTCAATATGCTACGCAATATGTTGGCGCTATATAAATACATGTTAATAATATATGGTTGTTTTTTTGAGTTGCCGTTTACTGTGTTTCCTGGGGAAAATACATTTACTGCCCAGTGTCCAATGATTCAGGCGAATTGTGTGGCATTGCATATAAACTGGTCTTTATATCACCAGTTCTCACCAGTTATAGAGCATTGCACTTTAATTTACTGTCTTTTGAGTCACTGTATTTCTGTGTCTTACACAAAAAAGTGTGGCTGCCAATGTAAAGAATGAACCTTAAAGTGAAAAAATACACCCTTTTTAATTATTCAGGTGTGCCTATGTACAAAAAAAAACAACTCATACATGACTATGAATTTCCAAAACTAAAAGAAAAAACAACATTATATTTATATATAGTATATGTAGTATGTGTATTTCTTTTTACACATATACATGATTAGATTACATTTTTACACATATACGTGATCTAGATTTCTTATACATGATAGTCTTCCTCTGACTCAAATGGATCATTTCTTCAACCCTTCCCATTAGCTTGAATAATTCAATCCCTTCCTCTCCTTGTGCCATGTTGAAATAACAAATTCTGGGACTTAGTCACCCTACTTTTCATAGTGAGCAGTACACAGATTCTGTATAATGAAATGGACTTCACATTACAGAATCCATCACTATATCAAGTAGGGATGCACCAAATCCAGGATTCAGTTGATTCCAGGAATCAGACTCTGCCGAATCCAAGTCCCTACCCGAACTTAATCTGATTACAAAAATGTCACCTGACTTTTCATCACACAAACTTGTAAATACATTTTTTTTAACCGAACACTGTTTGTGTAGTTCTCTTTCCCCTACATTTCCCTGCTTTACATATGTAAATTAGGGTTCAGATTTGGTTTTGTATTCAACTGACTCTTTCACCAAGGATTTGTGATTTGGCCGAATCCTAAAATAGTGGATCGTCGGATTTTTGCATTTATTTCAAAATCCAAATGTTGAAAGGTGTGGAAAACTAAACTGCACTATGAATGTTTTGATGGTCAATAATATCTTCAGAAATAGTGTGGTTTAATTATTCATCAAGGGAAAAACAATTATATTACATGTAAATTCTTAACATATTATACGTGCAAAAGAAACAGGATCTCTCAAACTGGTGCAAATTAGTATAACACGTTCACTCTTGTTTTAAAGTCTTCTCTCCTGCTATGGATAAATAACATTTTTCCCAGATGGGTGACATGGGTGGTATTTCTAATACAATTGTATAGATTTGTCTATGAAATATTTAGCAACTTTCCTCGCACAGCAGAGAGTATGAGCTGAGACCTTTTATTTAAAGGAGAAGTAAAGGCAACCCTCAGGCCGGTGCAGTTTTCTGCTGATAGAAGCACCGGCCCGGGGTTTCAGGTAAGTCAATACAATCACTTGGGGGTACCTAACATTTTGTACCCCAAAGTGTACAATGCCTTTCCTTCTCCTTTAGGCTCACTGTTCAGAGTTGCTGTAATGGCTCTTCTCTGAAGATGTAAGTTTAATGAGTGACATATTCTACATATTCTCACAAATACAGAAGTTGTATATAACTAGGGAATTACATTTGCTCCCACAGAAAATTCTGTTTGTTCACCTTTATGTAAGAACAATTACTCGCCAGTCTCATTTGCTGTAATCACTTTCTGGTTCCCTCAGAGGACACATTCTCTCTCTCTCTGTTAGATATCCTGCTGCTTGTATTTCTCAAGTTTTCTGTATATTTTTCGTCTAAATTATCTTACCTACTTTTTCTCTGTGTACTGTATTCCTGCTTGTCACTGCGCCTCTTAGTACAAAATCAGCACCATACACACACCAACTAACAGGAACAACCCTTCTGATAGGATAGTGCGTGGGCTTATCCAGATTCCCAGACGTTGTATGTGACTAACTGTCCTACCTTTTAATTCACAGATGATGCCAGGATTCCAGCCTTTGCTTTCTGTAGAAATTTTGAGCCCAACTCTAGGCGTGAACTATGCGTTGATATTGGAACTAATTAACCACATGGTATTGTTAGGGTTGCACTCAGGCTGGTAAAAAAATATGCTTTATACCAATGTTATTTATTAAAATGCAAAATATTAAAATATTAATTAAAATATAGGAAGGCTGGTATTTGCAGAAAAGATGACTACCCTAGGTATTGTGCATGAGTGTCCATGAGGGCTTTGTCATGGGAGTGCAATAACATCCATTCCATTGTATACAATTATGTGCAGACACAATGAACTTAGAAGAGGGTTAGTTCACCTTATCAACTTTTCAATTTGTCTTTATTTTTCATTGTTTTTGTTCATTTGCCTTCCTCTTCTTCTTTCCAGCTTTCACATGGGGGTAGGGATTGCTGTTTGTGCAGGGCTCCTCAAAATATTTTTTCTGTGGTTGGGGGGGCCTGGTGCCATGTAGTTACACACTGCTTCCCTGAGTTGAGTTTAAAAGAATTGTTCAGTATAAAAATAAAAACTAGGGAAATAGATGGCAGTGCAAAATAAAAAAAAAATTTGTAATAAAAAGTAGTTAGCCAAAAATGTAATGTATAAAGGCTGGAGTGACTGGATTTCTAATATAATAGCCAGAACACTACTTCCTGCTTTGCAGCTCTCTTGGTTTCCACTGGTTACCAGGCAACAACCAATCAGTAACTTTAGGGGGGCATATGGGCCATAACTGTTGCTTTTGAATCTGAGCTAAATTCTGAGGATCAATTGCAAACTCACTGAACAGAAATGTCCCATGTCGCCCCCCTTAAATTCACTGACTAACTCAGAGCTGAAAACAGGTAGTGGTATTCTGGCTATTATATTAGACATCCAGTCACTCCAACCTTTATACATTTTTGGCTAACTAACTATATTAGAAAAATGTTTTATTTTGCACAGCCTATCTATTTACCCATTCTTTATTTTTCCACTCAACTGTTACTTTAAAGGGCAACTAAAGTCTAAAATAGAATAATGTTAGAAATGCTGTATTTTGTATACTAAATATAAACATGAACTTACTGCACCAGAAGCCCAATTAAACAAATGATTTATGCTTTTAAAGTTGATGCAGGGGGCTGTCATCTTGTAACTTTGTTAAACATCTTTGCAATACCAAGACTACGCACATGCTCAGTGTGGTCTGGGTTTCAGTTGGGAGGTAAAGCTTAGGGATCGTCATAAATGATCAAAACAGCACAGTTCAAATAATATCTGCCAGAAGCAGATACAGCAAGACTGATTAATAATCAGAATATACAGACTGCACTGGGTCTGTGGATAGAAATCTACACAGTTGTTACAGGGAAACAAACAAAGCTGCTTTGAGTTCTGGGAAGTAAGTTGGGGGGGGGCTTCTGTTGAAATCTAATTGCTAATTGCTGATTGGTTGCTCTGGGCAACATCACCGGTAATGCTTCACTCCACTTTACACAGCATAAAAAATAGACCCCCTACGTTCCTTTGCTTACTGAGGGACAACAAGTATGATTTCTGAGAGTAGTAGGGATTTTTTCAAAAATCGTGAATGGTATGTTAAATGGTTTGTTCACCTTTAAATTAACTTTTAGTATGTTGTAGAGAATGATATACTGGGAGAATTTGCAGTTGGGTTTCATTTTTTAATATTCGTTGTTTTTGAGTTATTTAGTTTTTTATTCAGCAGCTGTCCAGTTTGAAATTACAGCAATCCAGTTGCTAGGGTCCAAATTAGAAGGAAAAGGCAAATCATTCAAAAACTATAAAAAGAAAAAAATGAAGGCCAATTTAAAAGTTGCACAGAATTAGCCATTACAACATACTTAAAGTTAACTTAAAGGCGAACTACCCCTTTAAACTACAAGCTTAATGAAATTCAGCATATGGACTTAGCAGAAGTAGTTTCAACTTTTATGATAAAGTAAGAGCCTTCAGAATCAAAACAGTTCTTATCTAGTGTAAATAAAATCTATTTTTAAAAAAACTCTGGTTTCACAAATGTGGTGGACGCAGTAAAGACTAAGATTTATTGATTCTTTAGTCCTTGTCACCAGATAAAACGGAGACTAATGATAAGGCAACTTAAAAATAATTGAAATATGTACGGCCTGAGCAGGTTTCACTTATTTTGTTTCTAATCTAAGCACGCTTGTACTATGCATTCATTACTTTTTTTAAATTGTTTTAGGGCCATTATGGGGAGATTTGTCATCCATAAATGCACGAATTCGGGTGAAAAATCTCCCGAAAATGCTTTTCCACCGGCAATAACTAAAATAACTGATGATAAACCTGGACCTGGTGGGTGATCCCCAAGATACCACAAACCTTTATCCCCCCTCGTTTGTCTTTCCACAGTCTTTACTGTTCTGCTTTCCCCTTCTTCTCCTTCCAACTCCTGCTCTTCCAATCACTTACTCTCTGCTGTTCTCCTCTTTTCATCTACTCCTCCCTTTTATATCACTACTTCTCTCTACTTCACAATCTTTTCTTTGCTCTTTCTCGTGGCTTTTTTTTACATTCTATAACATCTCTTCTGTTAGGTCCTACTCCCAGCTATTGCCTGTCATTCCCGTCTGTTATCTCTTTGTAGTTCTTTCATCCCTGCCACCCTACATATCTGCTTCTGACATCCATTTCTGTTTTGCTCTCTCTATTATTCTCTGAAACATTTCTTTTGGCCTCCTTTCTGTGCTATTGTGGCATTAGCAGAACCATCTCCTGCAGGGACACTGCTGCAAGCATTGGGGGGATTAGTTTAACTCCTTCCTCCCTTAGTTTGCCTGCTGCTGGCTCTAATGCATTGCCTTCCTTTAGCTCAGGGATCTAGAGCCACATTCATATGTAAAAAGAGTTGGTCGGCAACACAAGCATGCAAAAAAGCTCATAGAGTGTGCCATATAAGGGCACTGATTGGCCATTTTGTAGCTCCATGTTGACTTTCAACCTGCAGAAGGCTCTGTTTGGTAGTTCTGCTGATTTTTGTTCCTTTAAAACTTGCCTCCAAGCCAGGAATTCAAAAATGAGCACATGATTTAAGGCCACTGGGAGCAACATCAAATGAGTCGGTGAGCAACATGTTGCTCACGAGCCACTGGTTGGGGATCACTGCTCTAGCTGATAAGCACGGTTGCTTATTGGCAACCAGGAGAGACGTGCAACATATTTCGATGGAGATTCAGTAATCTGTCAGCCACCATATGGAACTCATGCTAGCAATAAAGTAAGCCTGATAACTAGTGAAAACACTGATGTTTAATTCCCTTTTTAAGGGAATTAAAGGAGTAGGAAAGCTACCAAGGCAGTTTATTGCCAATAGATTAACCACAATAGTGAAAGCTGGAATGCTATATTTATTCTGCAGAATGCTTTACCATATCTGAGTAAACAGCTCTTGAAGCTTTTTCTGTTTGTTTAGGATAGCAACTGTCATATTAGCTTGGTGTGACATCACTTCCTACCTGAGTCTCTCCCTGCTCACTCATAGCTCTGGGCTCAGATAACAGCAGGGAAGGGAGGACGGAAAAGGGAGGGGGTGAGGTAGAGAGGAGCAAACTGAGCATGCTCAAGTCCAAGCCCTAGAGGTTTGAGCTAAAAACAGTGTGAGACAGAAGCTAACGTGTATACAATAGAAGGAAAGAAATGCTGTGTTTCTTTTGACAGAGGACTCAGAGTAGCATTACTTTGAGGGTTTATATAGACTTTTCTGAAAAAGCTTGTGTACTGTTAACCTTTCCTTCTCCTTTAAAGGGTAGTAAATCCAGCTATAATATTTTCACTATTGAATGCGCAACTATACATTCATTGCATTGTCTTTGATTTTAAAGTTATTTGTAAATGGCAAATGCAATTGCTGTCTGTGGCTGCCTGTCATTTGTTATTCTCTGAACTGCTGGTTCCCAACACCTCTATCTTTGAAACAATGTTAAAGTAGTCGGCTCCCCTCCAGCATAGAGCGCATTTCTCACAATGTCTTGCACACTTCTTTGTTTCTCCTTCTTTACTGGTCTGTAAATCATAGAAACTGCACATGAAAATGTATCAGTTGTCCTAATGCTTTTATTGTTCTCTCTTTGATAAGTAACTGAGACCCAGTTTGCTAAGGAAATACTCAGGAAATTACGTTAGTAAAGACAGTACAAATGATTATGTTACAGGCATTCTTTGACTATTGTAAGGCTTGACACAAGAGATGGGTGTTTTATGATGTATTGTATTAACAGGAGATGGGTATATATGCAACATGATCATATCAATACAATTGAATCTAAATTTAATAATTTCAGACAAATGAATATCCTAAATTTATTTTGATTTAGGAGAAGTTAATTTTCCTCAGTAGCTTCAGCAGTAAAACTAATACTCAAGCGATATCTGCCTTACAGTATGCCCCGTTTTTTTGCTAATTGAGCATTAAGCATTCATAAAGCACCAATGCATTGGAAAGTACTGTTCTAGGTAAGCAGTTTGGTTGTTAGGGAAAATCTCTTCTCATGTGTCTCTCCGGTGCGTTCCTGTTCGACCCATCTGCTCTGAGTCACCGCTCAGTCACACTACCCATTTCTTCTGCTTTTCACTCCTTAAACTTCCTTTATCTTTTGCTGCTCTTTACATATGGAATGCCATCCATGAATTCCTCTGGAGAGAATCTGCCTCAGTCTTTTCAGAAATGAACTCAGAGACTCTCACTTGGAGCAGTGGAATAACATCTGACCCAGTTCTGTCACTGATATTACAGTGTCATCCATTGTAGCCTGCAGCACTTAATATCCCCACTTAAATTGTAAGTTCGAATGGGCAAGAACCTTGTCTTTGACACTAAGCTCTTAATCTTTAATGTAAATGTACTTCGTATATATTTGTATTTATTATTGCATTAACCCATGTTTGTTCTATTTATTTATTGTTCTTCTGTACAGTGCTCCGGACATACTGTAAGTAGCACTATATATATAAAAATATACTTACACAACATCTACTCTATGTGCAGGGCTGTATTCTAGAGCAGCACCAGAATTCTTCGCTCCCATCATCACATGAGCAATGACATCGGTGGAAGTGACATCACAATGAAAAGCGCAAGCTCGTGACATCACGTCTGCCTAGGATTGCCACCTTTTCTGGAAAAAAATACCGGCCTTTCTATATATTTTTTTTTCCCTATTAATAACATTGGGATCAGCCATAATTTTTACCAGCCAGGCCGGGAAAATACAGACCAGGTGGCAACCCTACTTATGCCTGCAACCAGCACCAGATACCCAGGATTTTATGGGAATATGTCTGGAGCAGGGGAATTTCATAAGAAAACAAAAATCTGTATGTAAGAGATAAACTACATTGAAGATTTTTTTAAGATATAGTTTAATGGGACCAAAAAATGTAATTTAATGGAAGATCTGCCATCCCTGCGACACAATTGTCAGAAGGAAAAACTGCATGCTGTGTCTGCATCCGACAAGATAAAATACGATGCTCAGCTATATTTCTCAGGCAGTTTCCCCTTCATTTTGGACACCAAAGGTGGTCCTCAGTGAGCCCTGGGTGATTATTTCACTTTCCAGGGTAAAGTTTGATATAATAGTAATTCAGTGTTTGCTCAGTAGGTGGCAGTATAATTTTATATAAAATGGAGAGCACACATGCTCAAGGTTCTTTTCCTGGTTCCCACCTAGCGGGGAGGTGGATACAGGATTGGGTCTGATGATTTGACAGGCCCAGTTAAGGAAAGTTTAGTTAGTGGTAGAACTTCTGGGTATAGTCACTCTAGGAGTGAAAGGCAGTGTAGACTATTTAGTGAGCAGCTATATGCTCCAACGACAAGATTAGTTAGGGTAAGTACCCTGCCAGACAGGGACACGAGTGGGTGAGCTCAGGAGCAGGGAAAGTGCCAAGGTACAAAATACCCATGGGATTCCTAGTGCTGGGGAAGGATCACTAATATATGGGGTACTACCCGTTAAGAGGAAGGTCTTCCAGTGAATGTACTTAGGGATTCTACTGGAGTGCAGTGCACACATTCGCGCCCACGTTGTGTTTTTGCTGTGATCGGTCTGAAGAAGGGAGGTCGTGGCCGGAAGATTAGTGCACTGGATTGGTCTGTGCTTGGAAAACTACCAGTGATCCGTTCTGAGCAGGAGGTACTCAAGGTAATATTACACTTCGCTGGGAATTGCAGGGAGTTGCCCATAGCCCAAGGGTGATCAGGTACACTGACAGCAAGTCATACTATTAATACTTCGATTATACAGCACAGCTACGGTTATGCTACATGTAATTTAAGCCGTTTGGGCCCTAATAATAAAATAACACAGGCCTTATCATTGTTGTAATTGATTTTTTTTGTTAAATCATGCCCATGAAAAATATTGCAGAGTATTTCTCAACTTTTTTTCAGTATTTATAGCTTGAATTTACGCAAAAAAATTGCTTGAGAGAAGCACTCGGATTAGGGATCTATGTTAAAAATATTTTCATTCAGACCAATGGTGTTGTTGGTTTGAATGGTTTTCAGCAGATTAAATGTCGTGTATGTTTTGGTTGAAAAAACTCTAGAATAATTTATACAAAGAAAAATTAGATCTGAGAAAAAAACATGATATTTTTAAAATTAGGAACTTTTACAAGTTCTCTGCCTGCTTTTTCTCAAACAAGCAGTAGGTGGCAGCATTGAACTCTTAGTTCTCTGCTAGTCCTAAATGAAAATAGTGCAAATTCTGAAGGTGCATAGCTTTTAGAAAACAACTGTGTTCAAACAGCAATATTTATGTTTTAGTCTCACTCACAATAATGATCTGCTGGTATTATAAAAATCCCAAATCATCCACTCTACCGGACAAGTGAGGGAAAAGTTTTACATTGTATTTTTTGGTGTAGGTGTACATTTCTTGCAAGAAGTCAGCAAAGAAAATTTTAGTCAGGAAAAAAGACCAATGTGATAAAACTGACTAAAGTTCTGTAGCAAAATGGGATTTATAAATCACTGTGCCCATGAAATGCATTACATTGCCATTGACTGGTTTAAAGGAGAAGGAAGCTTTGTTTGCACTTGGGGGTGCCAAATGTTAGGCATGTGCAGTACAATGAAAAGCCGAACTTTAACTAAAAAGTTGGCTATTTCATTCTACTGCGCATGCGTTTGCCTTGGGGAAATTGAAGAAAGCAGAAGCTGGAAGAAGATCTCTCCTTGGTGCTCGCCAGAAAAACCTCAGGCCAGTGCAGTTTTCTGCCGATAGGAGCACCGGCCCGGGGTTTCAGGTAAGTCAATACAATCACTTGGGGCTGCCTAACATTTGGCACCCCCAAGTGCAAACAGACTTTCCTTCTCCTGTAAGCTGTCCAAAAATTGCAGAGTCGGGCCACACCGTGCAGGCGCCCTAGGCAACCTGTCCTGCCGTGGCGCCGGCTGAGCATGCGCGTGTTGATGCCGGCACGCATGTGCGTGTTGACGCTGGCGCATGTTGACGCAGGCACACGTGCACAAGCGCAAATCAGCATGCGCACATGCACAGAAAGGCCAAACACCGTGCAGGAAGATGGGGAGTGAGGGGACCGGACATGCGGTAGGCGACAGAGCAGGTATGTGCCTGGCACCCCCCCAGCTTTGTGCCCTAGGCACGTGCCTACTCTGCCTACCCCTAGTTCCAGCCCTAAAAATTGCATAGCTCGAAATGCATTTTCTAAACTTGCTGTGCCCTAAAATATACTATAATTGACTGTGCTTCATATCAAAATGTATCGGGGTCAGCTGCATTTTCTGACGCTGTTCCATGTATCAAATTCATTATTGTAACTCTCAATGCATAAAAATGGATTATGTCTCAGACGTCACTGCATTATTCACTGTGTCTTAACATTCTGTATAGCAAAATCTATTAAAGCTGTTGGGGGTTATGTAATAAATGGTCTTTAGTTTGCTTGTTTTCTAGTAACCCATAGAAACCAATCAGCGTGTAACATTAACCGGTCAAATATTTGAAAACAAAAATCATGATTGCTATGAGCTACTCGATGAGAACAGATGTTTTATTACATTTCCCTGCTGGAGTCTTAAAGTGCACTTATAGCTTGTGCCCATTATGTACTAAACAGCTCACTTTGTATACATGTACTGCATAGCCCATAGAGTCTATAGTTAATGAAACCCCTTTGTAATACAGAAAATCATGTTAAAAGGCCATACATTATTTAATGTGTTCCACTTTCAGTATCGATATTGTGCTGGAGAACATTACTATGATTTTACCAATATATGTTCAAGGATTCATTATCCTTATTATGCTAGTAAAAGGACTGTACAGTTTTGGCATCAACAAAATAAAAAGTCTCAAACAGCTTTCAGTTAGGCTGCTACAATGTATACTGTGCACCAGCATCAGAAATTCTTATATTGCCATTATTGCACTGTATAGGTTTTGGTGGGTCACTATCTCATGTGACATTACATGGGCTCAGTTCATGGTCTCTTGCTTTACAGCGATGGCTATGACCCTTCAAAATGGTCAAGATCACCACTAGCAGATCCTTTAGTGAACTAAAATGTATTTTACATTGAAATGACAATCTGAATTGACAGTTTCAGACTGGTTAATTACGGTACATTTTCAGCCCTTCTGTTTCTGAGATGCTCTCCACCAGTAGAATTCTATAGCAATCTATCTCAAGTACCCCGCTTCCCAAATATTTAGCAAGTTGGCAAAGCATACACCATGTAAAATATAATGCAGCATGCTCAGAAGTAGCCTGGCAAAGGATTAAATCAAATGTTCCAGCCACTGCAGAGTTCAAATGTTTAATAAGGTGGATGTTAAGTGTGTTTCTGCATGTTGAATTTACATGTATTTAGACATAAACACAACAAACATTTATGCTGCAGCTTTGTGTTTCTTCATTAAGCATATTGTCGGTAATTTCAAAGCGAGGTTCCTAATTTAATAAGAACACAAAGCAGCTGGCAGCAAGACTAGATTTTTCTTTTGGAAAATCTAAAAGATGGCGAATTAGCAGTATTTTGTGGTCACAGCCTCATTGCACCCGTGCCTAATGGTTTTAAAAATTAGTGGTGAGCACAACTTTCCCTTGTTTGTTATGGCGAATTAGCAGTCATATGACTCTGGGTATTATTTTACTACTACCTGTTTAGATCAAGGCACATATGGGTTTAGCACACCCATAGGTGGATCTGAGATTCATACTTACAGTGTGTGAACAGACTTGTAGTGCTTGTAGTGTGCCCTAGACCCACAGGTACCCAAACAACTCCCAGCAAGTACCTTGTAGACTCCTCTTTGCATTAAATGATCCATATCACAGAGAGGTTTCTTGCAGCAATAACTAGTTTATTAACAGTAGAACAGCCCAATAAATTAAATGAGCAGTCACCCCTTTAAATCAGATTTACACAACAGTGGCAAGTCCCTTCCAGGGGTGAAATAGGCAAAGTAAGTTACCACACTCCTGAGGCAACTCCTCCCTGAGAGTAGAACTCTGGGCTTGGGATCCCCCAGCCTGGGGTCTTGTATCTTGGCACCCTACTTCATTCTCAACTCACCCACTGAAATCCCTGCACTCCTCATTGGAGAGACAGGCTGCTCACTACCTTCCCCGAGCCTTCCTCTCTCTCCTAGAGTGACTATTCCAAAACTAATCATTAACTAACCTTCTCTATGTTTTTACCACAATTGTAGCCCTAGGCCAGTAACAACCTCCCAGAGAGGTGAGGTCCCAGGAAAGACTGGCAAACGCAGCAGACTTTACTCAGAAATGAGTATGCATTTTTGGCCCTAAAATCAGCCATGTGTGCCTGCACCTGGGCCAACACAGTAGTTCTGGGTGCAGACAAGGAAGAAGGTCAATGTCAATGTGTGGCATTAGCCTAAGTGCAGCTAAAGCGGACATGGTGGTGATGACAGACCACAATAAAAAAACACTTGCTAACAAAATTCAGTTAGAGAAAGAAAATTAGCACTTCAGTGGTGCAAGGTAGCACTACTAACCACTGTTTATTAAAGGAAAACTATACCCCCAAAATGAATACTAAAGGAACAGATAGTTTATATCAAATTGAATGACATATTAAAGAATCTTACCAAACTGGAATATATATTTACATAAATATTGCCCTTTTACATCTCTTGCCTTGAACCACCATTTCGTGACACTATCTGTGCTGCCTCAGAGATCACCTGACCAGAAATACTACAACACTAAGTGAGAAGTGAGGAAGCAAAAGGCAGAACTCTGTCTGTTAATTGGCTCATGTGACCTAACATGTATGGTTTGTTGGTATGTTTGTGAGTACAGTGAATCTTACGATCTCAGGGGGCGGCCCTTATTTTTTAAAATGGCAATTTTCTATTTATGATTACCCAATGGCACATACTACTAAAAAAGTATATTATTATGATAATGGTTCATTTACATGAAGCAGGGTTTTACACATGAGCTGTTTTACTCAGTATCTTTTAATAGAGACCTACATTGTTTGGGGGGTATAGTTTTCCTTTAAATACAAAATATAAATATATATAAAAAATAAAAAATATATATACAATAAAAAATTACTGTTAAGAAAAAAAATGACTATACAGGTATGGAACCTATTATCCAGATTGCTCAGGACCCGGGTTTTCCGGATAACAGACCTTTCTGTAAATTGGATCTTCATACCTTAAGTCTACTAGAAAATCATGTTAACATTAAATAAACCCAAGAGGCTGATTTTGCTTCCAATAAGGACGAATCTTTGTTGGGATCAAGTACAAGGTACTGGTTTATTATTACAGAGAAAGGAAATCATTTTTTAAAAATTTAATTATTTCATTATAATGTATTCAGCCTTGGATGAATAGCATAGTTATGCCACTTTCCATGCAAGGTTGGCATTGAGCTATTATTAGTTAATAAACAAATCTCTTATTTCTGAAAGTCCATGTATCTTTTTATTCCTGGTACACAGTGAATGGAAACATTCTTGTGCTTATATAGTAACACAAGCAAAGTTAGGCCTTGTTAAATGTGCCTAATAAAAGAAAACATAATTCTAAGCAACTTTTGCAGTATACATTCATTACACATTTTTCTATGGTGTTTAAGTGTATATGTATTGATATTGAAAGCAGTGTTTGTCCCTTTTTATTCCCTGCACTGATGGCTCAGACAGTTGATACAATGTAAGACAAGGCAGCTGATTAACAGACCTGACTTTGTTGGGGAACCAAGACTTTGGCAACATTGTTTAAAAAGTAGCGACCGGGAGTTAAGTAAAAGCTCCTTTCAATAGTTATTTTTTTAACAAATAACTTTAAAAGTACTGACATTGTTTAATAAATAGATAATGGAAAATTGTTTTTTTGTTTTCTTTTATTAGGCAAATATTAATTTTGGGGTTGACTTGCCCTTTAAATCTCCCCAAAAGGTTTGTTTTGCCTCCACTAAGAATTAATTATATCTGCATATATATGCAAGGTACAGTTTTATTTCACAGAAAAAGGGAATCATTGTTAAAAATATGAATTACTTGTCATGGAGTCTATGGGAGATGGCCTTCCTGTAATTCAGAGCTTTTTGGATAATCTATTTCCAGACAACCGATCTCATACCTGTACCTGCTTTTCTTTTGCAAAATATGTACTTTGATTTTCCTACATTGTATAAAACTGCTAATTAAGCCTGCAATTCTAATTATTTGTTATTAGTACTGTGTTTTATGTTAGAGTTTAATGCTTTTCACAAATGTGTTTATTGTCTGGGAATGCATAGATTCCAGTCTGCCTCACTCCCTCTTGCACTTTATCTGTATAAGTCTTACTATTAGGTAGTTAAAGCCATGCTTAGATCCTACTTGAGTCAGCTTGGTATCCTAATGCCAGCTGTTCCATGTTGATGGAGCCATCATTAATAATAAAGGTCATTGGATTAGAGCAGATGAGAAGAAAATAAACTTTTTCAAAATAAAGCTGAATGCTCTCTTTTAATTTGGCAATTTCAGATCACTAGGGATGGTGCTATTTGTGCTACATGCCAGGTCAACATGACCTGCTTTCTTAGATGCATTGGATCAATGTGTAAAGCATCATAGAGTAGGAACTTGAAATATTTTAATATAGCTACAGGCTTTGACAATCACGTAATATTTTCCCCTGGGATGATTAAATAAACGGAATCTGAATCTAACTCCTGTATAACTTTGTTTTTAAATGATTTCTGCACTTTAAAAATTCCCTGCAGAACTGGCTTTTTTTTTCCAGTGGTTACTGCTATGGCTAGTGTGTCAAGTTTGAAGGCACACATTTGAGTGCTCGTTGGCTAGTCATTACCAAGAGAGTTGTGGTGGTGAGAGAGGCCGCCAAAAATACCATTCTTTGAAACAGATGCTAATGAGGGCTCAAAGTAATGGGTTAGTGTATTCACCTAAAATTAAGTTAGGCAGCTGCAACAACGAGCGGACCAGCAGTTTGAGTGGCATGTAGCCTTCTTCCATTTGGCAGGGGTAGTCTGAACACCTGCCCATCTTCCCCTTGTATTCTCAAGAAGGGAGAACAGAAGACTGTACTGCAGCAGTTAGGCCCAGTCATAACAGAGGCTCAGTGGTAGGACCAATGAACACAAGTGCTCTGACATTGTGGTGGGGTACTATGCTTAATGTAATCAGGACTGTGCTTTTTCCAATGCTACTGACCATCCCCATGAAGACATGGGTTACTTCCCCTATAAGAGACTCAAATATCCCACCTGTTCTATATCTGGAGGTGAAGGGGCTCTGTAAAAATACTGGATGGGAGCATGTTTAGAGAGAGTTGGGCTGTCCAATATGTGCTGGTAAAGAAAAAAAATATCTCTTTGTCATTTTAAGTGATTACACACTCCGTACAATTGGTGGGCCACCTATTTCTCATACCTAGATCTGGCCAGTAGGTATTGGCCGGTGGTAGTCCAATCCTAGAACAAACCAGTTCAGTTGCATGCCCTTTATTTCCACTGATGCTGCTGGCATTTTTCAGCAGATATACAGTATTAACATGGTCTTTCATTTGCTCTCACACCTTTGAGGAGGGAGCATCTGCTACATCTAGAAGCCATCCTGGTGTCTGGGAAAGCTTGGGCTTAGGTTAAAAGCAGCAAAGTGCTGGCTGGTCCAGCATTAGTATGCCTGTGCCATGTTATCTGCGAGGAGAGGGAAATACTGAAACTGGGATTCAAACTAGGCCCTGTCATTTCAAGTACACAGAGGCCCAAACTGCCCTCCACCAGCCCAATAAATAGTGACCGTCTATGGCATCTTACAGCAGCCCCTCTGGCATTTGCCAGAATCCACAGATTGCCAGTCCAGACCACCAAATCCTGATAGGGTAAAGGCTGTACAACAATGGCCTGCGCCCCAGACAGTGGGTCAGTTATGCACATTCTTGGGGTTTCTATCAGTGATATGTGAAAAGGACTTTGATTTGCTGCCCACTGCTTTACTTGCTTTTACTTGGGCTGATTATTCCTTGTTGTTCCTTTGTACACAGATGACTGCTCTAAGGGATTTGGCTGACAAGTTGGTCCAACTACAGGATGACCAGGTAATGTCAGTTGAAGCCTGAAACCTGTTAACTACAACTCATTTAAACTGCTACAGGGCAAGGGTATGAGCAATTAAACAGGAGTTGCAATACTAGTGGAGGTGTCTTGCTATAAAATAAATGTTCTGGCTCCAAATGGAGTAAAATCACAATATCTTGCTCATATTTGGACAGCATAACTTAGGCTTGTGCCCTGCTTTAATAGAACAATTAGTGGACCCAGCACACACTTGTTTGCTGCTTGCATGATGCCGGACAAGACCGATAGGCATTTTTTGGCAGCCAAAATTGAATATCTGATCCAGGATGTTATCAGGATATGGAACCAGGTTTGAGACAAGGCGCTTATACCCTTAGGAAGGAAAGGGTTAGTTTCCCTCTTTACAAAGCATTGGTAAGGCTCTACATAGAATATGCCATCCACTTTTGGTCTTCAGTGCTTAACGTTAAATTAAAACAAAGACAGTTCAAAGAAAAGCGACTACAATGATAAAGAGTATGGAAAGGCCGGCCAAGTTTTGATTGTTTACACTGGGGAAGAGGCGCTTATGATATATATCTGATAACTGTAAAAATATACACAAAGCCCATGCAATAAACTCAGTGAACGCAAACAATATCACACCAAAGTTAGGATTAAAATGGCATTATGAGAAAAAATGTGGCATTGTAGAAAGAAAAACATGGCACCATAAAAAGGCAGCATGAATACTAGTTGTATTTCATAAACATATTCAATAATGAGTTTTCTTGAAATGGCAGATATTCCTTGAAATGCAGTCACGTCTAACTTAATTCTGGTTTCTTGCGTTAATGCTTTTAATTCCTATCCTGTACATTTCGGAAAACTTTCCTGAACATGTTTTACTTTTCCTTATTCTCAGCTTGCTACATTTCTGTGTATTGTCATGACAACTCTTAATTATTATTTATTAGTTTATTTTCTGCTTCTTCATATCAGCACAGATTGGTACTCTCACTCTGCAAGGAAGTGAAAGGCCTTGTTAGTAATTGGGATGGTTCGCCATAATAGCTGGATACATGCCTTCTTGTGTATGTGAAAGAAAACAACACTGCTGTATATTATTTGTCTTAATAAACTCAGATATTTTACTCAGGCCCATCACAGACAAACGATGTAAGTAATAACAGACTAATGAAGTGTATAAATTGCAGCAAAAGGGGCTTGTATATATTTAGTAACAGCACTTATTGAATGTATATGCTAGTTATAGGGTGATTCAGCTGAAGATAGTTGTTGCTAAGTGCACTGTCTAGTTTACCAGCGGGTATAGCAGCTGTACATGGAAGCAAATTTGGTAGAAAATACAGTAGGGCTTACTAAGGGGCACAATGCTGCAAATTGTACCAAAAGGACATTTTTTTACAAAAAATTTTTGCCAAGAGATGCCAATTTTGTCTCTTGCTATAATAAATAGGGGCAATGTGGTAATGTCATCTTATTGTGACAGAATACTTGATCAGTAGGAACATAATGATAATATGATTGGTCCCCATTTTTCCCACAACACCTCTTTTATGTTTGTTCCTTGCCCTTCTACCAGTCTTATCTCTGAAAAATTCCTATATGCCCTGTCTCCCTCATTTTTAATTCCTGGTTTCCTGGTATTGGTTTGTTTAGTGATTTTGTGTAATTGTTGCATGTTTTCTGCAGTTATCAAAAAATGCTTGCCTTGTATTCTGGATTTGCTGATTGATTCCTCCATATACTTTTTCCTTCTTTGTGAACCTTGGTGTTCTGTTTTTTCCTAGAAGTGGTGCCTATTTCTTCTCCAACCTTCTGGTGCCTGCAGCAAACCATAGGGCACAACCTAAATGGGACTTCAGTTGAACTCCTTTGAACCACAGTTCTGCAGAAAGTTATTTAGTCAATAAATCTATAGCAGAGATTACTGGACAGTCAGACTCAAACCAGTCAAGACTAGGTTTCAGGGGATTTAGACTGGTGAGACACTTGGCTATGACATGAAAAGGCTTGTAGTGTTTGTATGTAGCAGTAATTTGAATTTTACACAAGTAATACAAGAATTATTCTGAAATTAGTCTTTATTTCACACTGAATGCTGACAATGAAGAGAACAGCTGAGTTATGGGATACAGTGCCACAGGCGAGTAACAAAATGCAATAGCAATAAGCCCTTCTGTTTTATAGAAATTAAGTTGCAACAGTAAAGAATGAGTGTGAACTGGCAATTTTTCAGGAAGCATCTGTTTCTGTATTGAGAAGCGCTACAGGTGAGAACTAAAGTTGCAATAGCACAATTCACCAACAGGTAAGATGTTGGTTAAAAGCAGGCAATGCTACTTCAGGCAGGTCAAGGTAAACAGCAGGAAATACAATTACTGGTAAGCTAAACAAAGCCACGTGGGTACAGACCAGGAGACATGGAACTGAAGCTAACTGAATGAGATAATGAAGACATAGATGAAATCCGCAACAGACCGGGTAATGCAAAAGAGATAATCTAGCATGAAGCACAGCACAGAAGCGGCAGTATCAGACTTCCACCAATTAATAGCCTCACTGGGAACTTGATGTGAGCCCAGATAAGAGTAACAGAGGTGCCAGGTTTGTAGGCACTTAGCTGGTTAACCAAACGGATAATCAGGAAGGGATGAGACAAGATCATAAATAAAGTCAGGCATGGGTCAGGATCGGAATCAGTAGTTAAAGAGAATCCAAAAGTAGAGTCAGGTAAAAGCCAATAATCAGAACCAGGAATCAGATTGCAGTCAGGAATGCTCAGTGTCAATTAGAAGACAATCACATCACACTGGATTGAAGGCGCTCACTGAGACACAAGGAATGGCGCAAATTGACATGGTTGGCCAGAACCAGCGCAAACTGACAGGCAGACCGAAAATAGTTCTGTAAGACGAGAACATAGTTACATAGTTACATAGTTACATAGTTAAATTGGGTTGAAAAAAGACAAAGTCCATCAAGTTCAACCCCTCCAAATGAAAACCCAGCATCCCTACACACACCCCTCCCTACTTTTAATTAAAATTCTATATACCCATACCTATATTAACTATAGAGTTTAGTATCACAATAGCCTTTAATATTATGTCTGTCCAAAAAATCATCCAAGCCATTCTTAAAGGCATTAACTGAATCAGCCATCACAACATCACAACATTGGTCAGAACACAATCATTGAACACAAGTAATGCCATGTTGAAGGGGTTGAGACTAGCTCAACAATTCTTGACTGGAACATGCTGATACTGGATCAGATCCCTGAAGTCTGGACACAGTCTTGTTCAGAACCAAATTGTGCCAAGAAGTTGATGCAAGACTAGCAGGGAATCTGTAGATGCTGTATATATTTGTTGCTACTGTTTTAACCATGTGGATTATGTGAATGATATTGTACTTTTTTCATTTTTAATACTTATCTGTTGGCAACTATTCTGGTAGCCCACACATCATCATATATGAGGGCCCATCCCAAGTGGAAGGGAACAACGTATACCCCATATTCTCTAAAAGTGAACCAAAAAGGTCATTCATTTGTCAGAGATCATAATGCAATGAACATATATTTGTTTGGAAGCAGAAGTAACTCAATATATAATTTTATTTTTATATGCCTTTAATTCACTCTACAGATAAACACAAAATATGAAATACAAGCTCCAAGCAGAAACAGCAATGATTTAATAGAGAAGATAACCTTTTCTAGATCTATTTTTTTAAGGTTATCATCATTCTTATTTATTCCTTCACTCATTCACCATTCCTAATGGATTTCTTTCCTTTATATGCCTGAAATCATTCCAGGCATATCAGACTTGTTGTGTTGGTTCCATTTAAGATAGCGCGCTCTGTGTGCATAAAGATTTATTCCCACGAGAAAGTTCTTCGTTCACAAGGCAATGTTATCATCTGTGTAACTGGAAAATTGATTTAGAAATAGCTTAATGAAATTTACCATCAGCCCCGCTTCTTGACAGAGAGAATAAAATCCTCTCTGCTCTTTTGCTGGAGTGTACAATATAAGCGGAAAAAATCCTTTAAGTGACAATTTCACAAACCAATCTCTTTTATGTATTTATAACAAAATAGTCTGCGCTGTAGTTATTTTGCCGGTTTCATGGGAAATATGGCAACCCCCCAAGTGAGAATAAATGCTGTTTATCTAGGCTGAGAGAGAGTGCGGTGCCACCATTTTCTTCCATCTCTCAGGGATTTTGTTTGCCTTTTTGTAAGGTAGGTACATGTGTAGTACAGGTATGGGATCCCTTATCAAGAAACCTGTTATGCAGAAAGCTCCGAATTACAGAGAGGCCAACCAGTGTCGGACTGGCCCACCGGGATACCAGGAAAACTCCCGGTGGGCCAAGGTGTCAGTGGGCCCTTATGCTGCTAAACTTTTGGCCTATTTCATGGCCATTCCCTATTTCTATGAGAACAAAGAGGCTAAATAGATGGAATAAAAGATTATAGTATGTAAAGAAACAGACTAGGAGAATAGAGGTTGATTGTGGGCCCCTGGTCTAAGGTTTTTGGGTGGGCCCCTGGTGTCCCAGTCCGACACTGAGGCCAACTCCCATAGACTCCATTTTATCCAAATAATCCAAATTTTTAACAATGATTTCTTTTTTTTCTGTAATAATAAAACAGTACCTTGTACTTGATCCAAACTAAGATATAATCAATCCTTGTTGGAAGCAAAATCAGCCTATTAGACTTAAGGTATGAAGATCCAATTTACTGAAAGAACCATTATCCAGAAAACCCCTATCCCAAGCATTCTGGATAATAGGTCTCATGCCTGTACTATCTAATTGCTATACAGGCGACATTGGTGGTGCTGTATTACCGATCCCAGTGCTGTTTTGTTTTTTTAGAGAATCTGTCTTCCTTTGGGGTGAAGATTAGTGTTGTGTGTTTGCTTTTAATTTGACACTGTTGTGACTTTATGCTGAAACACACAGGAGGATCATACACCCAGTGTGCCATTATCCTTACAGAATCAATAAGACATGGCCGAAAAGGAAACAGGTTTTCTTAATGGGCTGTTGTGGTTATTAAAGGAACTAAAGGGCATACATAATGTTGCCATACTGAACAGGAGCTCTAAAGATTGGATGTGGCCTCTCCCTGCTCAGCTGCTAGCCAACAGGCCAATCAGGAAGACTTTGGCTACTGCCAGCACCAAATTTATGGAGCACACAGAATCTGTACATAGATTATGTTATGTACAATAATTCAAATTGTTGCAGTCAACTAAAAGTCAATAAAATAAGGTGTCATTTTATTGAACTATATATCAAGCTTAAAGGGCATGTAAAGTCTAAAATAGAATAAGGCCAGAAATGCTGTATTTTGTATACTAAATATAAACATGAACTTACTGCACCACAAGACTAATCAAACAAATAATTTATGCTTTCAAAGTTGGCTACAGTTGGTCACCATCTTGTAACTTTGTTAAACATCTTTGCAAGACTAAGACTGTGCACATGCTCAGTGTGGTCTGGGCTGCTTAGGGATCGTCATAACAAAGCTGCTTGAGTTCTCCATGGCTGGGAAGTAAGGCGGGGGCTCCCCCTGCTGCTCATAAGTATGATTGTTTCCCTGCTCAGCAGTTAGGGACCATCTGACAATTCCTATCCACAGCAGTAAATGAAGAGAGAATTTCACTGTATACAGTCAGGTTTCTTATAAAAACGGTACATATTTTTTAATTAAAGTATATTGGAGATGAGTTTCTTTTTCATTAAAGAAAGTAAAAATGGGATTTTTTCGCCTTTACATGCCCTTTAAGTTCCTGAGTCCACCCACCTTGCTGAGCATTATGAGCTATTGTTTATCTCTTGTTTATCTGAATAAAACATAGATGTAGGGATGCATCTTTTAATTTGCTTGTTAAAGTGTATTTGGTGTTATTAAAAAAAAAGTCATTTTTAATCTGCGGTGGCCATTGAGATGGAAACCCTGGTGAGCCAAAAATGTGCAATTAGAGCTTTTAATTTCTATTCATTCCTATGGGATTTTTAGAGGCGTATCAAATGGTGAACTCTAACTTTCCCCATTGATAAAAGTGATTCTAAAAATCCTATAGGAATGAGTAGGAAGTGGGTGAGTTTTTCTGTAGTTCTAATCTCACATTTTCATATTAAGTTTTCCACTAAAGTGTTGGGCAATATGGACTACATGTACAGGCATGGGATGTATTATCTAAAAACCTGTTTTCCAAAAAACTCTGAATTACGTGAAGTTCATCTCTCATAGACTATTTTTTTTTTTAAAGGTAAAATTTTATTGTTTTATAACACAGCAAACATAAAACTAAATATATGCCGTAAAAGCAGTTGAGTTACTATTACATAGCTCGGAATACAACATATATGTATAAATGTGATCAGTTATTTGAATGATACTTTTAAGATCGAAAATAGAGTTCAAACTGTCATACAGGAAGAAGTGAGTATTGCCTGCGAAATTCCTATCATCCAAAAATTGGACAGTAACACCAAGTTCTAAATAAGGAATACTACCTTCAGCAGTAATGAGATACATTTCTTTTATGTTCGGGAGCCCTGACCCCCAAGCCCTGCCTCCCACCAAGGACTCCATATTTTCTCAAACTTTTTCAATGAGCCTCTGGCTAGCAAGGTAAGTTTAATGAGAGGCAGATTCTGATTCGCCAACGTTATCCAGTTGTGGACTGATGGCAGCTGAGGACCCATCCACGCCATAGCAATTACTTTCTTAGCATAGTATAATAGAGTACGGTATCTAACTCTGGCATGATTAGTGTATATGATTTCATCTATGATTCCTAATATGCACACCTGTGGGGTCAGTAGCCTAGGGAAATCCAGTTTATCCGCTAAGATATCCATGACTTCGGTCCAAAACTTGAAGACTGGTGGACACGTCCAAGCCATGTGCAAAAAGGTGGCTCCTTCAGCCCCACACCTATGACATCTAGCATTTGGGTTATTTCCCATGGCTTTTAATCGCACAGGGGTGATATAGAATTGATGAAGCCATTTAAAATTTAAAGTACACTAATTTGTCGCATATAGAATAAAGGTGAGTATAACCTTTATCCGTAGCTTCCTCCCATTCTTCTTCTTCGAGGTCTGGTATGTCGGCAAGCCATTTTTGATATGCTACCTTAAATGGCGGGGGGCACGTTTGTAACAAAGTCTTGTATAAAGTGGATGTAAGTTTGGCTACATTGGGAGACCATAGCACAGCTTCAAATTGCGTTTGTGAGGTCTGTATTTCAGATCCTCCAAACTGTGCTAGAAATACTTGCCGCAGCTGGAAATACCTAAAGTGAGACAGATTGGGTTCTGCAAGTTTTTCTTTAAAGAATTCATATGAGCCAAACTTGGCACCGTCTAGCACATCCTACAATCGTCTAATATGTTTACGTGGCCAGTAGAGAAAATCTGGGAATTTATGGAACTGGGGAAGGTGGGAGTTAGCCCATAACGGAACATTGGGTGTTAAGATGGGGGAACTCTGTGGATACAGCTTGAGAGCCAAAGTCCAGGCCTTCTTTGGGGTTGTCATAACCTCCGGTAGTTTGTCATGGTCTGTGACTGCTCTATATGGAAGATGTCTGAGTCCTTCCCAAGACCCTATAGCCAGTGCCTGAAGTGTTGTATTAGGGTTATACGGATCAGGTTCGAACCACCATTTAACATAGTGCAATTGGCTGGCTAAATAGTATAGGTATAAATCTGGCAAGCCTAGCCCCCCATCTTTCGTGGCAGGGGTGAGTTTCCGCCAAGCCAGCCTGGGCTTTTTACCTCCCCAAATAAACCTTATCACAATTTGATTAACAGTCATAAAAAAACCCTTTGGGATATGAGTAGGTGAGTTGTGGAATATGTATAGGAATCGTGATAGATACACCATCTTAAAAATGTTAATTCTTCCCCAGAGTGTCAATGGAAGTTTAGACCATACAGAGAGAGTATTATTGAGAGAGGATACAACTGGGTCCAGGTTGCGTGGTATAAAGGTGGATAATTCTGGGTTAATATTAATTCCAAGATATATAAATTCCCCCACCACTACTATTGGAATCTCTTGTGGCAAGGCAGGAAGGGGAGTTGGGTCTATTTGTAGTAAGGCGGATTTATCCCAATTGACCCGCAGCCCCGATAATCCCCCAAATTCTGTTATAATGGCGGCTAAAGTAGCTAAAGATGGACCCGCATCTGCCAGATATACCAGCAGATCATCCGCATAAAGCGATATTCTCTCCTCCACTGGTCCCAAGCGCCACCCCTCTAATGTAGGAGCCTGTCTAATGTGGATTGCTAATGGTTCAATGGCTAGAGCAAATAGTAAGGGTGAGAGAGGGCATCCTTGTCGTGTACCCCTAGCCAATGGAAACGGTCTAGAAGTTGTACCATTTGCCCTGACCCGTGCTACAGGGGCCGAATATAGCATTTTGATCCAGTTAATGAAGTTAGGACCGATGCCAAATTTAGAAAGTGTTGCCCAGAGATAATTCCATTCTACTGAATCAAAGGCCTTAGCTGAGTCCAATGATAGTATTATTCTTGAGCCTGCATTATTATGTGTAGTTTGTAGGTTAAAGAACAATCTTCTTAAGTTAATGTCTGTGGTTTTGCCCGCCATAAACCCAGATTGGTCTGGATGAATCAGATCCGGTATTACTAGAGCGAGTCTACTGGCTAGTATCTTGGCCATTATTTTAGCATCTGTATTGAGTAATGAAATTGGTCTGTAAGAGCTACATGATTGCGGGTCTTTCTGGGGCTTCAGTATCAGGACAATGATGGCTTCTAGAAAGGAAGGTGGGGGGGATAAATCTTGCATCGCCGTTGTGAGGGTATTTAGTAAGTGGGGAGTTAGCTCATCTAAAAGGCATTTGTATAGATCTGCTGGGATACCATCGGGACCCAGGGTCTTGCCAGGGGCTAAGGCATTGATGGCTTGCTGAACTTCCTGCTTAGTAATAGGAGAGTCTAGAATGTCTCTCTGGGCTGCTGTTAGAATAGGAGTGGTGGTTCGTATAAGGTATTGTTGTATCTCCGCCTCTGTGTACCTGCTCTGGGTAGCATATAATGTCTTAAAGTACGTTGCAAAGGTTTCAGCTATATCTTGGGGCATGGATTTGAGAGTCCCATCTGTAGTTGCTACGGCTGCAATTGCAGTTGAGGGGGCCTGTAGCTTGGCTAAGTAGGCCAGTGTTCTACTACTTCTATCTCCAGTTTCAAATGTGCGTTGGTAAGTGTATAGTTGTGCTTTCCGTGTAAGGAGTGTTTGTTCTCTAGCCAGTGAGTGGTGGGAGTCTACTAATTTATTGTATGTCAGGGGAGAGGGATCGGAGACATAATCAGATTCAGCCTCCTCCAGTTCTTTTTCTGCCTCCATTACTTGGGCTTTAGATTCCATTCTGGCCCTAGCGACTGCATTACTGAGTTGCCCTCTCATGTAAGCTTTTGAGGTGTCCCACATTATAGGAGGGGGGGCTGATCCTTCATTTAATTCCCAGTAGTCCTTAACAGCTGCAGCAGCCCTGTCTTTTACCATAGTGTTTTTAAGCCACAATGGGCTAAATCGCCAAAGATTAGTTTGAGGGGAGTTTACCACACATAGAGTAATAGCAAGTGGGGAGTGGTCAGAGAGAGCACGGGGAAGATATTCTACCTTGACTATTTTGGATAAAAGGTCAGGGGTTACTAAGGCGAGGTCAATCCGTGAGAGTGAATGATGGGTAGTAGAGTGACAGGAAAAGGCCTTTTGATTAGGATATTTCCACCTCCACACATCCGTTAAACCTAGTGCATTGGCCCATGTCATCAATTTATCTCCAGAAGGAAAGGGGGGATTAAGTTTATCCATCCGTGGGTCCATTAGGGTGTTAAAGTCACCCATATAACAAGTAGAAACTGTAGGGAGATCTGCCAGCTTTTTATCAATTATATTTAGGAGATTCATATTAAATGGGGGTGGGACGTACAAATTAACTATAATCAGGGGGAAATTGGCTATTGTGCAATGAATGATGACAAATCTACCATAGTAGTCTGTTTTAAGAGTAAGTAAATTAAATTGGAGAGACTTCTTTACCAAGATCGAGACCCCCCTAGCATATGTTGAGTAAGTAGAATGGTAAGCCTGACCAACCCAATGTCTCCTTAAGGCTAGTATTTTTTGGCCCGTCAGGTGAGTTTCTTGGAGTAGGAGTATGGAGGGAGGATGCCTTTTAAGGTAATTAAACATTTGTGCTCTCTTAAATTTATCATTTAATCCCCGGATGTTCCAGGAAGTTAGCGTAATGTCAGCCATGGATCAGCCAGATATAGGAAGTGGCGGAGGTATTTGGTAAGCTTAAATGAGGAATAAACATAGGCATGTGAATTTTCCCTTGTGTCACTGTCATAGCAAGGGCCGTACAGTGTATCAATCAACAAAGCATAAGATTTCGGCATAATGACATAATAAAACCAATAGACAAACAGAAAACCTAACACAACTCCCTTACCCTTGCCCTCCCTACCCGCCCTCCAAACCTGGGCAGGTCTTGTACCCTGAAACATATTCTGCAGAAGCAGGTTAAAGTGGGGGAACATGCAACCAAATTATCAGAAATGTGTGCATTGTATCAACCATTAGAATAGGAACTGTGCTGCCTGTTCATTAAACAGTATTAACTTAGGTAGTCCAAAGATAAATGCGGGCGATCCCCTCAGCGTCCAAAAGTGGGCTCTCCATCAAGTTATTAGGACTCACAGATAGGAACCTGGGAGTACCGTTCTAGTAGAGTACTATAATATAGGTATCTGTGTTCCTCCGTGTTAGAGTCCCTTTGTATGCCTGTAAAGCCATAAAGCGTTGAGACGGGGCAGTTTAAGACAGTCCAGAAGGAATAAGAAGTAGGTGTTGTGAGAGTAAATTGTAAAGTTACCTTCCTTGTGACCACCGTGGATCGTGTATCGAGACCCGGGGGATCGTCCTCATATCTGCTACGATATTGTGACCTACTGAGGACTATTAGGAGGGGTTCTCCTCTCTCTAGGTGGGGGATGTCGTATCCCTTTGCGAGTCAGCCAATCCTCTGCCTCTGCTGGTGTATTGATAAAAAGCACTCAATCACCATCTTGGATTCGTAGCTTCGATGGGTATAGCATACTGTAGGGGATATTGGCATCTCTCAAACGCCTCTTTACCGCTACAAAGGTGGCTCTCTGCTTTTGGATTGCAGGGGAGAAATCAGGATATAGAGATACTGTTGCTCCATTGTAGACAATAGGTCCTTTTACTCTAGCCGCTTTCAGCGCCGCATCTCTGTCCCTGTAATGTAGTAGCTTTAGAAGAAATGGTCGCGGTGGGGCACCCGGAGGGAGGGCTCTGGTCGGAACTCGATGCGCTCTCTCCACAGCAAAGAGCGGGGTGAAGGTATCTGCGCCCAAGGTATCCTGCAGCCATTTTTCAATGAAGGTTTCAGGATGCTGCCCTTCTATCCGTTCAGGAAGGCCAATAATTCTGATATTGTTCCTGCGTAATCTGTTTTCCAGATCGTCAGTTTTATCCAACGCTTGTTTGAGCTGAGTTTTAATATCTCGAATGTCTTGCTGCATAGGTGGAATTAAGTCTTCCACATCAGATACTCTATTTTCCACTGCAGTTGTACGTTCGCGGATATTTTGCATATCTTGACGCAGCAGAGATAGATCAACTTTAATTGCCTCCAATTGCGCAGTTGAGGTGGTACGACTCTCCAGTATAGCCCCAAGGAGCTCACTCATGGTTGGTTCTGGAGCTTCCTGAGACGGCTGTAGAGGAGGAGGGGATGGTGGTGGAGAGGGATCAGGTTCCCCCTCAGGAAGAGGCGGCTGAGGTTGAGAGTGGGCAAATCGTTCCAGGCGGGCTGCTGCCTCTGACCTGTTTTTTTGAGAATGTTTCCCCATATGAAGAGCTGTAGGACAATACGGTTCCAGTATTTGTTCGTTGTAATTTGGCTTTCCAATAGCACATAGGCAGCAATGCTCTGCGTAAAGTATTGGTTGGCACACACTGCAGGTATATAGATCACATGTGTGTTATATACACACTGTTATATACATTCAAAGGGTTAACAGAGAATTCCAGGGCTAGTGGGTTTTGCTTCCCACCTATTATTAGATTTGCTGCTGGATCTGTGTGTTGTGCAGGCAGTATGATTCCAGAAGCCCTGTTGTAGGTTCAATTGGTTATAATCTATAAGTATTCGCTCTCCTCACAAGCCAGGTAGTTATTGCCAGCAGTAAATGCAATACAGGGGTAGGAAATGCACTAGGCCTGTGGATCATCCCTTGAGTAGTGCCCAGCCTGCAGCAATATAGGGATTCTTTAGGTCTCCTTCCCTTGTAGCACTTTCAGCTTTAGTGCTGGAGGAGGTGTGAGCAGCCAATATAGTCGTGGGTGTATGGAAGCTGCGGCTCAGATGGTAAGCAGCTGGTAGTAGGGGCGCTCCCGGGGACCATGCACATTTACCCCTATTAGCCAGCAAAGTCCCTATACATGCAGGGCCTGCCCGCAGTGCGGCGTTGCGCTGCTACTCGAGGCCGAGGCTTCCGCCTCTTCAGTAGGCCTCAAACGGAACTCGCCTATGCGGGCAGCCAGAGACCCGATTTCAGCTGCGGCGGGTCCGTCTGAGGCTCTGGAGGTAAGCCTCTGCTAGATTAGGGGTGGTGCGGGAAAGTATCGAGGGGTAACTGTCTCTTATGCACAGTTTACCCCGGGAGCGCCGTGACTTTGCGTCTTGTCAGATGCGTGGTTGGCCACGCCCCCTCTCATAGACTATTTTAATCAAATAATTCAAAATATGAAAACATATTTCGTTTTTCTCTATACTAAAACAGTACCTTGTACTTGTTACTAACTCAAATATAATTAATCCTTATAGGATGTAAAACAATTCCATTCGATTAATTTAATGCTTAAAATTTTTTTAGCAGATCCCAAGCATTCTGGATAACAGGTCCCATACCTGTACTACAAACATATCCCTCAGCTTGTCTAGCTTTTACTTTTTGCATCTTTTTCTTCCTTCCTTTGCTACAATTTGTTTTCTTAAGGTTAAAGCAAAATGAAAATGTATTGTAAAAAAATGTCATGCTGAAATTCAAGGATGGCACATCTAAACACAATAACTGAAGGTTATTGTGTTTGGTGGTTAATTAAAGATCCTTTAATGTATTTTTTTTTAAGGTTTTTATTTTGGGTTTTGAAACAAACAACACACAACAAAAGACAATGTAGGCATTGTTGATGAAGAGTGCAATTGGTCAAGCAGGACCACAACATATTAGATTAAGACATTCAGTTATACATTTGGAGCATAGAGTATGTTACATATTAGGTTAGTGTGTGTATTACATGTTACTTCTGTTCTCACAGGATTTTAGCATGCTTATATAGGATTTACTGAAAAATAAATAGGTATATTACATATATTATCTCATACATTTGCATTTATTGAGATTCTAACCAGGATTCCCAGATTTTTTCAAACTTTTTCGGGCACTGTCTGGCTTTGTATGTTAGTTTTATCATCGGGAGCCTGTTATTGACCAGTTTTACCCACTACTTTACTGTGGGGGGTTGAGGGCTGATCCATGTCATGGCAATCTGCTTTTTGGCATAAAAGAGAAGGGTTTTTAGTAAGCACCTCGTTTTATTTAGAGGTGCCAATTCGTCATCCAGTCCCAGTCGGCACACCTCTGGTGTTAGTGCTCCAGGGAGCAGAATTTCATTAGTCAGGTAGGCTATTACCTTGGCCCAGAATCTTTGTATCATGGGGCATGACCAAAGCAGATGAAAAAAATCAGTGTCCGGGTGCTGGCATTTGGGACAGTTTCCATTGGGACTTTTGCCCATGGCTTTGAGCCTGTTTGGAGTAATATATTTCCAATGTATGATACGGAATTGTAACATCCTATCTTTTGTAGAAATTAGAAAGCTGTATAGTTCCCCTATTGCATCTTCCCACATATCGTCATCAGGAGCAGGAATAAGGTCATTCCACTTGGTTTTTGCTTTATTAAATGGACTATTGATGGTGGATATCAGTGTCTTGTACAGCCCAGAGACCAGCTTTTGTGGATTTGGGTCCCATAGCCTGTCTTCATGTGGTTGGGTTTTTGTAGAGATTGTCAGGTTACCAAATTCGGCCGCAAAAGCGTGTCTGAGTTGGAAATATCGGTGCCAAGCTATGTTTTGGATGGTTTAGTTTAGTTGCTAGTTGGGTAAGAGCCAGAAAGGTGTTGTTTACCAAAAGATCTGATAGGTCTTACCCCTAATTTTGGCCAGTACTTAAAGTCCGGTAGATGAAGTAGGTGCTGCAGATTGGAGTTTCTCCATAGTGGGGTATACGGGGATGGAGGGCTTGCAGCCTTTGAAAGAACTTTAGTGGAAGCATCCAGGCTCCTTGTGGGCAGCTTAGTGTGGGGGGCAGTTCTCTTTGGCTTTCCTAATTGCTTCAAGAGCCCGCCAGAGTGGCGTGTAAAGCTGTGAGTGAGTTTTCGGGGTCAGGGTTAAACCAGTTATGTATGAGCAATAGTTGGCTTGCATAGTAATACATTTGTAGATGCGGAAGGGCTAATCCTTGTCCAAGGGAGCCTGGAGTATTAGCTTGTTGACTGTAGGGGGCTTGTTTGCCCAGATAAAGGGGAAAACAATAGCATCAATGTGTTTAAAGACCTGCGGGGGTATCCATATTGGGGCATTCTGCAGAAAGTATAGAAATTTGGGTAGGTATACCATTTTGAATAGGTTGACCCTGCCCCATACCGTTAATGGTAAACCGGCCCATTGGCTGACAGTGTTTTTGAAACCCTGTATTACAGGATCAATGTTTTCTGTTACCTAGTTTTGTGTGCTTGGCGAGATAATCACATTTAAAGCTTGATACCCACCGCAGACCCTGAATTGCACCTGCTCTCTGTTCAGTTTCTAGAGTAAATAAGACTGACTTCCCTTTATTTATGACCAGACCGCTCTATGTGGCAAACTTGTCAGCTAGGCAGAGCGCAAGTGTGAGTGAGTCATGTGGGTCAGCTAGGAATAGTAGAAGATCATCCGCATATAGTGCAATTTTTTGCTCTAATTTCCCACATTTGAGTCCATTAATTTTAGGGGTTTGTCGGACCATAATGGCATAGGGTTCTATCGCTAAGGCAAAAAGGTGGAGAGAGAGGGGTCAGCCCTGTCTGGTGCCCCGGGTAAGAGGGAAGGCTCTGGAGAGAGTGTTATTGACTCTGACCTGTGCAACAGGGGTTGGGTAGAGGAGTTTAAGCCAAGCTATGAAGTTAGGGCCTATGCCAAATTTCTCTGGGGTTTTCCATAGGTAGGGCCATTCGACCGAGTCAAAGGCTTTAGTGGCATCTAATGCTGCCATAAGTCTGGTACCTCTGTTTGTATGAGTGGCTTGCATATGGGTATGTAATCTGTGTAAGTTTATAGTCGTACTTTTATTGGGCATGAAACCTGTTTGGTCTGGGTGTCCTTTAATGTATTTTTAGTATAACGATGCAAAATATGCTCTACAAAGTTAATGTTTTTATAAAATACAAGTGTTAAGCAGTTTAATCTTACATCCTATTATTTCTTGCATGAGCAATGATTCACACACGTTTTCATAAAATACATATTCATAGTTAGAGTTAACCAAACACTGGATTACATGTAATATGCTAAATACAGTATAAATATGCAATATTTCCAAACCCAATATGACAGGGCCAATGCAGGTTGCAGGCAGATAATCAGAGTGTAATAATGAGGACAGAAGTTGTGATAGGCAGCAACAGTAATTAACTGTTTTATTCAAGCCAAGGGTCATGGCAGGCAGCTGCATTGGGTACTTTGGGCTAAGGGATGTAGAGTTGTGTGTCGAGCTAATGTACGATTAGCTATAATAATAGTAATACTTTAAACTAAGGGCAACATATATAGGAAAAGCTAATAGTACACATATCTACAGATGCCCCTCGAATTATGTGCCATTGCTGTTAATACAGAATTATATGTATAATATATGCAATCAACTGATGCAGCCATTTTATAATTTATAATTCTATTATAATAGCCTCTATACCCAAATCACTTATCCTATATATATATATCTGTAAATCTAAGTCAAATCAACTGGACTTGCTGTGTTTTGTTTTTTTTCTTTCCTTGAAGACGTTTCACCATTCATCCAACTTCAATTCAGAATAACTTGTACATAGGATCTTTCTTCGGTATATATCCTCCGGAATGTTGATCCAATAATAATAATCTGTTTATCATAATCCACAATAATCTCATGAAGTTAGGTGTTGATTATTTTAGTAAAATTGGAGCTTTGATGTGTTATTAAACCTTCCAGGGAGAGGTGCCAAAACAGCATTGTATGTGGCAGACAATATACGTCGCACTCCCGGCCATTATTCAAACTTGATTTTCCAGTTTTTACATGTATGGCTTTTTTAACACCTCTTTTGAACCAATCCCTCTCCTGGTCTAGAATCTGGACTTGGCAGTCTTCAAACGTGTGTCCTTTTTCTTTTAGATGTAGGTACACGGCTCTGACCAGAGGAGCTGACTCTTCTGTGCTGCACTATACGCAGGTGTAACTGTTGTTTAGTTTCTCCCACATACAAATCAGAGCACTCCTCACTGCACTTCATACACAATGTTACTCTTCTTGTGCTTTGGGATAAGGTTTTTTGGGTGAACCAGTTGTGGTGTTTATTAAAAATTTTTCTAAGTGAAACATCTTTAAGGATAAAAGAAAAAAAAACACAGCAAGTCCAGTTGATTTGACTTATTTCTACAGTTATACCATGAGCTGGATGAATGAGAATCTTCACAAACATACCCTATATTTAGTATTCTGTATATTCCGTATATACTCGAGTATAAGCTGAGTTTTTCAGCCCCCAAAATATACTGAAAAACTCTACCTTGGCTTATACTTGGGTCAAGAGCAAAAACGGTCGCCGGCGTCTAAGAATAGTCGCCGGCATCCAAGAATAGTCTCCAAGAATAGTCGCCGGCATCCAAGAATGGTCGTCGGCGTCCAAAAATGAGACACCGGCACCTCTAATGGGAGCAGAAACCCTCAATTTTATGATTGAAACTTACCAGAAGCTGCTGCATTTCTCACCCTAGGCTTATACTCGGCTTATACTCAAGTCAATAAGCTTTCCCAGTTTTTGCCTCGGCTTATACTCGAGTATATAGGGGCTTTTCTGTTAATCAAATTCTATTTTTATTTTTAAAAACCTCAGCCATTTTTTTGGGGGTTTTTTTTTTTGCAAAATCTCCAATACTGAATATCTTTTCTTGTAAAAAAAAAATTTTATATAATTTATTTTGCACTGAAATCTTTAAATATCCTAGCTTATTACCTTTAAATGATCACAAGTCAACAGTTCTCTAAAGCTGCATCTCCCTTTTTTTTCTTGGGTAGTAAACAACTGGGGCTCATTTATAAACACTGGGCAAATTTACTCCTGGGTAGTAACCCATAGCAACCAATAAGTTTATTACTTTCAGCGTTCAACCTACAGCTAATCACTGTTTGGTTGCTATGGGTACTGCCCAGGTGCAAATTTGCTCAGTGTTTATAAATAAGCCCAAGTGGAAAAACAAGAGATCATTGTGATTCCATGCATAAGGAGGATAACGTGTTTTGAGGTGAGACTTACTATAGATCATCATGTGGTTTGAAGAGGATCTAAGGGCTTATTTTTTAAATCTCGATTTTTTTTCTGGTCGAAGTTTTTAGGGGAAAACTCAAATTTTTCGTGGAAAAAAATAATTTTTAGAGATTTATCATACTGCAAAGCTGCCAAAAATCTGAATCCAATAATATGCCATCTCAAAGCTGTCAAGTAAAAGTCAATGGCAGATGTCCATGAAGTTGTTTTCTGATATTGTGATCTGCACTGGATAATCCGAAATGGTCGGGGTTTTCATTCGATAATCTGAAAAAGTAAAGTTTAATCAGCAAAAATACAATAAAATTGAGTTTTGGAAATGTCCATCGTATGATACGAATTGATGCTTGTTTTAGTTCTGGTGTTTTGCCTCTACAAATTTTTCAAGAAAATTTATTGAAAAATTAGTCTAATTTGTGGAAGGGCGTTTGATCGACTTTGTTTTAATAAAAACTGAGATTAATTCACTTTTTAGTAAATAAACCCCTAAATCTCAGCATAAAACTATACCATTGTGCCCACTGGTTCTCTGGCAACCAATCAGCTACAGCTATTGAATCTATCTGGAAAGCCGTTATCCAGAAAGCTCAGAATTACAGAAAAATTATTTCCTTTTTCTCTGTAATAATAAAACAGTACCTTGTACTTGATCCAAACTAAGATATAATCAATCCTTGTTGGAATCAAAACCAGCCTATTGGGTTTATTTAATGTTCACATGATTTTATAGTAGACTTATGGGGTTATTTACTAAACCCTGAATGCAAAAATCATGAAAAATTCATAATTTTTTTTTATAAAATCTGACTTTTAAAAAATCACAAATTTTTCGGAATGTATTAAACCCCGAGGATAGAAAAATCTGAATCTGAAAATCCGGCATCTCAGACCTGTCGAGGTTGCATATAAGTCAATGGGAGAAGTCCCAATGATTTTTTGATGTGCACTGGGTTTCGTGCAATACACCAAAGTTTTTGGGGTGAAAAATTAGTGAATATCTTGAAAATCAGATGAAACATCCAAAAAATTTGTGAAAATTGAAAATTGGATTTTTCCCCGAAAAGCAAATTTTTGGAAAAATGTAATAATAAATAAGCGGAAAAGACCTTTGCATGTCACAATGTAATATTCTTCATTAGGCTTTTATTGCATTGGGAATCTTTATTGCGCATTGTGAACTTCTTTGTTTAATCAGAGTTTGTAGTAGGAAATATTGAGATAAATTCGGACTTTGATAAATAACCCCCTTAAAGTATGAAGATCCTAATTACAGAAGCATTCATCATCTGGAAAACCCTGGCCCCTGAGCATTCTGGATAACAGGTCCCATACTTGTATAAGCTTTAAACAGTCACTACAAATCAGAAAATGAAATGATAAAAGTTCGATACGGATTGCTTGCTATTGGTAACTGCACTGGTGCATTTTAGCACCCATGTTCTTAAATTTGCACCTTAAATCAGAAATAAGGGACACAAGATTGAAGCACCTTAAAAAAACAAAACAAAACTTATTTGCACCTAGCCACCCATTGGTGTTTCTTTATGTCCCCTGCTTTATAGAGGGCTTTAGAAAATCTCTTGTGCATTGTGGCAACAATAGCATTTACAATTTAATTTAATTTGTTTGCACTCTTATTTCAACAAATGCACAGACTCTTTTCATGCAAGGATTAGAGCAATTACATATATACATGTAATGTTTGTTTTATGCAGCATGTGTGGGGAAAGCAGCTCTGTGATTGAAAGAAAGATTACATTAGAATATTAATCACATTGAGTCTGTTACTTAAATTGCCTTATTGCATATTGCTCTGTGCGTGGCAATCCTCCTGGAAGAATATCAGACAAATCACAAGGTATTGAAGGCAGAGAAAGGAGCTCATTGAGCTAATATAATTTCTAAATGGAAATTTTTATTAGATCTTTATGCTGGGTACTAAAATCCTGAAAAAGTCTTTCTTCTCATTATATCTGTAATCATTCTATTTTTTGTCTTCATTTTAGCAAGTATTTAATGTGGTGTGACATTATCAGCTAAATGAAAATGTGCATTAAGTAAACACATTTTTTTAACTGTATACTTTGCGATTATTCATTGGTTATTAACCTTTTCATGCTACTCTGTGATTAGTCCAGGGCAATAGGTCCATTACTCATAGTTTTATCTCTTTTTTTGGTCTATTAGGCCATATACAGTACATCACTATATCACACACCTATGTATATCACAACATATCCTTATATTATTGAGGATTGATAAGAAGGATTATTGGAACAAAAAAGCATAAAAGCCAAACACAGAAGAAAGAAGCCAGAAATATCTTTATTGAAAATACTGAAGCCCCACAACAGCAACACCATTATACACCACTCTATAAATATTTTCATCTGTAAAATACGAAGACAAAATAAAAAGGTTGCATTTCTTTATTTTTTTGGAGTAATTGTGAAGGTGCAATGCACATAGAAAACATAAGTATACTGTTGTAAATGAATCTCTTCCATTTTCTTAATTCCATTGACTTCCACAGGCTTAGTGCTATTTTATTTGCTTTTACATTAGAGATTTCATAAACGTTATTTTTTTACAATTTATTCATTGAATGTATGTATTTGTTCTGCCTTAGCTCGAGTTCCAGAGTCCATTCACATAGCTAAATTACACAGTCCTACCCAGGCTTTTAATTGGTTATGCTACGTGTCTTGTGAGCCAAGTTTTCTCTGTGGATATCTAGATTCTCCACCATAAAGCCAGGAAGGATATAGAAATTATCCAGCTACAGGTATTGATTCTATTATCTAAATGGTTGGGGTCTGGGGTAATCCAAATAAGGTTCCTGTAATTTGGATCTCCATACCTTAAAACATTTACACATGTTTTGCCACCCATATGGATTAATGCAGCCTAGTCACCATCAAGCAAAAAACACAGTTTTATAATTATGGAGCAAAAAAAAAAAAATAGAATTATTTGCTTAAAATGGACACTACGGGAGTTAGCCTTCCCATAATTCTAATGTTTCTGAATCTCAGGTTTCTTGAATAGATATTCCATTAGGAAACACGCTTCCCGGTGCCATTCTGCTAAATACTGTTAAAATTAAGTTATAACTGAATCCTGAATCTGCAAACCATAGAGGTGGGGAAAGCTGTCTTTTCTATCTGCTTTATTTCTCTGTTTTAAAGAGCAAACACCTGTTTTTTTGCATAATTAAAGATATTGTAATTTTGGCAAGTTTCCAGTAGAAATTAACAAAATTTTTTCAGTAATTCAAAGTTATTTGTAATGGCGGTATTTATTTAATTATTTCTGTTTTTTTCCTCCTGATTCGGAAACACTGTAGCCGAAGTCAGTTTATCTGCAAGTCTGTCAATCAGCTTGCATCAGCTACACTTACTCAGGAGTCAGAACCAGTAGAGCAGAGAATATAAACAGTTACTATCAGTTACTACTTTCACATTTGAAGCCACAGTCGGTAACTTCAAAACGCAAACCCTTCATTGGATAAATAAAAAGATGTTTTGGTAACTGACATTTCAGGAGTGTACCAACACCAAAAAGCTTTCTCCTTGACAAACCTATTCTGTTTTGACAATTGCGGTACTTAGTCATTAGTACTAATGGACTCTCATAATCAGATATGTCCAATCTCTACATGGCTGAATCTGTGGCTGTTTTTTCCTAGGCAGGATGGGGCACATTTACCAATGAAGGCTAAAATAAGGTTTATAAATGTTATTTATTGTATATATGCCAGAAGCAATTATTATTTTTTGTTTTGCAATGCCTTGGGCAGCTCCATAATTTCCCAAGTGCACTAATAACAATTCTGCCCAGATGATCTTTCTGGCTCAGCTTTTAGGTTTCTTCTTCAGTGTGCTTCCCCTACCCCCTGGCCTTACTGTTGCTTAGGCTTGCTCTACATTTTGGAGAAACCATTTTCGCATGCATGAGTGCTGATCTGCAAGGGATAAAGGATTTGCTATACTAATGACAATGGTCGAGGAAGCTTTGAGGGACCAACTAGAAGACTAAATGGTTATGATTGACTATGTATATGTGCTGAGATGCAAAGAATAAGGGTTTTAGTGTTATATTGATGATTCTGGTGGACAAAGCTTTAAGGGACCAACTGAAATTGCTGACATAGAACAGAGGATGCTTAAAAAGGATGGAAATGTACCAAACAGAATTGCTTTGAATTTTACTGGGGCTTTAGATACTATTTTAAATGTCAATATTAAAGTCTTACTTGACGTCATTCTTTCAGCAACTCAGACAAGCCTACATATATTATCTTGGGCGTCTAACCAAGCATGAGACAATCACAGTGTTCGGAAACGACATTTATTGTTGTGACCCACTGATAAAGCGCCAACATATAATGCAGAACATATAATGCAGAGCATCAACATATAATGTAGAGCAATTATTTTACAACTAGAACTGTATGTAAACACAAAGAGAGCAGTTGAAAAATTCCATGGTCCTCTTGTAAATTTCTGGTGTTAAATAATCTCAAGGGATGTTGTAAAATCAGATACAGATACTCCTTCCTTTTTTGTTGCTAGTTAAGGAAGGACTGAAGATCACGAATGCTGACTTACACACAGTACCAGATCAATACTTATTGGTGTCATGTTAGCTTAGAGCATCACGCTGACCGCTACACAGTTGTTGGTAGGAATGATCTTACGCTTGAATGTGAACATTTTTCTTAGCTCACTGCGGAACCTGTCATGCAGCCAGGCATAAAGGAATGGGTTGCAGCAGGAGGAGCTCATTGCAAACCAGTGACAAAAAAGCTGGATATGTAGGAAGTAGTGCTTGTTGATCAAATTAATGTCGATATCCCGGATTATGTTGAAAACATGGATCGGCAGCCAGCATATGCCAAAAGCTGTCACCACCAGCACAATGAGTCTGAATATCTTCCTCTTGCGCAGCCTATCAAATTCAGCCTGGCTCTGCGTGGGGTGGCCAGGGACAACTCTGTTTTTCAGCTTGACTGTGATGCAGATGTACGACAATGAAACAGCAGACAGAGGTAGAATGTATGTGATAATTAGGGTGCTGTAAGCATAGGCCAACCTTTCTGTCTCTTTACCCATCCAGAATTCTTCGCAGATAGTGAACCCTTCCTGTTGGAACTCCACATGATATGTATGAGCAATAGCTGGTCCAACAAGGGCACAGGACAAAAGCCAAATGCCCACCAAGACATATACACAGGTGGTCACAGAGATTCTTTTCTTTAGAGGGTGCACTGTTGCATAGTACCTAGTGAGATCAAGACAAAAACATAAATATTACTGTATTGAAATGGCAGTATTACTTAAAACAGCATCCCAATTTTATATATAAGTAATAAATGCACTTTATTGCAGATTAATTCATGCAGTTATGTATTTATACTGTAGTAATAATATCTGAATATTCCCAATATTTCCAATTCAAATATGCAAACATTTTTTACTAAGCAGGATACCACTTCTGGCATGGATTTCTCTGTACAGAAAAAGATTACTAAAGATAAAATAGTATGAAACAAAGTTTGTAACATTATCCGTGTGTTTATATCAGCCCATCATGTACTTAAAATTTAGGTCAATTTGGGAATCAGACCTTTTTGAAAATGTCATCTGCTGGGGCCATGTTGGCCAGCTCATGGTTAATGAAATTAAGTCACATGAGTACTCCTTGCCCTTCATGCTGATCATTATGTTGTCTGTGGTGCACGATCAAAATTGCATAGACAGAGTATTAAGATGTAAATCACTTGAAAATACAGTGAGTGCTGATCCTTCTTACTCTGTGTATATACAGTATATATATATATATATATATATATATATATACACACACACACACACACACACACACACCAAGGACAGCACCACTTTCCATTAAAGGGATACTGTCATGGGAAAAAAACATTTTTTTCAAAATGAATCAGTTAATAGTGCTGCTCCAGCAGAATTTTGTGCTGAATCCATTTCTCAAAAAAGCAAACAGATTTTTTATATTCAATTTTGAAATTTGACATGGGGCTAGACATATTGTCAATTTCCCAGCTGCCCCAAGTCATGTGACTTGTGCTCTGATAAACTTCAATCACTCTTTACTGCTGTACTGCAAGTTGGAGTGATATCACCCCCTCCCTTTCCCCCCCCCAGCAGCCAAACAAAAGAACAATGGGAAGGTAACCAGATAGCAGCTCCCTAACACAAGATAACAGCTGCCTGGTAGATCTAAGAACAACACTCAATAGGAAAAACCCATGTCCCACTGAGACACATTCAGTTACATTGAGAAAGAAAAACAGCAGCCTGACAGAAAGCATTTCTCTCCTAAAGTGCAGGCACAAGTCACATGACCAGGGGCAGCTGGGAAATTGACAAAATGTCTAGCCCCATGTCAGATTTCAAAATTGAAATCTGTTTGCTCTTTTGAGAAATGGATTTCAGTGCAGAATTCTGCTGGAGTAGCACTATTAACTGATGCGTTTTGAAAAAAACGTGTTTTCCGAAGACAGGATCCCTTTAAGCTACCTTATAGCTGCTGTTTGCCCCTGTGCAAAGACATCCAATGAATGTATAGTAATAAATCAAAAAGGCAGCAACAAAGGTCTTGCAGTGTGAAAAAAAATAATTGTATTGTTGCACAGTATGTATACATACTATGAAACAATACAATTATTTTTTTTTCACACTGCAAGACCCTTGCTGCTGACTTTTTGATTTATTACTATATATAAGCTTCTAGCAGAACTCTATGCTGACTAGGCATCTGGAGAATGAGTGATTCTAATTTTTCCATTGAGTGGTTCATCAGTCTGTCAATCTTGGTCAACGTCTGCATTGCACGGACTTTCCTCTAGGAGGGTGGCCCTGTAATAAATTAACTCCCTTTTCTAATATGTTGCTCACTTTCGGGGGAATGTAATAAAAATCGCTAACGGAAAAACTATTCGCAATGCGAAAAGTTATGCCTTTGCGCGAACAAATTTTGCTTTGTGCGAGCCCGGAAACTGTTTAGCGGCCACTTCCGACAGTGAAAGACCGTTTGCGAATTTTATAGTTTGCGCCAATGCGCAGTCAATGTAATAAAACTTCTTACTGAAAAAGTCGTTATGTTTGCTCCAAAAGATTACGACACCTTCAAGCACTTCTTATGAGTGCGCAATTAAAATTCGCAATGCGCAATTAAAATTCGCAATGCAATAACAGTTTAAGGAACAATATTACATGCTAGATGTGGATTTTTAGTCTTATTGGTGCGAATTGTTTTGCTCTTTGCGACTTTTATTAAATTCCCCTTTGTCTTTAATTCCACTGATCCCAGTAGTCCCCTGTTCATCAGGGTTTCATCTGGGAATGTTTCCAGAGCTTGTTCCTCTGTAGCCTGTTGCAATCCTCACATTATACACAAGGTAATCATAATAAAAAAAATCAACTGACTAAATACGAAAGTTTTGATCCTAGCTCTAAGCATGGCATTCTGCATAGATGGTATACATATAGAAAGTCATAGCAGACGATTCTGTTTTATTGGGAAACAAGAATAACTCATGGAATAATTGGTGAGAAAGATGTTATCTGGCATCAACCACACACTGATCTTTTTCTAACGTTTCACCTATGTAGTCTGTAACTGTAGCTGGCACCCGTGGAACATTTTGTAAGCAAAAATACTTGAGGCTTCTAATTATGGCATTGGAACTGAGCGTACAGATGACCTTCTCTGGTAGCTCTTCCCATAAACACACTCAGGCACACCATTCTCCCTGTTGCCTAAGAAACAGGTATTTGATATTTTTCCTTTGCTCCAGTTTGTGATACAATGTTCTTCATAAATACCTTCCCTTGGTTATATCCAAAATAATTCTGTTTCGTGAGATCGTCATTTTATTTTCTCTTAGTTTAAAAAGGATGAATATGCACTAGATTTAATAACACATGTAAAATGTAGCTTCAAGATAGGCTGCTTGTAAAATTCAGAGACACAACTAGAGAGCCATGTTGGCAATATCAGCTACATTAGCCACAGATATACATCAAAAGCTGCATGTGGCATTTTGGATCACCATTAGACAAACAATGAATCATATTCTGCATATTTATATACCTGATGATCCGGCTTATGTGTTGTTGTTCCATATGGACAAGCCACTTAATAATTTCACCTCTACTATCGAACCCCTCCTGCTAAATGCAGCAAAGATGCTGATCCCACTAAAATGGAAACAGACTTCTATCCCCACACTACAAGAATGGTATAATAAGATTGAAGAATTACACAAATTTGAACAGCTATCCCTTTTTGAAACCTTAGTTATAATACAAAATGGTATCGGTGGCTCTCATTTAAAGAGTCCGATTAATACAAACAATCGCTCCCCTAGGAGTCCACAGTAGCCTTTTCTCTTTGTTACAATCAACACAAATTTTTGTGCTTATTGTATTATTGTTCATTACCTTGCTGATGACCATTTATTAATAGTATTGTTCAGTGAGCCAGTATTTGCAATTGATAATATGTTGGCACTGCATGTGTAATATGTTTTTATTACATTGTATTTCCCCCTCCTTTTTGTTCTGTTCCCCTCCTCTTTGTTTTAATTTTTTGTTCCTTCCCATATACTGTCTTTATGTGGAAAACTCAATAAACAGAGATTTCAAAAAAAAAAAAAAGCTGCATGTGGCAACGTGAAATGCATGGGGAAAATAATAAAACAATAATAAAAAAAATAAAAAAATCCCCATGGGCTCCTTTCTTGTTTAGAGCCGAAAAGTAAACAGGTGAGCTGTAACTACTCCCTGGTACCATTCTTTTGACGGGTTAAATGTAAAATTTTGTATCTGTAGTAAATGAAAGAGCCTCTATAATCAAACAGAGACTGTAATCCCAATACAAGCTATTGTACTATTTACATATTCTTGGCAAACTGAGAACATAATGCACAGAGATTTACCACTGCCGCGACTCCTTTATCCTTTTTTGTGTATATAAAGCTCCCTAATTTATAAAATGAGCAAGTGCAGAGTAAGGATAAATTATAATAACGTAATGACACATTTTCCTGGCTGTACGTTCAGACAGACGCCCACAGTGTCCACTGTGGAGAAAATCCTTTTTGTTCACAAAGGCCCTGCATGTGAACAGCTTTATTTACGCATTTCCCATGTCCTTTTTATTTGCAATTTTGTTTTTGTCAATTATAGTGGGTGTTCTATTTGCTTGAGTAAAACACTGTTACTCATAGTAGAATAACATGGCTACAAAAATAGCTTTAAGGAAATAGATTTTATTTATGTAGGGTACCATCAGAAATCCTGGGGGTCAATATAATAAAAGGGTAGACCCCACTCTGAACTTTAATTTGATCCTTTAATTGTGCTCTAACAATAAAACAAGGGCAATAAAAGCAGTTCTGTTTGTGCTCTCCAGCCATCGGTTTGTGAGGCTCCTTAAAATTATGCCAGGCTTTAAGTCTTTTCATCATCTGTTGATGTTTATAGTGTGGTCTGAGTCATTATTTTATATTAAAGAGTTCTTAAAGGCACAATGTACCTATAGATATTTGTGAATTCATTTCTGTTCCTGTACAAAGGAAGTATAAATCCTAGAACTGAACAAAAACCATTAACTGGCCTCAATAGACAGTGCCACTGTACTATTATCTATGGACATCAACAAATATAAAGACAAATATAGACGCAATTAATGTTCTTTATGCTTAATAGGCTATGCCACTGTAAAGGAAATTAAATGATAACTCTACTTTGAGTAGAGTTATCTCCATTAAAAGCATATTTTATCATAGGCAATCATGATTACTGGCCTGAATGAATTTAATCAATCATAATTTGTCTTTATCTAATAGACTTAATCATGGTCTACTTTCAAAAAAACTGTCCATTATCTGATAAAAGAAAAAATGGCGTGCGGCCATCTATGCTTGACAGTATCATAGAACACCTTGATAATACAGGTATGAGACCTGTTATCCAAAATGCTCAGGACCTGGGATTTTCTGGATAATGGATCTTCATACCTTAAATCCACTAGAACATCATGCAAACATTAAATAAACCCAATAGGCTAATTTTGCTTCTAATAAGGGATAATTATCTCTTAGTTTGGATCAAGTACAAGCTACTCTTTTATTATTACAGAAAAAAGGAAATAATTTAAAAGTTTGGATTATTTGGATCAAATTGAGTCTATGGGAGATGGCCTTTCTGTAATTCAGAGATTCCTGTATAATGGTTTTCTGGATAAGACTCCCATACCAATACCTTAAACCATTAGAAAGTTATGAGAGAAATAATGTAAATGGTAAGCAGCCACCCCTTTCTCTTCATAATGTAAAGCAAATAAAGTATTGTCATTCATAAAAAAGGGTATTAATTCAGGGGATGAAAACATAATTTTGCCTTTTTATGGTTCCCTAGTGTGACCTTACCTGGAGTATGCAGTGCAGTTTTGGGCTCCAGTCCTTAAGAGGGATATAAATGAGCTGGAGAAAGTGCAGAGACTAAGTGCAACTAAATTGGTTAGACCAATAATAATTGAAAAACCTCAACAACAAAAAAAATATGAAAACCAGTTGCAGATTGTCTCAGAATATCAATATCAATGTCATACTAACAGTTAATTTAAAGTTGAACAACCCCTTTTAATTTGTTGCTGGGTTTGGTAGTGAAACATTTTTAAGATTACTGGGCAAATCAAATTCCTTTAGGGCTCTTACACATGAGCGTTTTTACCTGCGCTCCCCTGCGTTCCGTTTTTCGGCGTTCAGCCGCAGGGGAGCGCAGGAATAGACGCATTTCATTATTTCAAATGGGGCTGTACTCACACAGGCGCGTGTAGGCGCCGAACGCAGGAAAATGCAGCATGTTGCGTCTCAACCTGCGTTCGGCGCCTACACGCGCCTGTGTGAGTACAGCCCCATTTGAAATAATGAAATGTGTCTATTCCTGCGCTCCCCTGCGGCTGAACGCCGAAAAACAGAACGCAGGGGAGCGCAGGTAAAAACGCTCATGTGTAAGAGCCCGACTTATCACTGCTTGACACAGTTTATTATGACCCGGATAAATTAAATCCTTCACAGAAATTGTATGGAATGTACTGGAAAGGGTTGTAGCAAGGTTAAGCAGCCGTGGATTAAAGTGACATAAAAGATGCATTAAGCATCGTGGGAACCCAAGAATGGATTGTGGCACCTAGAGATAACATTCTGATTTTCATTCTGATTTTAACCTTCTATATTAAATACTTAATGGTTGATTAATCTGCCTTTGCTCTCTCTCTAACCTGTTAACATTCATGTCACCTCTCCTTTGCACTGCATACTGTATAGACGGTATTCTAACTAATATACAGGTATGGGCCCCTGCTCGGGCACCTGGATAATGGATCTTTCCGTAATTTGGATCTTCATACCTTAAGTCTACTAGAAAATCATGTAAACATTAAATAAACCCAATAGGCTGGTTTTACCTCCCATAAGGATTAATTATATCTTAGTTTGGATCAAGTACAAGGTACTGTTTTATTATTTACAGAGAAAAAGGAAATCAATTTTAAAATTTTGGATTATTCAGATAAAATTGAGTCTATTGAAGATAGCCATTCTGTAATTCGGAGTGTTCTGGACAACGGGTTTCCGAATAATGGATCCAATACCTGTATATGAATCATCAGCTGCACATCCCTTGTAGTGCCTTAGTAGGATACACCTTTTTACAAATGACGATACTTGCAATGTCCTTCACATACAACAGCAATCAATAGAGCCTTGGTTTCTGATAATAACCTATTTACATATAAAACAGAACAATATCCTCTCTATCAATGTGCATAAACATGTTTAATCTATGATTTATAGATCCCGACTTGCTTTCTCAGCTGTGACTTAATTAAAGACCAACACAGGGAGAAAGAAGATTTTTTAATTAGCTAGAAAGGATGAGCTACAGAATTCTATTTCAGCAAAGGGAGCTCTTACAATAGACTAGAAGCAAAAAAAAATCTCTGCAGCTGAAGTTATAAAGCCAATTTGTGCTTGTGCCAGGGACAAACTGGATATTCCATCTCTGCAACCGTCAATGAAATGAAACTGTCATGCCTTGTATAAGGGAAAAATGAAGTTCATTAATTAGCAACTGCACATGTTGTGAAGCTGCAGTAAGAAGTGTTCACTTATATTCAGCTTACTTTTCATATTTGCCATATACTGACACTTCCAAGGACTACTGTGCCACATACTTCCATTCATAGGGCTTAATATGCCATACACTGCAACTCACAGGCTTAAATTAAAAGTAAAGTGCGTGTGTATGTGTGTTGGGGGGGGGGGTGCTGATATGTCAGGCACCCTGCACTAAATGTATACCAGCCCAGAGTTCTGTTCCTGCAATGCCACCATTTTTTCCTCATTCCGCTAAAGATCCTCTGTCCTGTCCTGGTCATGCACAGTGGAGTATAATTTGCAGCTTTAAAGGAGAAATATTCTGTTAAAAACATGAAAGTTCTCTTTTAAATATAGATAACTTGCAGCTTTTGGTGAAATCCTCTCACAGTATTATTCCATGAACAGGTTCCTCTCCACAGAGTAATGGCCCCATCAGAACCATTCCATTCAGCAATAAAGTTCACTCTGGAGAACCATTTAAATTCAGTGTTATTTATTTTTTGCATGACATGTTTTGGATCCAATGATCCTTCATTATAAGCACCTGATGAAGGATCATTGGATCCGAAACATGTTGTGCAAAAAATAAATAACACAGAATTTATGAACTTTAGGGTAGGACTACATGGACGATTTCTGCAAGATCCGACGTGCTATGCAAAAATGCAGAAATAAGGTAAGTAATAGCATTGTCGGATGGTGTCGCACGTTGATCTGACACGGCACGACTGTCTGATGCAGACGCTGCACGCTGCATCTGCATTCGACAGTCGTGACGCGTCGGATCAATGCTGCGGCTTCATCCGACATTTTCATTACTTACCTTGTTTCGATTGCATCCGACGTGATGCCTGCGTTTTTGTGCAGCACGTCGGATCGCGCGGAAATCTTCCATGTAGACCTACCCTTATTTCTGACTCTTTTAAAAATAGAAGAAATGTTCTCAAAAATGAGTGTTTCTGGCTAATTTATTAAAAATGTCAGTTTTATTTTAATACCCAGAGCTGTCTACTGCACAGTGAGTAGTAAAACTGACATATCTGTCTATATGAATGCACTGGAATAATAAATTACCTTACCTAGGCTGATATGGGGAGTAATATATGAAGAAGATAAGTTTATGTACTGGACTGACTCTGGGGGCCTGGTTTCTGCATCAACATTGGATATGTTGATGCAGAAACCAGGCCCCCAGAGTCAGTCCAGTACATAAACTTATCTACTTCATATATTACTCCCCATATCAGAAGTTTATGAACTAAAAGACTGGTCTCATAGTGGGTCCCAAAAGAGATAAAGGGGTAGGGAGTTGCCTGAACAGATAACAGAATAAGATTTGTACTGAGTGGAAATTTGCTATTTTTTGGTAGTATATAAAACACCGTCAATGTGACTGCTGCAAATGCACGTTATACGCTGTGACATTTCAAAAAATTAGGCTGCAGAAATGTTGGCACCTATGATCAACGCACTCGATGATGATAGGATGTAATGTTTTTTAGTAGCCAAATAACCCAACACTGAATTCACCTGAAAAACACTCAGAGCCAGCATGTTAGTTGATGGTTGCTATAAAAAGCACATGGAAACTATTGCCTTACAAGGACTGGTAGTGGCACTTATCAGGTGATATCGGTGATAATCTAAAAAAGGTTGTTTTGGGCATTACAGAGTTACATTTTTGGACTACTTAAAAATGTGGCCCTAAAAGCCTTACTGAGTATGTTTATTGCTTCCCCTCTTAATAACTTGGTAGGGATTTGGCCAGATACAAGTCTGGGAGTTGACAAAGTTTTCAGAGTTTCCATCTGGGAATGTTGGCAGTTTTGCTTTATTAGTGGTTGTTATAGAATTTCAATATAATGCATAAACACAAGCCTAGATAATATGAGCACACTAAGCTTGTTCATATACAAATCAAAAAAGTGCCTTATCAGTGCCTATAAGTAATTCTATTTCTAATGCATATAAACCTTTCGTAGGATGCAAAATCTTATCACTAAAATGACTCTTACATTGTCTGCAATAAAGTTTTCACAGAGTACATAGATCATAAATGAATGAAGACTGATGGCACAGGGGGCATATTTCAGACATTGCAAAAGCACCTGAAATCGCCTCTTCTACCTCCCATTAATTTGAACCATCTGGGTCAGTACCTCAAGTAGAGTTTTGTATTAGGGGTACTCTTTGACTAATGAAAAAATCACAATCTGTTAAACAGATATCTGACTCCTTTAAATGATCAGACCCTGTTGTTTATAAATTAGGATAAGATGTGGAAGGTTGCTTTCTTCCTTTAGGTCAAATTCCATCTTATTAGGCTGAAAAAATATGATATTCTATCTCAGAGTATTATTTTTTTACAGCATCTACCGGCTTCCACGTGACTTTACTCTGCTTGACGTACAGTCACTCCCTTTGGACAAAGTGATGCTCTGCTTTGTTTTGTCCAATGAGAGTTCAAATAGGTGCCAGAAAGAGGCCAGTTGGACATCCCACCTATATACTGCTGAGTGCAAATCTGACAGTTGCTGTTGAGCAGGAAGACCCTGCCATTGCCTTTGAAATGTTTTTAACTTACAGTAGACATTTTGAGTCTATTGCTGATAGCTATCTGTTACTTTAATGGTTCAACGTTGTCCAGCAGCCCAAGTATATCATGGCAATTGTCCCTCAGATATTATGACTCATTTCACTGTTCCATAATATACTTGCTATTACTGTTTCACAATGTGTGTCCTTTTATACTAGTGTATGCTGGGTATCCTAGGCTGTCCAATGCTTTGGGTTGTTGGGAACACAGTGTCATCCTATGACGTAGTGATATCCTATGACGAAGGTTGCTGGAAGTCACCATTCTTTTTTATTCTAAGGGTTGATGGAAGACACAGTCCCCTTTTATTCTACAGGCCACTGTGCTATTGCATGCATGGGATAGCTGGGGTCCCAGTAACATGATATGTTTGGTATCATTATATCTTGGGCTCACTATGCCATGTGCACTATGCAAAATACAAACAAATGTATCTCCCTGCGTTATTGCATTATGTACCTGCCTTCCTGCCTTCCTGCTTATTAATTAGCCTTATTTTGTCTTTTTTCATTGAAGAGAACACATGTGGCACATTTTCTTCTCCAAAAAAACAACATTTTTAAAAGCCAGGGTGGGTGAGGCCAAATACTGAATTTCTACACACTTTTCATGGTGTATTCCATACCTCCACTTATTTTTGACCCATTTCACGACACTGGGGTCCAGAAAATCAAGATCCTTGGCACCAAGGGCAGAGAGAATTCTTATGGTGGAAAGGGCCTCAGACATGTTCCCTCAGGATAGAAAAGAACCATGAGAAAGTAGAAAGTAGTACTATATTGTGTAATATTTGATATTTACATCAGAGTTTGAATTTACAGAATACTTGCAGTACCTCTGGTTCCGTTTCTGATTTCCCAGCCTAATCATCTTCATTGTTTCATTTGACAAGTACTTTCATACCAGCCAACCCTGAAATTGCCTTCTATTATGTGCAGCATATTAAATGTATGTATCTGACATTTCTGAATGTATATATAACATAAGGAAGTATTAGTAAAAAGGTTTTCAGCAATACTATGCAATGTCCATTAAATGCACAGTGGATCCTTTAATTATGTTGCTGGTACATTTACTGAGTTCTGCTTTATCCTCCTAAAGGCAATGTTGAACTTGGAGAATGTTATTTTAAACAGTTAAGAAATGGACATTTTGCTTTCATCATTGATGATTCACACAAAGCACTAGGGCTTTCATCAAATAATCAAGGAAAATTCATGAATGTCTGGGGATGAGAAATTAGAAAGTTTAATGAGCAAATTAAAAAGCAAGAGAAGCTGACCTTGCTCAGTCGCTGGGGTCTCTGTGCCTCTTTGTTAATGCGCCTGCTCTCACCTGATGCACAAGGGAATGTCACCGGAGCTCAGAACTTTTATGTCCACTCTTATCTGAAATATTTCTGAGCCGGAGGACTGTCATAAAAGACAATGGGCTTTGTACCTTGATAAGTCACTATGCACAATGTGGCAGCTTGCAGTCACAAACACAATTCCAGGATGGAATGGTCTATGGTAGTATGTTTTAAGGGGGTTGTTTACCTATAAATCCATTTTAGTACGATGTAGAGCAGTGATCCCCAACCAGTAGCTCCTGAGCAACATGTTGCTCTCCAACCACTTGGATGTTGCTCTCAGTGTCCTCAAAGCAGGAGCTTATTTTTGAATTTCAGGCTTGGAGGCAAGTTTTAATTGCATAAAAACCTAAGTATAGTGCAAAGTAGAGCCTCCTGTAGCTGCCAGTCCACATAGGGGCTACCAAACAGCCAATCACAGCCCTTATTTGGCAACACAAGGGGTATTTTCATGCTTCTGTTGCTCCCCAACTTTTTTTACATTTGAATGTGGCTCACGGGTAAAAAAGGTTGGGGACCCCTGATGTAGAGAGTGATATTCTGAGACAATTTGCATTTGTTTTTCATTTCTTATTATTTGTGGTTTTTAGCTTTTTATTCAGCAACTCTCCGGTTTGCAATCTCATTTGAATATGAGACTGGAATATAAATAGGAGAGGGGTTGATGAGTAATAAAAAGTAACAGTAACAATACATTTGCAGCCTTACAGAGCATTTGTTTGTTTTTTTTGAAGGGGCCAGTGACCAGCATTTGAAAACTGAAAAGAGTCGGAAGATGGCAAATAATTCAAAAACTATAAAAAAAGAAAACATAAAGACCAATGGAAAAGTTGCTTAGAATTAGCCATTCTACCACATACTAAGTAAACTTAAAGGCGACCAACCCTTTAATGAAGGGAATACAAACCCAAAGTTATAAACATGGTTTATGTTTCATATAGGTCTTTGTTTCACAAAGACTATCCTCTCTGATTACTCAAGCAACAGCAAGTCATAAATCTTTAGGTATGCCAGGGTTGCCAGTTATTGTGAGACCAACCTTACTTTCTCCTTCAATCCCTATATGCAGTTAATAATATAATTTAACTGTGAGTCCCTATCTATTCTTCTTCTTCTTCTGCTGGTGGGCACATTTGATCCTCTTTCCTTCCAGTTATCATATGTTCCGTCACCACTAGAATCCTGCTAAAAACTCAGTTGTCTGCCCACTCTATCCAGCTCTTCCATGACTAATAAGTATTCTTTCAACTAAATTGTAGATTGTTATAATTCAAAGTGATGACAAAAGACATGTTCACATGGGACTTACAGCAGCCGGTTCTAGCAGAATAATTGCTTTATACATGTAACTGTGGTGCAAATATTGTCATTTTTAACAACAAGAGGAAGCAGTTAGATGAACTCAGATCAATATCTTACAAGACATGGAAGAGATGACAGATGAAACAAGACTAGTTGGCTCATTATATAGATACAAATACAATACAAATATAGCATGCTGTGCATTATAGATATCAATCATCCTGCTAGCTGGCGCTACATTTATTTAATCAAAGGTGGGTTTCATAGAAAATGCACACCTCTGATACATTTTAATGTTTAAGACTCTGCTTTTGGAAAAGTCTTTACCCTGTCAGCATATGCACACTGAGGAATCTAACAAAATAATGACAATTTCAGCTATGCACTGGCAAAACTATTTATGTAATGTATGATTTTCTTGGATAATTATAGTTATATAAAATGCCAGTATATTCTGAACGTCTGTACAATCCCTCGGAGAAATATAAACAATGCAATAACCAGATGCAGACACTTGAGAAAGGGTATATAATAACCCGAAACATGTCGTGTAGTAGCTTTTAATAAACACAACCACAGCGTTTTTGCTATTGAACAGTGCTCTCCTCATTCTTTAATTTTTTTAACCAGATGCATTTCTAGAAACTAAATAGGCCTGTTTCCAAGGGAAAATAAAGTCAGGCTGTAAGTCTTTCAATACTTAATTTTTGCAGGTATGTTATCAAAAGCACATTTTCATATTTTAAAAAAGGACCACACTGTAATTACTTGGACTGGTTTCATTTCTTAAATGTAAGGAACAAACGAGAGGGGCAAACAATCTGCCCATGGAATCCATTTGGCTCACTCTGGTCAGTCCGTTGTGGGTAGTGCCCCAAACACAACCGGGTGTAGCATGCTACACTTTAATGTTTGTGGTGCAAAGGAAAGAGACTTGCAGTTATCCTACATATGTCTCTGCAATTTGTAAAAATGTTTGTGAATGAAGCACATTGCTATAAATTACACTTGATTTTCCCATATTTGTCTGCTCAAAATCATGATTGATTAGTAGTTATATTGCTGCCCCCTATGTCCTATGAACCAACTAAACTGCACCAGTGCCCCCAATCACTGTACTGTTTGGCAGTGATAGAAACCACATTTGAAACAGAAACCCATATCTATTTCTACAGTTACTCAGTTTTCATGTGTAATGCTGTAGTAAACTGAGTTGCACCGGGTTTCTAACTATGAGCTTTACCCCAATTATGTGCTCCGGATGAGACCTTAATTCCCAGGGATTGAGACCTGGCAACAGTGTAGAGGCAGAGTGTTGTACAACTGTAAATAGACGCTGGGCATAATAATTGGGTGCCAGTGGTTCTCGCAACTTAAACAGAGAACATACTTATTAAAAGAGAGGGGTCCACATAGGAGTAACATAAGAATGAGCAGGAACATGGAACACAGTGGATTGGCATAGATTCACACGCACCAATGGTCAGTATAAGTCCCCGCAGGGAATAGAACATAAGCAGCACTTGTGAAGGTACACCCAGCTTTCAGCCTTTATCCTAAGAGGAGCCTGGGGAACTACTGCCATCCCTAAATCTGTACACTTAGTCCCTACTTCTGGGCCATTGGTACCTGGGATCTTAATCCCACTCATACTCCTCAGTGGAGCCTCAGGCTGCTTGGCTAAATAGCCTAACTATCTGTCACTCCTAGAGTGACCTATGAAAGTGAGTTAGCCTATCCTTACTAGATCTGACCTTGTCTAGGTTCCATATAACCCATCCAGCCTTCTCAGGTAAGGGGCTTACCAAAATGGACCCTGAGCACATGGCTGTTCAGGCCTATATACTTTAGCACAGTGCCATCTACTGGACACTTATTGAACTACAGAGGCATAGCTAAAGGCAGGATCAGGAAACAGGTACCCCTTTTAACTATATTTTAGGACCCAGTTTAGGAGTCTATAACATAAGGGGACTGTCTGTCAAATAATAATGGGAGACTAATTTACCAGCCCCCTACACATGATACAAAACACATACAGTTATAAAGCCCCAAACATTTTCGATTTATTCCAAACTATGTCAAGATCCTTTCTAAACACATACAGCTATAAAGCCCCAAACATTTTCATTTTATTCCAAACTATGTCAAGATCCTTTCTAATGGAAGAGGAACAGGAGACAGCAAAACATTGTCACCGGTTTTGTTTCTATGGAAACTCACTATGTCAAAGAACAAGCAGATCTGGAAGATTTGGAAATTGAATTTGCACAGCGGAATTCTTTGTAGTGATGCATTTGGCTTTAATTTGGCATAAAAGCTATTCTTTTTTACTTTTTTACATTTAGATCTGTGGGGTTGTAAAGGATTTTTCTCTTGACCCTTCAGATACAGACATATTGGTGTCTTTATTCACAACACATATGGGGAGAAATATCTGCCTCTGATTTAACCTTAGAGTGTATGAGTTTTTATAGCTTTTCCACTGTCACTCTTCGAGTTCATATCTAGAAAAAAATCATGTCTCCTACTAGACCTATCAAAAGGGGGACAAAATATGCTTTATCTAGAACCCACATACAGTTTACTTTTTGCTGTATGTGTAGGATAGAGACATGCAAAGATAGAGTTCCTCATTGGCCCAGCTCTGTACAAAGAGATACAAAGGCTTTATAAAACAAAATACTTTTGTACAAAATATTATTACATCTTCCAGCTCATGTCATTATTAAATACATCATAGCAATATTATTTTCACCAGACTGGTGGACATTGGATTTTTACATTTGAATTGTATTGATAGTTGGTGCAGTCCATGAAATATCCTACCCAAAAACTTCCTCCTTCCAGTCCCACTGCTTGCCCTATACCCTACCTATATGGCAGACACAACAATAAAAAAAATACTCTCAGTTAAGATATAAAAGAGAAGATCTTAAAAAATCTCATTACCCCCAACATCCAAACTGGATGACAGGGAAGCCTATTTATCAACATTATTTCAGAGATTTTAGAGAAAGAACTAATTTTCTCTAAAACCACAAATGCCATAAAAATGATTACAAGATCCAAATATAAAAAGTATGAATGAAAGAAAAAAAAGCTGAACAATGCACTAAGAGATCTAAAAAACTCTAAAACCTCTAAAAACTGGAGTCAATAATTTAATTTGATGGTATTATTCATAAATGTTCGAGCAAGATTTTTCTATTTTTGAATGCTCCTTTCACTGTTCCTTAACCATGGATACCATCCATTCATCACTGCATTCTGCTAATAGTTATATAACCTGTGTCATCATTTCAAGTGCGTTTTTGTTCCATATTCATATACTGTTTGGAAATATTTACATCAATTGCAGCCTTTTTTATATTTAAGTTAATGGATGTGTGAATTTTTGCAGCTTCATATTGTGGTCTGTTTAGCATATATTTATGGTCTTAATCTCTCCAATATATTTACAAACATTAAAAAGGAAAGCCAGTGGTGGTCATATGACTAGGAAGATTTTCATTCATCCAGGTCATGGTATATCTAGTAACATCAAGTTCACAAGAAAAGATGTCCACAAGAACAAACTTGTCCTTTTGGACTGTTTGATATGCATTCAAGAGGGGGGTAACTCGAAAACGGAAGTATACAGGAAACCCACTCATACAGATCAATATCTGTTGTTTGATACCAACCATCTGCTGGAACACAAAGGGGCAGATTTACAAAATTCGAGTGAAGAATTCGAATGTAAAAAACTTCGAATTTCGAAGTATTTTTTGGGTACTTCGACCATCGAATTGGTTAAATTCGTTCGAATTCGAACGATTCGAACGATTCGAAGTAAAAATCGTTCGACTATTCGACCATTCGATAATCGAAGTACTGTCTCTTTAAAAAATACTTCGACCACCTACTTCGGTAGATAAAACCTACCGAAGTCAATGTTAGCCTATGGGGAAGGTCCCCATAGGCTTGCCTGTGATTTTTTGATCGAAGGATTTTCCTTCGATCGTTGGATTCAAATCCTTCGAATCATTCGATTCGAAGGATTTAATCGTTCGATCGAACGAAAAATCCTTCGATCGATCGATCGCAGGATTTGCGCAAAATCGTTCGACTTCGATATTCGAAGTCGAACGATTTTAGTTCCCAGTCGAATATCGAGGGTTAATTAACCCTCGATATTCGACTATTGATGAATCGGCCCCAAACTGTATGTCATTAGAACTCTGCACCGCAGGGCGGAATGTGTGGCAACTGATACAAAGAGTCCAAAGACAAAGAGCAAAAACATTTCAGAGGAGCTTTGAAAGCGTGTGGCTACCCAGACTGGGCCTTTGTCAAAGCAGCAGCAATCAAACCCAACAGGAACACCAATAGAAATAACCGCCCGGAGACACATAGTAGGCTAAACATAGTCATCCCATATGTAGCTGGAGTGTCAACAAACACCGTGTTCCTGTGTTTTTCAAACCTAGCAACACACTGAGACAAAAACTGGTACACCCAAAGGATCCAACACCAAAATAAAAACAAAGCAATGTGGTATACGGAGTCCAGTGTAGCGAGGAATGCACAGATCTAATGGCTCAGCATAGGAGGGCAAATTCTACAGGGCAAGACTCGGCCGTCTTTCTACAACTAAAAGACAAGGGACACTCCTTCCTAAAGAAGACCGCTGGTTTGAATGAGGCGTGAAAGAGGCGATTCATGTCAAGGTGGAGAAACCATCCCTGAACAGAGGTGGGGGCCTTCGACACCACCTGTCTGCTACATACAATGCTGTTCTAACATCTATACCCCGGCAGTTTCAGAACACTTCACACATCCATTCATGCAACTCTCACAAGTAACACCTGTTTCTAGGAGTTGCATGACACATTGAATAATCCCATCACAGTAACTACACAGAATCAACACCTTAATTTCAGATGTCATCTCTCTGAAGAGTTACCAGTTTCCCTTTAATGTAGTTGCATATAGGTAGGTTTCACTGACCACCACTGATATATCTAGTATACATAAATCTAAAACAACTGGACTTAATCATTGAAGACGTTTCACTACTCATCTGAGCAGCTTCTTCAGTTCAACTGACTGGTGTGGGAAGTTCGCGTCATATAAACTCTAGTGGAAGAGTTTATATGACGCGAACTTCCCACATCAGTCAGTTGAACTGAAGAAGCTGCTCAGATGAGTAGTGAAACGTCTTCAATGATTAAGTCCAGTTGTTTTAGATTTATGTATACTAGATATACCAGTGGTGGTCAGTGAAACCTACCAATATGCAACTACATTAAATGGAAACTATCACAAAAATGAAAATGTAATATTAGCTTCAGCATACTGAGAGAAGAAACTTTCTAAATACAATCAATTAAATATTCTGCATCATTTTTGTTCAAGTTTATCTTCACTATTCCTCATCTGTTTCTCCTCATTCTGTCTTCATTCAGGAGTTGGGTGTCAGATGAATGATCCAATATATCTTATAGGGGGCTTATTTTGCCTAGAATTTTTATTAGAGCTCACCCTATTAAAATCACCAGAAATTCTGTCTCTCTACATGCAGAATGTGTGCAAAAGGCAGTTATTTTGTTAGATTTTGTTTGTTTGTACTGGAATCAGTTATTTGAGTGAGCTCTAATACATCTGCTAGGAAAGGAAGCCCCCCTATAAGATATATTGGATCTAACTGTCAATGACACCCAACTTCGAATTTCGAAGTATTTTTTGGGTACTTCGACCATCGAATTGGTTAAATTCGTTCGAATTCGAACGATTCGAACGATTCGAAGTAAAAATCGTTCGACTATTCGACCATTCGATAATCGAAGTACTGTCTCTTTAAAAAATACTTCGACCACCTACTTCGGTAGATAAAACCTACCGAAGTCAATGTTAGCCTATGGGGAAGGTCCCCATAGGCTTGCCTGTGATTTTTTGATCGAAGGATTTTCCTTCGATCGTTGGATTCAAATCCTTCGAATCATTCGATTCGAAGGATTTAATCGTTCGATCGAACGAAAAATCCTTCGATCGATCGATCGCAGGATTTGCGCAAAATCGTTCGACTTCGATATTCGAAGTCGAACGATTTTAGTTCCCAGTCGAATATCGAGGGTTAATTAACCCTCGATATTCGACTATTGATGAATCGGCCCCAAACTGTATGTCATTAGAACTCTGCACCGCAGGGCGGAATGTGTGGCAACTGATACAAAGAGTCCAAAGACAAAGAGCAAAAACATTTCAGAGGAGCTTTGAAAGCGTGTGGCTACCCAGACTGGGCCTTTGTCAAAGCAGCAGCAATCAAACCCAACAGGAACACCAATAGAAATAACCGCCCGGAGACACATAGTAGGCTAAACATAGTCATCCCATATGTAGCTGGAGTGTCAACAAACACCGTGTTCCTGTGTTTTTCAAACCTAGCAACACACTGAGACAAAAACTGGTACACCCAAAGGATCCAACACCAAAATAAAAACAAAGCAATGTGGTATACGGAGTCCAGTGTAGCGAGGAATGCACAGATCTAATGGCTCAGCATAGGAGGGCAAATTCTACAGGGCAAGACTCGGCCGTCTTTCTACAACTAAAAGACAAGGGACACTCCTTCCTAAAGAAGACCGCTGGTTTGAATGAGGCGTGAAAGAGGCGATTCATGTCAAGGTGGAGAAACCATCCCTGAACAGAGGTGGGGGCCTTCGACACCACCTGTCTGCTACATACAATGCTGTTCTAACATCTATACCCCGGCAGTTTCAGAACACTTCACACATCCATTCATGCAACTCTCACAAGTAACACCTGTTTCTAGGAGTTGCATGACACATTGAATAATCCCATCACAGTAACTACACAGAATCAACACCTTAATTTCAGATGTCATCTCTCTGAAGAGTTACCAGTTTCCCTTTAATGTAGTTGCATATAGGTAGGTTTCACTGACCACCACTGATATATCTAGTATACATAAATCTAAAACAACTGGACTTAATCATTGAAGACGTTTCACTACTCATCTGAGCAGCTTCTTCAGTTCAACTGACTGGTGTGGGAAGTTCGCGTCATATAAACTCTAGTGGAAGAGTTTATATGACGCGAACTTCCCACATCAGTCAGTTGAACTGAAGAAGCTGCTCAGATGAGTAGTGAAACGTCTTCAATGATTAAGTCCAGTTGTTTTAGATTTATGTATACTAGATATACCAGTGGTGGTCAGTGAAACCTACCAATATGCAACTACATTAAATGGAAACTATCACAAAAATGAAAATGTAATATTAGCTTCAGCATACTGAGAGAAGAAACTTTCTAAATACAATCAATTAAATATTCTGCATCATTTTTGTTCAAGTTTATCTTCACTATTCCTCATCTGTTTCTCCTCATTCTGTCTTCATTCAGGAGTTGGGTGTCAGATGAATGATCCAATATATCTTATAGGGGGCTTATTTTGCCTAGAATTTTTATTAGAGCTCACCCTATTAAAATCACCAGAAATTCTGTCTCTCTACATGCAGAATGTGTGCAAAAGGCAGTTATTTTGTTAGATTTTGTTTGTTTGTACTGGAATCAGTTATTTGAGTGAGCTCTAATACATCTGCTAGGAAAGGAAGCCCCCCTATAAGATATATTGGATCTAACTGTCAATGACACCCAACTTCGAATTTCGAAGTATTTTTTGGGTACTTCGACCATCGAATTGGTTAAATTCGTTCGAATTCGAACGATTCGAACGATTCGAAGTAAAAATCGTTCGACTATTCGACCATTCGATAATCGAAGTACTGTCTCTTTAAAAAATACTTCGACCACCTACTTCGGTAGATAAAACCTACCGAAGTCAATGTTAGCCTATGGGGAAGGTCCCCATAGGCTTGCCTGTGATTTTTTGATCGAAGGATTTTCCTTCGATCGTTGGATTCAAATCCTTCGAATCATTCGATTCGAAGGATTTAATCGTTCGATCGAACGAAAAATCCTTCGATCGATCGATCGCAGGATTTGCGCAAAATCGTTCGACTTCGATATTCGAAGTCGAACGATTTTAGTTCCCAGTCGAATATCGAGGGTTAATTAACCCTCGATATTCGACTATTGATGAATCGGCCCCAAACTGTATGTCATTAGAACTCTGCACCGCAGGGCGGAATGTGTGGCAACTGATACAAAGAGTCCAAAGACAAAGAGCAAAAACATTTCAGAGGAGCTTTGAAAGCGTGTGGCTACCCAGACTGGGCCTTTGTCAAAGCAGCAGCAATCAAACCCAACAGGAACACCAATAGAAATAACCGCCCGGAGACACATAGTAGGCTAAACATAGTCATCCCATATGTAGCTGGAGTGTCAACAAACACCGTGTTCCTGTGTTTTTCAAACCTAGCAACACACTGAGACAAAAACTGGTACACCCAAAGGATCCAACACCAAAATAAAAACAAAGCAATGTGGTATACGGAGTCCAGTGTAGCGAGGAATGCACAGATCTAATGGCTCAGCATAGGAGGGGCAAATTCTACAGGGCAAGACTCGGCCGTCTTTCTACAACTAAAAGACAAGGGACACTCCTTCCTAAAGAAGACCGCTGGTTTGAATGAGGCGTGAAAGAGGCGATTCATGTCAAGGTGGAGAAACCATCCCTGAACAGAGGTGGGGGCCTTCGACACCACCTGTCTGCTACATACAATGCTGTTCTAACATCTATACCCCGGCAGTTTCAGAACACTTCACACATCCATTCATGCAACTCTCACAAGTAACACCTGTTTCTAGGAGTTGCATGACACATTGAATAATCCCATCACAGTAACTACACAGAATCAACACCTTAATTTCAGATGTCATCTCTCTGAAGAGTTACCAGTTTCCCTTTAATGTAGTTGCATATAGGTAGGTTTCACTGACCACCACTGGTATATCTAGTATACATAAATCTAAAACAACTGGACTTAATCATTGAAGACGTTTCACTACTCATCTGAGCAGCTTCTTCAGTTCAACTGACTGGTGTGGGAAGTTCGCGTCATATAAACTCTAGTGGAAGAGTTTATATGACGCGAACTTCCCACACCAGTCAGTTGAACTGAAGAAGCTGCTCAGATGAGTAGTGAAACGTCTTCAATGATTAAGTCCAGTTGTTTTAGATTTATGTATACTAGATATACCAGTGGTGGTCAGTGAAACCTACCAATATGCAACTACATTAAAGGGAAACTATCACAAAAATGAAAATGTAATATTAGCTTCAGCATACTGAGAGAAGAAACTTTCTAAATACAATCAATTAAATATTCTGCATCATTTTTGTTCAAGTTTATCTTCACTATTCCTCATCTGTTTCTCCTCATTCTGTCTTCATTCAGGAGTTGGGTGTCAGATGAATGATCCAATATATCTTATAGGGGGCTTATTTTGCCTAGAATTTTTATTAGAGCTCACCCTATTAAAATCACCAGAAATTCTGTCTCTCTACATGCAGAATGTGTGCAAAAGGCAGTTATTTTGTTAGATTTTGTTTGTTTGTACTGGAATCAGTTATTTGAGTGAGCTCTAATACATCTGCTAGGAAAGGAAGCCCCCCTATAAGATATATTGGATCTAACTGTCAATGACACCCAACTTCTGCATGAAGACAGAATAAAGAGAAACAGGTGCTGAGAGAGGAAAAATTTATATAAACCTGTTTCAGAAACAATTCCGAATTTTTAATTGATTGTATTTGGAAAGTTTCTTACTTTAGTATGATGAAGCTTATATTAAATTTCCATTTCCGTGATAGTTCCCCTTTAAACTCTTGCAACCATGCTTCTTAAACTTTTCTTCTCAGGGGATCCACATTGATTCTGGGACTCAGCTTTGTTTTCCAAGATAATTGTTTTAGAATGAATGATGCAATTTATTATTGATGGTTCTAGTAGAAGGTTTGCGTTTACTAAAAGGGGTCATGAAGAAACACCATAAACAGCACAGGGATCCAAATTTGGGTCCCAAACAAAAGTTGAGTCTATAAAAATAGTGAGCGCTGCCCATCACATCTACACTGAAGATGCTAATATTGATAACAATGCGGCTTTATTGTAACACACAATGTGAGAACAATTTGGCAGTGGATGTGCAAAAACGTCCTCGTTTCATGCCTCTGTACTCGGCACTTCCTCAGAATTAAGTGAACATTGCGTGTTTTCGTGTTTAAATAGGGTAACAATTATATATCAATATTTAAAGGTAATGTGCATGTGAAAAATAATGTTGAAAAAATTCATAAGAAACCATCATCATTCATAACACGTGAAGACAATAATATATATTATTACTCTTACACAATTAATATTGTGTTAAGTTTCATTATCACATTGGTTAGCACTGTTAAACAGATCTAATCATAACTGTGAGTATAAAAATAATCCACTGCCCTTTCTTATCTTTTGGCCCCTATGTAGTCTAGTCCATAAAGACACATGAGGGTTATTTATCAAAGTCCGATTTTATCTCAACATTTTCTGCTACAAATTCCGATCAGGTTTCTTATGCTTATATATTAATAAATTTTCCCCAAAATTAAGGTTTGTGGGGAAAAAAAAAATCAGATTTTCACGCTTTTTTCGGATTTTTTTCATCTGAAAACTCCGATTTCTTATGATTTTTGCCAGAAAACTCAAAACTTTAGGGTATTGCACGAAACCCAGCGTACATCAAAAAATCATTGGAACTTCTCCCAATGACTTATATGCAACCTCGACAGGTCTGAGATGCTGGATTTTCTGACTCTGACTTTTCCATCCTAGGGGTTTAATAAATTCCAAAAAAAGTCTGATTTTCTAAAAAAAAATCAAAACGTTTTCGTGATTTTTGCATTCAGGGTTTGGCAAATAACCTCCATAATATTTGATGAAATTGGGTGTTAATGATAAGAATGATAAGCAGTTATTTGTTAACGTCCCTGTCTCAAAGAAATGCATTCAAGAAAGTCCATACCAGGCAGCAGATGTGTCCATGTCCATTATTATGCCTTTCCATCTGAACTGTAAATAAAGTAAAATAATGCTCCCTCTCTGTATATATATATATATATATATATATATCATCTGCAGCTGCAAAGCCAATCGCATGATTTAAAGTGAAAATTACGTAATTATACAGGTACGGTAAATTCATATGCAAGAGCACAATAATTTAAATGAGTCATCCTTTTACAAGGCCAACACAAGACTGCACCCAGTGATCAACTACAAGCGAAAATCTTCTAATGGAAAAACATACTTAATACTTGTAATGGAATGTTAAACATATTGAATTTGATCAGCAGTCCCCAAGTGCTTTAAATCAACATAATTATTATTATTACATACTGCTCTGGATAATAAAACAAAATTGCTGGCATTTTGAGCTCTTCCTATGTTAAAGAGCATGGCATTTTCATGAATCTTACCTAGTGTTGCATGGGGAAGTCAGTCAGTGATAGATTTTACATATTAATTAAGTCAGAGAAGTCATCTATAATAAAATGTAAATTTGTTCACATGAGAAGACAACCTATACCCATAGTGCATATATAGGGGTCAGAACTAATCCAGCATACACATAGAAAAAAAATCACACAAAATGTAGTTTCTTGCAAAGTTTGTATGGCCAGCCTTAATCATGACAATAGCTTCAGCTATCAGAGTGAACAGTATGATCAAAACCAGCTTCTCAATTGATTCTAAATTGATACTTTATAAGCCGCATTGGGCTCATTACCTTCCATTAATGGTTCCCGACTAAAGATTTTATTTTATGGCTCGTGACTGAAGATTTTATTATGCTGTAGTCAAAGCATAGTGTGCGGTTTCTTCAAACCCCTTGAGTTAAAAATCCATTTATTAAAAAAAAAAGTAAACTCAAATGGAATTGGAAAGATAGCCAAATCAGCTCTGACTATCCTCTCTTGATCATTATTAAATTGTGCCTGAAGTGTATAGTTTTTTTTTCCAGCTAATGAGTTAAACTTATAGACTGGAAATTGCAGGTAGCAGACTGCAACACTAACACACAGCAGGTACATCGCTCCTAATCCCACACAAGTGCTCAGTAAGAGTCATATAAAGCCGTCATCACTTCCCAGGGAACAGTTGATTTAGATATTAATGTCCATCGATGAGATGTTGTCAGTAATTCCCACTGTTCCCAATGACAAGATAGTTCTACACCGGATACCATTTATTTTGCACTAAACCCGACTGATATTAACACATCTTGAAATGAAATTTTAATTTGGGGGGAAATCGGATAATACGCTTACAGTACTGTACACGACTGCCATGAAATCTATTTGAAATACTCAAGTCTTTTTGATATTCTTATAAATTAAAGAAAATCATTTCGGTTCTGCTATGACACTCCAAAATGAGATGTGTGGAAGCTTTACTAGTGGGTTGCATATGGCCTGGCCAGACCTAGAATTCTACTGTTTGTGCTGAAGCTTTACCTGCTGAAGTTAACTGATTCTTTTTTTTTTTTGTCTGGTCTGTGGATGACCAAAGAAAGGTGTGTGTGGCATGTTCCACACATAAATACATAGGAAAAATGTATATATGCAGAACAACATATGTCCATATATTTTACTGAATAGTGCAAGGATGCATTCTCTATGTATATAATAAGTCATTTTAGCTTGTAGACAAACACTATGGTGGCACTTTGGAAACTGGAACTGATCACTTCCAATCATAATGAGAATCATGCCACTTGTGACAGGTACTCAACAAGCAATCCATAGAAACATTTCAGATACTCAATAACACTTCATTAAGAACTACTGTATATAACCTAGTCTCTAGGCTTTGTACTCCATTATGCCTCTTCAGTTGCTCCATAGGTACTGCAGAACACAAGTTCCAGTATTCCATAAGAATTTTTTATACCCTTTACGAATAGCATAAGACATCTTCCCTCATTCCTCTAAAGGCACTTCATGATTACTTTTCAAGGGCTTAATACCTCTTCATGCTCCACAGAATATATCTTTACTTACTACATAACATATCCTTGGCCACTATTTTTAGAATTCTCCAAATAGCTCTTCACACTCTGCATAATGCCTTTGCCACTGGAACTGCATAATGACCTTTCAGCCATTACATTACAGCTCTGCAGACACCCCATACTACTTATCAGATACAGTAAAAAAAAGGATATCAAGGATTCTGGTTGTCAGCTTCCTCTGCCAGTATATCGTCTGCCTGTTCTCCCTCAGACTTAAAGCAAGGATTCAAAGTTTCAAAGGAAAACCAGCGCTCACAGCACAAGGTCAGATCCACGAAAAACAGAGAAAAAGAATAAAAGAGAAAAGAGAGATTTCCGCCAATATGGTGTAGTATTTTCCAAATGTGTACACACACCTTTATGTGATTGGCATATACACTAAATAAATAAATAAGTAAAAGTGTCCCTTATATCCACTCCAACGTATTATCCTAGACTTTATCTCATACGGATTTGTATAGAGGGGTACTCACGAAAGTTTAAGGGATATTGTGCAGAAAAGAGGCGTAGATATCAGCAGCGGATTTTACATGCGGCTCCAAAGCTTCATCCCACTATGGAAATTCACTGACATAGCGTAAAATTGTAAACATCTTTAATAAACAAATGTTAAAAAATGCACTCACAATGTTCCAGTAATAAAATCGCATAAAATATTTTGTCTCCCACAATCACCGCTTCAGCGTCCCCAAGAGTCTACAAGCTGTTGATATTTCGGTGGGAAAATTCGCCGGCATCTTTTCCCACCGCGTGTAAACCTCAGGCGCTTAGAATGGAGATATCTAAAGATACTACACCCAACGTTGCCAGTGCTATATTGCCTACCAAAAATACACAAAGATCAAAAGAACCCTCCGGGAAGGCCCATCATATCAGGAATCAATTCACCCACGAGTAATTTATCACAATATCTAGACAACATGTTACAAAAATATGTGGTAAAATTACCCACATATCTGAAAGACTCAACTGAATTTTAACATCTTTTAAGTGAGAACTAAAGCCTAAAAAGGAAAATTGCTTGAATAAGGCTATATTTTATATATTGAGTTTAATGCACCAGCATCTATATAAATGTAATGATCCAATTCTTCAAAGGGAGATTCCCGTCTTGGATTGTGTTAGGAGTGTCAGTGAGACTACACATGCTCAGGGAGCTCTGGGTGGCTGTAGGATAATGTTACGGGTCATCGCAATTATCCAACAGGAAATCAGATTTGCCTGTCATATAAGATGCGCCAGGGTTAATTACTACATTTGGATGATATTTGCTGCCATGTAATGTAAAGCTGAATTAATTACTACTCAACCGTGTATTGTATATATATTATATATTGAAAATCAATCCCTAGGCTCAGGCAACTGTCAGCAGCACAGATCATGCGCAGTGAAAGATTCAGCAGAAAAGAAGATGGGGAGCTACTGGGGCATCTTTGGAGACACAGATCTTTACTGCTAAAGGGCTGTGGTTGCCTTGGGCTGGTGCATAACCCCAAACCATAATATATAGCATTTATACCCTACTTCTTTGTTTAGCTTTAGTTTCCTTCAAAGGATTCAATCCACACACTTTATTATTGTTGCCAGGCAAAAAAAGCCCCCAAAATCATCTTAATTTCTGTCTGACATCCTCTTCTAAGAAGTTGCTATTGATTTATTAAATAATAATAAAAAAATGGGTAATGGTCTTTGTTTGTTAATTATTCCTCAACCTTTCTTGCACTAATGCACTTCTGAACTTTTGTTCTTGTTCTGTGTTCTATTATTGTTCTCTCCAAAGATATCGTTGTTCCAGATCAGCACCTGAATACAGATTTCACCCTCACCCGGTGAGAGATTTCACCCCATTAACTCTGGTGTCAAGTGGGTCTAGGAACACTGAGAAAGCTACATACAGTAAGAACTTGCAAGTATAATGCAACCTTCAGAGCTGCAGGCCAGTCTGACCCAGGAGAGTGGACGGGGCACCATGAATTGCATTGATTTGTGTCGATCTTTGTCCCCCCTCGCTGCAATTTCCATATAGGCAGCTCCTTGGATAACGTTCACTTTTTCTATTCGAGAGAAGCAAAATGTACTTTATAGTTCCCGGTAAAAGCAATCATTACTTTTGTATTTGCTTTTATAAATCTCGGTAGCTATTTCTCAGAGTGTTATATTTCCTCTCTAGTAAATTATCCACTGTGTCAACGCATCCTGATTCTGGCTTAGTGTCCCAGTGGTTACTCTCGCCTTCGTCTTCCAGCAACTTTTATATTTCATTGCACTACCAAATTCTACCCCTGCTATCCAGGTTTAGCAAGCCGGCTGATTAACCTCTTTGTGCCTATAAGCTATAAATTGCTCTGTGCCTGCTCTGTGAACCAGGCATATTAGAATATGCTACTGCTGTATACCAAGTAGGTTATTCTTATCCATGTAGTGGCAAATGCAGAAACCTGCAATAATTCACCATATTTATTAGAGAACTTCTTTTACCTTGGGCATTTTTACTGCTGCGCTACAGAGAAAGCACAGTTTACATCCTTACTGGAGAAGATGGGGGTAATAACAGGGGTCTCTATTGCATACTTGTGCACTGGCCAGAAAACGGCATTCTGATTTAGTAAAGACTGGAGAAATGGGATAAAAGTTAACAAAAAAACATGTACAATGTGAAATGTTTGTCATTCTGTAAACCCACAAGGGTTTGTGGGTGTAAAAAACTTTTTTTTGCAGTTTTCTAAATGATTTGATAAATATTTGCCATAAAGAAAAACACAAATAGCAGTGTAAATAGAGCCGCATTGGAAAAAAGGATATCTATTAACATTTTTAAAAAGTAATGATCAGTTTTATACTCGTATGAAGAAGCCTGCTCAGACAGGTATAGGATCTGTTATCTGGAAACTCATTATCCAGAAAGGCCGTCTCCCACAGACTTGATTTTAATCCAATAATTCAAAATATATAATAGATATTTCCTTTTTCTCTGTAACAATTAAACAGTACCTTGTACTGTTAATAGCATATTAGTACTTATTGAATGCAAAACAATCCTTTTCAGGTTTAAGTGATATTTTAGAAGATTTAGGGCAGAGACAAATGCGGCGATTCTGGGAGATAAATCGCCCGGCAACAAATCTCCTCTTCTTCGGGACGACTAATCTCCCCGAATTGCTGCGTGTGTCTCTGCCCTTAAGGAATAGAAATCCAAATTATGGATCCATTATCTGGAAAACCCCAGGTCCCAATCATTCTGCATAACAGGTCCTATACCTGTATTTCCTTTTTCTAACAAAGAACCAGTTCTCTCATGCTTTACTCCCGTTCTTGTAAATCTAATAGGAATTAGATTGTGAAGGTCGAAAATTCTCCCTGAAGCATGTTCATTTATTTTTGTTTTCCATTGTTTTTAAACTATTTCCCTTCCTCTTCTGCCTTTTCAGCTTTCAAATGGGGGGGGGGTGTCACTAGTCCTGTCAAGCAAAAAACTATTGTAACAGATTTATTGTTATTGTTTCTTTTTTATTATTATTTGTCAATGCAGACCCTCCCTCCAGTCTGGTCTTTGGCACAAATAAACACTTTTCAACAATTATTGGAGTACTGCAGCGTTAATTTCTTGTTGTGAATTTGACTCTCCTATTCAAACCGCTGCCTTGTTGCTAGCAGAAAGATAATATGCACTGAGATTATAAAGGTTCCTCTTTGGACTCCACTTTATGGTAGAGGGGGAATTTGCTGAAGGACTGAGTCAGGAGGCTGCAATAAAGGACACAGGACCAGGACCCAAACATCTTGCACACTCTAGGAATGGGAAATAGACAGGGTAGCTATAAAGAGCAGCCGTGTGCTCCAACAAGGAAGGCAGTGTATGGTTAGTTCCTAGCAAACACATATAAAACTTCAGTGTATTGGGTTTCAGGGCAACATATATTCCTTTAGGAGTTTGTGTGTGAGTATTATTTATCAACCTGGAGACTCTTTATACCTACTTCCTTGCTAATGACCATACTGAGAGAGCGTCTCCTGTAAGAGTGCTCTATCTGGGCAGCTGGAGAGCTGGAAGAGTTAAATACTTCCACCTCTATAGAATGCTACTTAGCAAACAGTTAGCATTTCCAGGGTGAATTAGAAATATTATCTGTTCGAATGAAGCATTGTCCGGGGTTAAGCGCTGAATCCTATTTATCGGTGGAACCATTATTGTAATGTATTGCAAATGGCACTTTTCCTACCTTGGCTGAGTTTGCTTTTGTTCATCCTTTAGGGCTTATTGTGACTAGTTAATTGAATTCCGTATCAGCATACTGAATTTGTATTATGGGATTTTCAAAGCAAGTAATGAAGCTTCTACTGTATTCAGAAGCTAAATAATGTCCAATGTGCCCTACAGAGAGTAGAATGGTGTCCGTAAGGCCGTAATGTAGTTTAAATTAGGCTGTATAACCTGTTGACTTCAGTTGTTGAAATACAACATCCAGAATCCAGTAACAGCTTTGGAGCCTCAGTTAGATGCTTCAAGTCTAACAACAGCTGGAAGGTTATTGGAAATATTAATAACAGTGCCCTTAGCAGCGACAGAAGCAGTGGAACAGCAATTGATGGACAGAACCCATGGCTGAAGGTGACATTGGAGTAAAGGTAATGGTAAGTGCTTAAAATCGCCCTCCACATGCTGGACAACTCTGTGCAACATAACTTTTTTTTATTGAATTGTTGTTATTCTGGCCACTCGTGGCAGAAAACACAAAGGAAAAGAAAGCAACACCATTTGCCCTGTTGTTTTTCTCTGAAACAAAAAGAACCCCCTGCTGATTCCCCTAATTTGTTCAGAAATTCATCTGACACATTAAGCTTCTGCCTGGCTTTTATTCTCTTTAGTTTTGTTCTCTCTGCCTGTGTTCTTGATCTTGGGTTCCTGCTGTGGGGGTAACCTAAAATAACCATCTGATATGGAGTAATGTATTCAGTGAGGCAGAGGCATTCGGAGCTGGTGAGGGACATTGTCGATAATAACTCCTTCAACTGATATTCACTGCTGTTATCAAATGTACAATATAATCTAAATAACTTTCCCACGACTGGGCAGTTGGCAATATTCATAGAAAGTGTTAATGGTCCCATCTTGCCGTACTGCCAGATAGACAGGTTTCAGTAAGTCCGAAAGGTTGGCCTTGATAGTTATGGAACTTCTTGATGCTATACACAATAAACTCTTGTACCTTACTCTTCCCTTACTCTTCCTACTTACTCATCTCTCAAATTTAGTGGAAAAAGGGACACAGGCGGGGATTTAATTTATGGTTTAAGACAAAGGTATTGGAATGCAGTTGCTCCTACATATGTGCTACATTTTGTGTAGTCATGCAATTCTAATTCAAGAACCTCTGTTATAGTTGTACTAGAGGTTAAAAGTAAATATATATATACTTTATGGTCTATTGTGACTTTTTTGTTCGATTTCAACTTAGAAATCCTTTTATGGACTAAACAAGGATCTTAGGTGACAACATGTCCTGCATTTACTGGAAATCCTCAGACAAGTCTGAATCACACAAAGAAGCCATGATTATACTCTATCATCCAGACAAACAAAGCATAAGGTCAATGCAGGATAAGAAGAAGTAACAGGAGGAAAGAAATATAAATAGTCTTCCTGTGAAATGAAAACATGGACGATAGATGGAGCTATGCGTTAAAGCACAAACAGGTCAATATTTTGTTTACCTGCAGCTACTTCACGGAAAATGTACCTAAATTGGTTGCCAACAGTTCTATATAAGTTGGGACTTTCTGTACACTAGTCAAACTATTTAGCTGCATCTCCTATTGTTGGAAATAATAATAAAAAAAATAATAAAAACCAGCACAACTTTTCTCCACCTTTAACACTCTCCTTTTCCCTCCTCCACCCCCTCCATGCACATCTGTCTCTGCTCAAGATATTGCTGAGCACTTCAAAACCAAAATTGACACTATCAGAAGGGACATTACACTACTCAACCCCCCTAGACTTCCACCACCCTCCCTCCACAAGCCTTAACTCACCTATTTAATCTTTCATCTCAACTGGACTGTTTCCTTCTCAACTAAAACATGCTCTTGTCACCCCCATTCTGAAAAAACCCTCTCTTGATCCCTCCAACCTTGACAACCTCCGACCTATCTCTCTGCTACCTTTCATCTCTAAACTACTTGAGCGCCTAGTCTACAACCGACTAACCTCATTCCTCTCTGACAATAACCTGCTGGACCCCCCTACAATCTGGTTTTAAGCCATAACACACCACTGAAACTGCCCTCACTCGACTAACTAATGACCTTTTAACCACCAAAAATCATTTCTCACTACTAATACTGCTTGATCTCTCAGCTGCATTTGATACTGTAGATCACCCTCTCCTCCTCCAGTCCCTCCATTCACATGGCCTTCGTGACACAGCCCTGTCCTGGTTCTCTTCTTACATCACCAATCGTTCCTTCAGTGTCTCCTACAACGGAGTAGCATCTTCTCCCCTACCTCTTTCTGTTGGGGTTCCTCAAGGCTCTGTCCTGGGACCATTACTATTCTCCCTCTATACTTCCTCCCTCGGCAAATTAATCAACTCGTACGGTTTCCACTACCACCTCTATGCTGACGATACTCAGATCTATCTCTCATCTCCTGATCTCAACCCAGAACTCCTAACTCGCGTCTCCTCCTGCCTGTCCGCCATCTCTACCTGGATGTCGCAACGCTACCTTTAATTAAACCTCTCTAAAACTGAAATGGTTCTCTGTCCTTCAACTAACACCAGTAACATCCCGGAAGTATCCACCATAGCTAACAATTCCACTATCACCCCTTCTCCCCAGGCTCGGTGCCTTGGGGTTATCCTAGATTCTGCCCTGTCAATTACTCCTCATATCCAGTCACTTAGTAAATCATGTCACTTCCACCTGAGGAACATATCCAAAATACGATAATTTATCACCCAAAATGCTGCCAAAATTCTTGTTCACTCTCTCGTCATATCATGTCTAGACTACTGTATCTCTCTCTTAATTGGCCTTCCCCTCCAGAGACTGTCACCTCTCCAGTCCATAATGAACACTGCTGCGAGGTTCATAAACCTCAGCAACCGCTCCTCCTCTGCCTTGCCTGCACTGGCTTTCAGAATCAAATTCAAATTAATGACCCTGACATTCAAAGCACTTCATAACTCTGCCCCACCCTACATCTCTGAACTCATCTCTATATACTCACCCAACCGCTTACTATGCTCCTCTACTGACCTGCTACTCAACTCTTCTCTCATTACCTCCTCATATGCTCGCATTCAAGACTTTTCAAGGGCTGCACCCCTCCTCTGGAACTCTCTCCCACGGTCTGTCCAACTTTCTCCCAACTTTTCTGCTTTCAAGAAATCTCTTAAAACGCACTTCATTCAAGAAGCCTACCCTCACTCTGCTTAACTACCAAATGCAACTCCACATACAGTACTACATTTCTCACCCACTTAATTCGATCTTGCCCACTCCCACACCTTGTGTATTACTCCCTTCCCTTTAGAGTGTATGCTCTTTTGCATAGGGCCTTCCTCACCTTTTGTACCGGTATTGATTGTGATGTATGTAACTCCATATGTACTATATATAGAATTCATGTGATTTAGTTGTATAATCACATTTACTTTACAGTGCTACGCAAAATTTTGGCGCTATATAAATACATGTTAATAATAATAAAATAATACCCAATTCAATGTTTAACTACTGCCCTCCCTGGTCATGTGCCCTATCTGCAACTGAGCAACCTCTTCCCTTTATTTGGTGCACAGGAAAGTTGACAATAAACACTGCCATAAAAGGTTGTCTTAACAACCAAACCATTTTATTTAAAGACATTAGACCAGATCTCCTTGTTTAATTCCAGATTGTCCCATAGAGCCTGATGCAATTCAATGAAATGTGAGAGACTCACATTTCTCACTGTTTATCACATTAAAAACTCTATTGAAGTATGGAAATAAACTAGAACTGAAGTAGACAAGAGACAAGTTTTTTTTTATCACTTAGCCTATAAGATTTATGTTATGGGCCAGATTCAATCCCTTCAGAATTTTTTATTTTATGTTTTATCACGTGAAAACTTGTGGGCGATATTCAGTTACAGGAGAAATTTTTTTTTTTGTAATTCAGTTTCATGTTTTCATGTTTCAGTTTACATGTGATAAATGCTGAGAGAAGTTTTTCTCACTGAATTGCAACTGACTCTAAGGGAAAACCTGGAACTGGTTTTTTTTTCTTCTTTAAACTGGATTTGGCCCTATAAGCCAAAAAATAATTTTTTTTGTCATTTATTTGAATCTGACTGAAGGGCTGTGGTTGGGATTACTGCTGAAGGGCTGTGGTTGCCTTGGCCTGGTACATAAACCCAAAACATAATGTACAACATTTATAGCCTACTTCTTAAACTTTAGTTCTACTTTAAAACATACCCACTTATTTGAGTATGGATAGACTCAAACAGGAAGTTATGCCACACCGTGCTAATATGGCAGCTGCTATCCTAAACAAACAGAGAGAGCTTCTATAGCTATTCATTCAGAACTGGTAAAGCATTCTGCTGAAAAATATAGCATTTTAGCTTGCACTATTGTGGCTAATCTATTGGCAATAAATTGCCTCGGTAGCTTTCCTTCTCCTATAAATTACATGTTCCACCACGGATGACCTGTGTATGTCAGTAATGTTATAGACACCAATGTGTGCATCATTATGTCTTGTGGTCTGGGAGGTATTATATGTTACATAATTATGCTATTTTAGGTTTAAAAGGTGGGAGGGACCAGAAATAAATTGTATGATTACCTGTCCACAGCAATGGCCGTCAGGGTAAACACAGACACGTAAACAGTCACTGGCTGCATCAGGAATACAAAATAGCACATAAACTTCCCAAAAACCCATCCTTGCGGGTTAAATGCATATGCCAATGTAAAAGGCACGCAGGTGGCACACATCAGCATGTCAGAAAAAGCCAAGTTCCCAATAAAGAAGTTGGTGACGTTGTGCATCTTCCTGGTCCTACAAATGACATACAGGAGCAGGTAGTTTCCAAAAATCCCAATCAGTACCACCAGGGTGTAGCAAGGTATGAAGAGGGGCTTGTAGGACTGGATGAGCTGGACACCTGTGAACTGAGCACTGGCATTGGAGCCGTTTTTATTCACCATATAGATGGTTACATTTTCTGGTTCATAGCTCCAACCAATTGTGGTCTCCATGTTTCAAGATAATTCTTAAGGCATTGACGAGTTAGGCCACTAGGTAACGTAAATGATAGCCTAAGCACAAAGAGTTTTTCTGGTTGGCCCTTTCATTTGAGAAAACTGATGAATGCTCCAAATGAGAATTCTATCCATTAGATTCACTGTATTGCATTATGAGGTGGCTCAAGACCCAGAGAAAATGCCATTATTGTGCTTTTCCTCTACTACATTCCCTTGGCAGCGTGTTTGGATCTATTTGCTTTGTGTGGGGTTCGAAAACGTATATCTAAAATCTATATAAGACTCCTCGCGGATATGATCCAACATTCCATGCAGGATTACATTCAAATATTAAAAGCAACAATGGAAATGAATATGTTTTTTGTGTTATCTGCCACTGGTTGGGATGATGGGTTTGGCAACCTTAGCCTTAGTTCATGTTCTGGAGTACACTCCTGTGCTTTCTCTATATACCATATCCCACTGATCCTTTCTTCTCTTTGGTTGCGCCTTCCCTCCCCTTTGTCTTGCCTCTGGTGTTGTCCAAGGACATCTCGGTGCTGCCGTTCCTAGAGAGGACAAAATGACAGTAGATTAGCAATCGCCTTGTAATTGCAGTAACTACATAAAAATACCTCCAGTTTTATTTTTTCCGTAAAGCCTGTTTTTATAATGCTTAATGGCATCTAAATGGTCTTTTTTGTATATTTTATGAAGCCCCTATGAGTGTCCTTACTATTAACATTAATTATAGAGCTCCAATAGAACATTATAAATTGCTCTGTGCTGTACAATGACAAAAAAGGGATTAAAAAACAATATGGTTTTACAGGGCAGCAAAGCTCTAAAATTCCCTCCTATGAAATGCTTTTTTTGTAACATTCTAATGTTCTATACACAGGTATGATCCCATAATAATTACTATTTCACAATTATTTTGTTGGCTGAAATAAACTAGAGTGTGGGTGACTGCTATACAATGTAAAACTAACTGGCAAACAACACATGTAGTTTGATTTTTACTTGTTAGATTTTTAGAAACCTTCCAGTAGCTATGGTTTATGTGAATGGTGCCAGATTTGTTGCAAGCGACATCAATATGAATAGCAATTCTGTACTGTATACAATTTCCATATCACTCCTCAGAACACATTAAGTGGCAGATTTATCAAAGGTCGAGGTGAATTTTCGAATGAAAAAAATTTGGATTTCGAGCTATTTTTTGTGTACTTTAACTAGGGAATAGCCCAAATTCGAAAAAAAATTCATGTACTGTCTCTTTAAAAATTTGACTTCAACCATTCGCCATCTAAAACCTACCGAATTGCTGTTTTAGCCTATGGGGGACCTCCTAGAATTATTGACTATTTGGAGTCAATTGGTGGACTTTGAAAAATCTAAGAATTCACTATTCCTTCGGTTCGTACGATTCAAATTCGCCCGAATACGGACCTATTCGACCAAAAAAAACCCCTTCGACTTAACTTGGGTTTTGAATTCAAATTTAGAATTCCCCTAAGTATAAAGGCAAAACAGGTATGGGATCCATTATCCGGAAACCCATTATCCAGAAAGCTCCAAATTACGGGAAGGCCATCTCCCATAGACTCCATTTTAATCAGATAATTAAAATTTTTAATAACTATTTACTTTTTTCTGTAATAATAAAACAGTACCTTGTACTTGATCCCAACTAAGATATAATTAATCCTTATTAGAGGCAAAACAATCCTATTGGGTTTAATTAATGTTTAAATAATTTTTAGTCGACATTAGGTACGGAGATCCATATTAGAGAAGGTCCCCTTATCCGGAAAACCACAAATCCCAAAAATTCGGGATAACAGGTCCCATACCTGTACATAGTGAATGTATTAAATATGCATATTATTCTAGAAGCCGTGGCTCCCATACCACAGTTGTCTTTGCAGTCGACCCATTTTTAAATACCATGGAGAATAGAATTATCTAGAAATCTCTGAATTAAAGAAATGGCCATAGACTCCATTTTAATCTAATAATCCAAATTTTTAAAAATGATTATCTTTTTCTCTGTAATAACAAAACACTACCTTGTACTTAATCTAAACTAAGATATAATTAATCCTTATTGGAGGCAAAACAATCCTATTGGGTTTAATTCATATTTCAATTATTTTTTAGTACACTTGAGGTATGGGGATAAAAATAACCGAAAGAACCCTTATCTGGAAAACTCCAGGTCCAGAGCATTTTGGATAACAGGCCTTATATATGTACTGATATCTGTGGCCATTTTCAAATGTGTACCGATTTTGAAGCTGCTCGTACATAATTGAGCCAATGCCAGGATTTTGGTTTCAGGTTCAGAGTCATTTATAGTGAAATGTGTAATTAAAATGACCAACATACAAAGTAACAATACATATTACAATTAAACAGACATGAGGGTGTGACTATTATTAGTAGAGAGGATGTGGCTGCTTTAATTAAGAAGGGTACAAATATTGCCTTTAAGGGTAATAGGGTATAATCTAAGTGCAACCAGCTTGTTGCATAGCAAAGGAATTGTCTTGTGCCTCATTAAATCTGTTCAGGCACCTTACACAGCTTTGCAGGAACTAGAGCACAGGTACACACAGATCTTGTAGAGAATAACTTTTACTAAGAGTTAACACAGCAACATATAACAGCACACTGCAAAATGGTGGCTTAGTCTTCCACACACTCACAGTACAGGAACAGGAAGAAAAGAACATGTGACCAGCTGTTGTCACTAGTTTAAGATGACAGCGCAATCTATTACATCCCCCGTTTTTAACAAAGTCTCCCCTGAGCATAATCTATATCTTTATTATAAAATGATTATTGGAAAAGACTTTGCTGGGGATCTCTAATTGAGAACATAGTCCTGTAACTTAGCAGGCTTTATTACAGTCCTTCCAAAGCGAGTGCTTCTTTGTTCTCCAGTTGGCTGGTGACCTGCTGGGATTGGCTCGTTAACTGTAGAATCATCAGTCACAGTTGGTGCTACTAGAGATTCCACTGGAATTATGGCAGATGTATTGTTCATATCTGACAGTAGATACACCTCATCTTCAGCTGTTGGAATAGTCTCAAATGAGGTCTATTTCTGCGGAATCGAGCTCCATCTGGTGTCATTACCGTATATGATCTTGGTTCCCCTGTTGGTTTCACAATGACTGACGTTTCCATCCTTGGGAAGTCTGAATCCTCACTCTCTCTCTCCCCTCTGAAAAATTGCTTAATCTTTATCATTTCAGTTACAGTCTTTGAGATTTTTGTAGCTTCAATAACATTTTGTGAGCTTTCTCAGGGACTTTTGGTTTGAGGATTTCAGTTGTTTCGGGTAAAGTACTTCTCAACACTCTTCCCATTAGTAGTTGAGCAGGAGTGACATTGGTACCTGAGATAGAAGTATTCCTTAAATGTAGAAGTGCTAAATGTGGATCAGCTCCAGTGCTGAACGATTACTTGAAAAGCAACTCAGTTTGTATCATCCACTCAGCTTGAACATTAGACTGAGGATATCCAGGACTAGAGTGAGACAGTTGAATTCGACACTGGGATGCAAAATTATGTATCTCTCTGCTGGAGAAAGGCATATTGTCTGAAACCATCTCCCTCGGGATGCCACGTCTGGCAAACACGGATTTCAGTTTTGCAATGATGAAGTGTGACGTTTTATCCGGAAGTTTTAGGATTTCTGGATATTTGGAAAAATAGTCCACAATCAACAAAAATGCATGACCTCTAAAGTCAAAAATGTCAGCTGCAAGTTTTAGTGACAGCGCAATATATTACAGGAATTGTGGTTTCCACCGCAACTCATTTAACTCAACTGGACTCTTCTTTATCGTTGAAGCTTTTCATGAAAACAATTAGTGGTAATACCCTCCTGACTCCCAGGCAGCCCTACAGTAAGTTTTCAGCTGACCAAAGACAAAACAAAAATCTTTTAATACACTACCTGTATCCATGATTTATATCATAGAGCAATCAGGCCTAACCTTTTACTGAAAACTGCTGATGCTCACTAAACAGAAAAAGTCATTTAAAAATGTGTCTGCTTTTCAGAATGATTACGAGAAACAATGTTATGTGGCCCCCAGCTATGAGCTGTATTAACCACATCCCTGATGTTCATGTCAACAACCAATGTAATTCATCAACTGCTTCATTTCCAAAGGGCATCACTGGTCTAAACTAAAATTACAGAGATATTGTTATTGACAAGAATTACGTGCCAACATACTCCACAGCTCTGTAATTAACACAGTGAATTGTGTATACATTAAAATATTCAGCTACATTATTATTATTATTATTATTAACATGTATTTATATGGCACCAACATATTGCGTAGCGCTGATAAAAGATAGATAAAAGGTAAAGAGGGATTACTGGGTATGGGTGAATGGCAGCAGGAGGCAGAGTAGCAACTGGCAGGTGATGATATGAATTAACCTTCTAGCAGCAGGGAAGGCAATTTAAAAAGAGTTGTAGGGGTACTGTAGAAATGGAACAATTTGCCCCTAATCACTCATTCCTTAATGATACTTTCTGTACATCTACATCTGAAGATGTAAACTTTATTATTGCCATGTTGTGATAATCGTATCCGTTTCACTACACTGAAAAATTTGTGAAACCGTGGGAAAATGGTGAAAAATTATGAAAACAGACAGATTTATCAAGGGTCGAATTTCGAGGTGATTGGAGTTTTTTTTAAACTCCCATCAACCTGAAATTCGAATAAAAAAAGACCAACCGAAATTTATTGATAGCTGTATTCAATCGTTTGAGTCGAATTCGGATCATATACAATTGAATTCGATAAGAAGTATTTTCAAAAATACTTTGATTTTTCAAAGACCACCAAAGGACTTCAAATAGGTTCTAGGAGGTCCCCCATAGGCTGAAACAGCAATTCGGCAGGTTTTAGATGGTAAATAGTCTAAATCAATTTTTAAAGAGACATTACATGATAAAATTAAATATTCAAATGTTTTCATTTTTTTCAAATTCAAATAGAATTTGGACTATTCCCTAGTCGAAGTACACTAAAATCAGCTCAAAATTCAAATTCAAAAATTCGATTTTTCAATTCGACCCTTGATAAATCTACCCCTTAGGTACCAATGCATGCATAAGCACTTTAAAGGGGTGACTCACCTTTCCTTTACAGTACTTTATAGTTAGTTGTAGAATGGCCAATTCTTAGCAGATTTTCAATATAGTATTTGAATTATTTGCCTTTTTCGTCTGACTCTTTCCAGTGTTCAAATGGGGGTCACTGACCAGAGCAGTCAAAAAAATGATTGCTCTGAGAAGCTACAAATCAATTGCTATCAATATCTGTTATTACTTATCTTTCCATTCAGGCACTCTACTAATTAATATTCCAGTCTTATGTTTACACCACCTGGTTTTTAGGGTAAATTGCACCTTAGCAACTAGATAGCTACTGAAATTCCAAACTGAAGAGCTGCTGAACAAAAAGTGAAATAATTCAAAAACAGCAAATAATAAGAAATACAAACCAATTTCATATAGTCTCAACATATTTTGTGTGCCATCAGAAAGCCCTTCCCCTCTTGCCAGGTTAGCAGTTTATTGCTTACATCAAGCACATGCTTGATGTTGTAACATCGGGTCTTTCAGTTCAGTTCACTTGGGATTATTTATTATGATGGAACATGGTCATTGAACAAAAGGGAGTGAGTGAAGATGAAGGGCACTAGAGTGGGAAACAATCATGGCCACAACAAACAGAGAGACAACGCAGGCTAAATATGGAAAACAAGAAAGAATTTGGGTCCTCACCCCAACGCCTATTTTTCCTTGCCACCTGGTACTCTCGCAGTGCACTGATCTCAGTCAGTCAGTCTTGTAACCCATAAGCCCTTCCCTACTGTGGAAACACATTCTATGAAAGAGTGATGGGCTCAGCCAGTGATATCATTCTAGCAGTAAAAATTATTTCTTGATAGAAATTATTTTTTTTATGAGATTTTAAAATGGTAACATATGCCCATCATCCAATCACATAGGCTTGAGTAAAGTCCAGGAGCAGGTTGAAAGAGGGTCAAGCAAATCAACAGATATAACAAAACAAGCCAAATATGTTCTGATGGCATGTCAATAATAAATAAAGTTTCCATTTTCTTAATTAGCAAGACATTAGATATTAGACATTTGACATTAGCTAGACATTAGGGGGCAGATTTACTAAGGTGCAAAGTGGCTAACGCTAGTGACAATTCGACAGTGTTACCGCCCGCCGGGACATCGCCAATTATATAGTGAACGGGACCATCACAAGCGGTCATTTGCAATCTATAACCAGGCGACTTTTCGCTCTAGTGAACAGATGTTACTCCGCAAATTCAGTAAAATGCCTTCGCCACCTCAGACCAGGCAAAGTGCATTAAAGTAGCTAGATCTTCCTCAATCTCCTGTCACTTACATTATATTCTGTGAGCCGAAAATGCATTAAACCCCAAAAAACGCTGGCATCTTTTCCTTTTTTCAGCCTGATTGCCTGCAAAAGTCCTAACAAACTTTTTTTGGGTAACCGGTTTTCCCCATACATCCCCATACAGTCTGAGCGCATATGCGCCTGACGAAGTGTTGAGATGGGTGCGATGTGGTCACTGGCGACAATTCGCCCTTTAATAAATCTGCCCCAAAGTATCATTAGGTCTGAGTAATTATAGGCAAATGTGTTTCTACAGTACTGTTCCTCTTCAACTATTTTATTGGCCTTCCCCTTAAAAGACCATCACAATTTTAGTCCATAAAGAGTGCTGCCATGTTCATACATATCTCTGGCTCCTAATATTCACCCGGTGTTTCTTACCCCCATCCAGTAATCCTTCTTACTGCTTCTGTATCATCTGTACATACTGTATTTCTGTATTTTTCTGTACATTTTCATTTATATACTATTGTTCTTGTTATTTATAGATGGAAGGACTGCAAAGACCACTGTGATTTGGGAGCCACGCCAAAAACACAGCCGTTTTTTTTTAAATCAATAAAGTTTTCAGACCCATAGAAATCTTGCATCTTGGGTATTTGCATCTTGTTACCTGAGACTTCTGATGAAGTGACTGGGTGCCACGAAATGCGTCAAGTGGGCAGCTAAGTTTTTTGGTATGCTGCTGTAATTTTGGATATTTTAATGTGCTTCAAATAAATTTTCACTATTTTACTACTTTAAACCGGCTTCCTTGGTGCTCCGCTAATTGCTAATCTACACAGCTTGTTACTTGGCCAGTGTAGTCCTACAGTATGGAGACCACCGGTCATTCAGCATAAGTATACTGTAGTATAGAACAGGAGATTGCAACCTTTAATAACCATGAGCCACATTCAGATGTAAAAAGAGTTGGGGAGCAACACAAGCATAAGAAATGGTCCTGGGTGGTGCAAAATAAGTGCTGTGATGGACTGGAAGCCTACAGGAGGATTTGTTTGATAGTCCACCTGGTTTTATGAAACCAAAACTTCATACACTGAACTATTAATAGGAATACTCAAAAACATTTGTCTAATAATCACCCCCTGTTTAATGCTAAAGCTAAACAATCCTGAGACATTTGTGAAACTTCTGACTTTATTTTATGTTACGGAAACTACATTATCATTAACTTTGTATGAGCCAAAACGAGGTTTATATCATTCAAATGTTGATATTGCAGTCTCATTATGAAGCCAATAGACATTTGCGGCAAAAGATTAATTATGCAATTATAGAAATGTCAATTAGGGACATATTAGCTCCTCAGGCTGCCTCAAATGAGTCCCTTGCTCCTAAATATGTCAAAGTTTAATTTCATTTCCCTGTGTCGTGTGGTCAAAACACATTTCATCTGCTTTAATTAAAGTTGCTTATTGAATCATGTCTGACACTCTTCACTGTAGACCTAACTTTGCTGTGACATGTAGTAGTGCTTTTAGTATTCACATGGGTATAGAGTGTGTAATGTACACGAGACATTCTATAACTCTAATTCATGGCTTAATGTCATCAAATCAATGGACCAGTGTAATATTACTTTCAAACAGGGTTGTTATCACTATTCCCTGCAAGGAGAAGTCAATGACGAAAATGTTCTTATCTCTGCAGCTCAACATTAGATATATCCCTTCAAGCTTTGGGGACTTTGGTCAAATACAACTCAAGAGCATGTGAGCATAAGCCTTTTATAAAGCTTAACTATTCAAAGGAAAATACTAATAGGCATATTTCTGTACTACACTACTAAGGAAGCCATGTACTATGTATATGTAGGTGTACACTGTTCCACAGTTAATAAAGTCTTTGGATCATGTATATTAGCTGGTCCAACATATGAATAGAGCAAGTTTGTTTTACTTCCCCCCCAAATCCTAATTCAGTTCAAGGTACTGTAGTTAGAAGGTGAATCTACAATATATTGTAGTACAGGTATGGAACGTGTTATCCAGAATGCTCAGGACCTGGGGTTTTCCGGATAACTGATATTTCCGTAATTTGGATCCTCGTACTTTAATCAAGCACAAAAAGATATCCCAAAACTCTGTAATTAAGTTAAAAAGCTTTAACATAGAGTTAAAACAATAGGCATACAGACCAACTGGTATTCCGCCTTACGCATTTCATACCCTCTGGTACTTATTCATGCCTTAATATATGTGCCCTTAGAACTGGGGGCTATATCCCAGTATTGCAAATCGATAATAAAGGGCTTTCACATACCAGACCTTTATTATCAATTTGCAATATTTGCCTTTCTGAGCTGAAGGTCTGGGGCTTGAGCACCTGGACCCCCTGTCCTTTTGGGTAAGTTCACCCCATTTTTCATTGTATACGCAACTGAACACTCCCCTTTTTATAAGCTTTTCACTATATCCCAGTAACCATGGCCCTTTTCAACAGGCCTCCCAGATTGCAGCTTTTAATTCCTTTATCTTTTTGTCTTCATACCGTAAGTCTACTAGAAAAGCATGTAAACATTAAATAAACCAAATATGATTGTTTTGCCTCCAATATGGATTGATTACATTTTAGATTGGATCAAGTACAAGGTACTGTTTTAAATATTTTAATTATCTGATAAAAATGGAATCTATGGTAGATGGCCTTCCTGTAATTTGGAGCTTTCTGGATAATGGGTTTCAGGATCCCATACCTGTATTGCCTTTATACTTAGGGGCACATTTACTAAGCTCGAGTGAAGGATTCGAATATAAAAATCTTCGAATTTCAAAGTATTTTTTTGGGTACTTCGACCATCGAATAGGCTACTACGACCTTCGACTTTGACTCGAATGATTTGAATAAAAAATCATTCGACAATTCGACCATTCTCTTTAAAAAAAACTTTGACTACATACTTCGGTAGTTTAAACCTACCGAGGTACAATGTTAGCCTATGGGGACCTTCCCCATCACTTTCCTAAGTTTTTTTTGATCGAAGAAAAATCCTTTGATCGATTAAAATCCTTCGAGCGATATATACTTCGATCGATCGAAGTATTTGCGCTAAATCCTTTGAATTCGATATTCGAATTAGAAGGATTTATCTTCGAGGGTCAAATTCGAGCCTTAATTAACCCTCGATATTCGACCCTTGATAAATGTGCCCCTTGATGTGTAATTAAATTTGGATTATTTGGATAAAACATAACCTTTCCATAATTCAGAGCTTTTCGGAAAATGGGTTGTTGCTTACTGGATCCTATGCCTGTGTGTTCCCATACCTAGATGTTGGAGAAAGGTCCCATATGCCTTTATCCATAAGCAGAATATTGAGAATAGAGTAAAAAATTCTACCTTTATTCTACTACACTTGGGTCTCTAGGATTGTGGATATCATTGGGTTCTAACCCCACCCACTTAATTAAGGAAAATTAAGTGTTTGGTGCTGTTTTAGTATACTTGTATGGATGTACAACACTTTAACCCATATTTTATATATGGGGCCAATTTGGGATTGAGTACTACCTAGATTTACAATTGATTCTCAAGTCTACATGTGTAGGAAGTACAACCTGCATGAATGTTATATGAGGATTGTTATGTTTTCCGTCAGTGAGTGACTAATCTTCAGCATCATAGGCAGCAGAATGAGCACTGTGATAACCTCATGTACTTGAAACTATAAGTTATGCATCTCCCATGTGGTTATATGGGCTTGCAGACACTCATGCTAATCCCTTGTTTATAACGTTGTGTTTAGCCGGTTGGTGGGATTTACCAGTAATATAATTAGGATTATCTGCCCCCATATAAAGTAATTGATATTTGTGCAGCACTTTAATCCTTCCTTAAGTGTTGGAGCAGTAGGAGATATCACGAGGCATACCATCTCCTTTGATAAATGTTGCCCACTATTAATGTGACATCTCCATTCATCAAAAGACTGGATTTTCCTTTCTACTATTTCTAAGTAAATGTTTTCGTGTCAGGTGACAGTGAGAAATGGCATTTAATCTCTCCCATGTACTTCCCAAACTGAATTTTCATTTATTCCGTTCAAGCCTACTAGAGGTAGCAAACCTTTTCTTGAAATGCCTCCCTAGGATTAATGTTCCAATGAATGAAAGGGAAATAATACGATACCGCCTGGAATATTGTGGCAACCGAATCTTGTTCAAGCCAAGCAATAAATAAAGTTGCCCGAAGTACGACAAATTCAATTTTCCTTGACAGCTCTCACCAGTCAATATAGTTTAATCAAGGCACAACAGGCAGAATCGTGTTCTGAGAAGTACTCAGCATGGTCTCCTAGGATGGAATTATTCTAAGAAAAGTAGAAAAGGCATTAATACATTATGTACACATAGAAAGCATAATTTCATTGTAGCTTGTTAGATGTTTGCAAATGTGAAGCAGCAGTATGCTTCAACATATCTCAGACTATTTCTTATTACATTTTATCTACTGGAACTGTATATATAGCAACACATTCCAGAGGAACCATGGGAATAAACCTTTCAACAGAAGTATCCTAATACAAAGAATATTGCACACAGAAAATTGGAATAAAATAACCCCAAGAAAAGGTCAATAAACATAATATAATATAAACCTTCATGTTTTGCTGGCTAATTACCTGTGTGTATGCATTCTTTGCCTAATTTACCTTGAGTTATGTTGATTTATTCAGTAGGGAGATTCTGATTAAATTAGAATATGGAATATAATCTTGGGCTTTTTATCGGTTGGACCCTTAATTTCTCTTAAAGATAGCTTTTACTTTGTTTATGGTAGTTAATGTTATAGAATGGCTAATTCTAAGCAACTTGGTATTGGTATTAGTTTATAGTTATGATATAGTTTTTTAATTAATTGGCTTCTTCTGACACTTTCCAGCTTTCAAATGGAGGTCACTGACCCCATCTAGAAAACAAATGCTCTGTAAGGCTACACATCTATTGTTATAGCTACTTTTTATTACTCATCTTTCTATTCAGACCCTCTCCTATTCATATTCCAGCCTCTTATTCAAATCAATGCATGGTTGTTAGGGTAATTTGGACGGTGGCAACTAGACTGCAAACTGGAGAGCTGCTGAATAAAAATCTAAATAACTCAAAAACCACAAATTGTCTCAGACTATCATTCTCTATATCATACTAAAAGTTCATTTACTGGTGAACAACCCTTTTGAAGAAATGGGCACCATCACTTCATCACTTACTTATTGCTTAATATGTTTTTTTTTTTTGCAAATCATTACAGGTATGGGACCTGTTATTCAAAATATTTGGCTTGATAAAGGGCCTGGTAGGCTCGAACTGTTGCCTTTTGTATGTGGGCTTAAGAAATCTTTTTTGTACACTATTGCAACCCTATTCAGAGTGTTGCTGGTATTTTTTGGATTCAAAATGTTTGGGATCTGGGGTTTTCCAGATAGAGGATCCATATTAATCATCTTTGCAAACAAAAATCCAACTGCTTATAGGTTTAGCTTTTATTCATTAATTATTTCTCATTATAATAATGATGTAAATGGTGCGTTGGATGTTTAATCATCCAAGTGGAGATTATGGCGAGAGAAGCAATCACACGCATTTGGTAAAGAAACTAATTGCAGGCTCTTTACACTAAAAGGTGTTAACTTGAGAGCTATTAGCATAAAACTACTCGACTTGTCAAGGCAAAATGTCAAGTGTGGACTTACTGTATACGTCATTTCTCGAACTATGTTTACAAAACTGTTAGCATGCTGTTAATCTTCCCAGAAATATAAAAAAAAAACATATACTGAAGGAATTACTGTCAAGAAACATATGGAACTAGAGAATGTTTTCAACAAACATGGGTAATATATGGGTGATTGGAGGTGTTTTTGTATAGTCCCCCAAATTATGAAAATCATTGGAGGCAAAGCGTCTTCAATCTCCCCATAGTCCCCCAAATGACAAAAAGTTAGAAAATCTGTTTTTTACACTGGGCATAAAGTCTTCAGTGATTTTCTAAAGTAGTTGTATAAAGGATCTTTTATCATTGTTATGCATATAATTGTATTCATAGCCATGCAGGCCACATTATTATGCTGGATCTAAAAATACACTCAGTCCATGACATCCAATAAAAAGATCATCAGACATATTTATAGGGCTCAGTTAATACAGTCATCTAAATACAGTAGCTAGAATAAATAAAAAAGACATTCAGTAGAATGTTAGAAACATTACCATTTCATATTGTTAGCATTCCTGAATTTCTGCTAATACATCTGGAGTAGGAAGGGGAAAGAAGAGGTCCAAGTGGGCTTCAGTACCAAAAAAATACCATTAGCCTAACTGCTAGTGATGGGCGAATTTAGGGCGTCTTGTGGCGCCGAAAAATTCACTAATTTCCCGCGAAATTTGCGAAACAGAGAGAAATTTGTGAAACAGCGCCGTTTTTTTTACCGCCACCACAATTTCGCCAAAAAACGTCCATTTATTTTTTTGATGCTGGTGAATTTTCGCTCTGGTTTCGCAAATTTATTCACCTACAGCGTATCACAGGAATTCGCACCTGGCGCATAAATTCGCCCATCACTACTAACTGCAGATCATGGCATTTGTTTGCACCCCCTTTCATTTTCTTCACTGGGGGGGGAGTGAAGAAATATAAGCATGATGTTTAAAGTTCAAAAGTATCGTCTTTTAAAGTGTTTAAAGGGCAGCATTCTTCTGAAAGGAAAGGCAGAGCATATGTGTGGGGAATAACAACGGAAAAGTACAGATGTAATAAGGTCATGGGGACCTGACCTTCATTACTGTGTGTAGTGTTACCAATCACCTGTGGGTGGAATGTGTTCCCATTGGTTTGGGGGTGTTATGTGTGTTCTCTAGTCTATAAAAGGCAGGGGATGCCATAGTTCCTCCTCCCTGAACTTCTCTGAAAGCAAAGGGATGGATGTGCTTCAAGACCTAAGAGAGGAGGTCCCAGTAAAGGAGAACCCTGAACTCTAAAGGTGGCCATAGATACAAAGATCCGCTCGTTTGGCGACATGCCATTAACAAGCATGGCTATATTGGGATCATCTGAACGTTCGGCCGTATGCCCGAACAATCCGAATACGATGTGCAATGGGCTCTGGCGGGATCGGTCGGGTCAAAAAGAAACCTGTCCGATCAATCAAACGACCGATCTCTGCTGGACGAAAGATGTTGCCACTCTCCACACACAATCCGAAAATCGTACAAATCCTCGATTCGTACGATAGGATCTGTGCGTCTATGGCCAGCTTAAGGAAGGCCTATATAGTTAGATAGATAGTACCCATAAAGGAATCTCTAGTACAAGGACCAGAAGTGCTAGAGATTGAATACCCCTAAAATAATAATAATAAAGTGTCTCAGAGTGTTTATACCCCTAAAATTATCCACGTAAGTGTCTTAGAGTGTTTATTTGACTAATATTGACTACAGTGAGTAATGAAGTATTGATTTATCTTTTGTTATTTCTATTAGTTGTTTTGTTTAGGTATTTGTGCCATTGTGTTTAGTAAAGAACCACTAGTGCTTAAGATTGTATAAAGAGTTAGCTTTCACCATCTTGCACCCTCACACTGATCTCCTGAATAAAATGGTACATCCAGATTGTTATGGATCTTAACACAGCCCATGCTCTGCTTTATGTGAGCATTTTAGGCGTAAGTCTAACTGACAAGCATTACTGATAGCATTAACTCCATTATCTCCATATCCATGTCACAAAGCTACCAACTTGATTGAGTTGCAATAAAACCAATGGGTAGTAATTTCAGTTACAGGAATTTAAACATTTATTTAAGTAAAGCATCCGATCTTGGCATTATCTGGATTAGGTAACACACTTCTGAGCTCTTTGCACAAACCTGCAAAACACCTTAAATGTTAAATGATAAATGTCATGAGCTTTTAAAATATAAAGCAGTTAGTATGTCTAGGGTAGAACATTTACATTATACTGTATATTCTATCTAAATTATACAAAGACAAAATATTCCGCAGCCCTTTTCATGCATTATACATCAGTCACATTAGTCCTTGCCCCAGTGGAGCTCACAGTCTTAGGTCGTTTATCAAACACGCACTATGGTTTGTATTATCAGGAGCCAATTAACCTGCCTGTAGTTTTTTAGAGTGTGGGAGAAACCCAGAGTACCCAGAGGAAACACATTCAAGCACAGGAAGAAGGACAAGCAGATGTGCCATGGCTGGAATCAAACCTAATATCCCAGACTTATGTTTTCATAATTTCTGCAGTCTCAGACCCAGGTAACTAAAGGCAGTTAGTTGCAATAACTGCTTCCCACTTTTACAGCTCCCTGGGTTGCTTGCGATATTTTGTAGTCTTTTTGGAACTTTAATTTCCTGGATCTGACATGTAGATTTGGTATTGGACCATCTATGAAGCATCTGGGTGACATACATATTTATTCTCTATCTAAGGCTCTGGCACAAATAAATTTAGGGGGTTACACAAGCTAAAGAGTACATAGTTTGGGTAATATCACTAACGAAAATCTGCACTTTTTCAGGTATATGTTTTAGTCACAACTATTTACTTCTTATTATGGATAGCAAAACTTCTATTAACTTTTATTTATTACATTTGAAGCTGTGATTATGCTGTGTAGGTTGGGTCTCCATGATCCCTTTTAGAACATTAAATGTTTTTCTGCAATCAAAAAAAACAGTCAAACTGTGGAATGGAAGTGGTTTTAAGACAATATTTGTTCCGCACAGCAGATTGAATATTTTACTTTGGATATCCTGAGAGAAAGGCTAAAAAACATTAAATTCTGCTCAAAATAAATACCACAGTAGGAATGGCCCACAGCACTGTATTTAAACCTGTGGGCAAATTATTGATGCATCGAAGTAGCAAGAGGAGCAGAGATTAACACTGAGGGTGGCCACGTGGGATCTCATTTTCTACAGATTTTCAACAAAGAAACCATTTTTTATTTTTAAAGGGCTTCTTCCCTAGACACATGATAAGATGGCTACATAGCCTTGGTCCATCCATTGCTGGATAACAGATCAGTGCCATCAAGTGTTGGCTGGTTTTGCTGAAAATCTGAGAGTAAGAGTTTCACCTAGGAATAAAGATCAAAAACTCCTTGTGTGTGATATATAAATATTCACAGGAACTCTATTCCCATACTCAAGAAAACAGTACTCACTTAACAGCCTAAGGCAAAGGGATCAATATCTAATCTAGGCTACTTTAAATTCACTGGCATGTCTTAAAACTATAAGGCTTTTTGCACAAGATCCTTTATTAATAAAGTCTGTACTTATTCTGTACTAATATATTTTTTTATTAGATAACCCCGGGATTTATGCAAAGTGAGCATTGGATAACCACAACTGTATTATATGTAATCTGGTCTAGTAAGTGGGCACATTTTATATGTTTATATATATATAAAATGTGCCCACTTACTAGGCCAGATTACATTCATACTTAAAATCTTCATGTTTCAATCCATAGGGGTTCGTCGTCAGGATGTATATATATATATATATATATATATATATATATATATATATATATATATAGAGAGAGAGAGAGAAGTGAAGAAGCTCGCACTCACAGGACTTATCAAAATCAAAAATGGTGTTTATTTCAATATAAGTAACTAACGTTTCGGCTTGCACTCAAGCCTTTCTCAAAGTGCAAATACAAACATTCATCAACCTTTTAAACCCAAAATGGCGGGAAATTAGGGGTAGTGACGTCAGCTGACGTGTGTGGGGAAATTCCACTGTGCAGACAGAACATAAAGTGTGGAGAAATTCCACTGAGTAGTTAGTAGTTCAAGTGAATGAAAAGGAATACATAATAAAGATACAATAGTGTCAATTACAGGCAATATATAAATGTAAACAATCTGTTACTGTTGTAGGCAAAAAGTGTCCGGACACTGAATGTTACCTCTTGCGCCAGACTTGCCTTCGCCACCTCAGACCAGGAGAAGTGCAATAGAGTAGATGGGGATTGCTTCAAAAATAGTTGAAATTTTTTCTAAGTCCCAAAAAACGCTGGCGTCTTTTCCTTTTTTAAGGGTGATGGGCTGAAAAAGATTGTACATTTATTTTGGGGTACCCTCCTTCCCCCCCTACATTTCCTAACATATGGCACCTAAACTATTCAGTGGGCACATGTGTAGGGCAATATATATATATATATATAACTCTATTTTATTATATGAAGCTTTCCCAGGCTTGTGTAGTGTAATGTATTTGCTGCTACATATACGTCCATTGTACTTTAACTTGGCGCCGTATGCAAATTAGGCATCGCTAGCGTAACTTCGCTTTGCTTGACGAATTAACTCTTGCGCAAATTCGCTACCGTTCGGCTCCCTGATTGCAACTTTGGATTTTAGTGAATTAGCGGCGCCCTGGCGAAAATTCGCCTGGCGAAGTGCGGCGAAGGCGTCGCTAGCGCGTTTTTGCTGCTTAGTGAATTTGCCCCATAGTGTTTCTCTGCACTACTGGTCTCACCTCAGTAACAATATCTGAGAATCCGTGGCCCAACATACATTTCATCAATCACTTTACCCCAGGAAACTGGGGACCTTTTTGTCACCATACCACAATATATATATATGTATATATATATATATATATATATATATATATATATATATATATATATATATATATATATATATATTTATTTATATATATATATACCACAGGTTGGCAGCAGGTTTATTATATCCTATGTTTCGGTTCCATACAGGAACCTTTGTCAGGGAAAAGAACAAAGTGCACAGAAAGACGTTTAAACCTAGTAAATTTGTCGCCCTAGATTCAAGTATCTTTCTGTACACTGTTATGTTCTTATTCATGACAAACACACAAACACAGGAATGGGACCTGTTATCCAGAATGCTTGGGACCGTGGTTTCTGGATAATGGCTCTTTCTTTAATTCCGATCTCCATACCTTGAGTCTACTAAAAAGTAATTTGAATATTAAATAAACCCAATAGGTTGGTTTTGCTTCCAATAAGAATTAATTATATCTTAGTTTGGATCAAGTACAAGGTAGAGTTTTATTATTACAGAGAAAAAGGAAATCATTTTCAAAAATTGTAATTACTTTGTTCAAATGGAGTCTGGAGTAGGAGATGGCCTTTCCGTGATTTGGAGTTTTTGGGATAACAGGTTTCCAGATAACGGATCCTATACCTGTATATGTTAACAGTGTTTTTGAATTGACTTTACATTACTGAACACTATAGAAGACTCTCACCAGCACAGTTCCACAGCATTTGTAGCTGCCTTTGAGATGTTTGTTCATCTGCACTGCACATCATTCCCCATTCCAGCTGCATAATACCGATATATTTCCATACAGTATATGTTCTTCCCTGCAGTTATTATCATTTCACCTCTACAATAATAGATCTTCATAAACCTTTTTGTAATATTTGTTTGTGTGCAATTTGCAGACAGGACATACAAGTGTTTTGTTATAATTAGATGGTAATTAGCACCTTCTGTTTTTTCTATATATTCATCTGTACTGTAATTATTTATCCCATGTAATGATTTATCCTATGTAAATGACATACAAAATGAAATTAGTTGATCAGAATATGGGTACATTGTACTAAGTGCATAGCGGTGTTGGAATAATAACAGATGGAGCCAGCAAGATGAAATTATGCTGCTTTCTTGATATGTATATATGGCATAGAATACTTTAAGTACATGTATGGGATCTGTTATCTGGAAACCAATCAGCCAGAAAGCTCTGAATTACGGAAATGCAGTCTCCCATAGACTCCATGTTATCCAAATCCAAATTTTAAAAAAATGCTTTCCTTTTTCTCTGTGATCCTCCTCATCATTTATTTATATTGCGCCGGCAAGTTACGCAGTGCTTTATTCAAGTTAACAAACAGTGAAAAAATGGTGGATAACAAACAAGGGTTTACAGAGTACAATAGGATTAGAGGGACCTACAAATTTGAGTTTACAAACAGGTTAGGGTACAATTGTGACATTAGGATTTTAGAAACAATTTGTTATTTACGATACAGCAATGATTAATTAATTAAGGTACATTGAATAAGCTTCTTTAAACAGGTGGATCTTTAAGGAGCGTTTGAAAGTTTGGAAAGAAGGAGAAAGTCTGACAGCTCGAGGCAGAGAGTTCCAGAGAAAAGCAGAAGCCCGAGAGAAATCTTGTAGACGAGAATGGGCAGAAGTGATGAGATGAGAAGCGAGGCGAAGATCAGAAGCAGAGCGAAGGTTTGCGTGAAGGAGAGTATTTGGAGATCAGAGATGAAATATACACAGAGGCATCATTGTTTAGGGCCATGAATGTGAGTGTTAATAATTTGAATTTGGGAGCCAGTGAAGGGACATGCATATGGGAGCAGATGATGTTGAGCGGTAAGATAGATGACTCAGTCTAGCAGCAGCATTTAGCACAGATTGGAGTTGTGAAAGGTGGCTTGTTGGAATACCTGCGAGGAGTAGGTTGCAGTAATCAAGGCGGGAGATGATGAGAGACTGAATAAGTGTTTTGGTCAATTCTGAACTGAGATTTTGGTCATATTCGTAATAATAAAACAGTATCTTGTATTTGATCAAAACTAAGATTTAGGTCATTCTTATTGCAAAACCAGCCTGTTTATTTAATGTTCAAATTACTTTTTAGTAGACTCAAGGTATGGAGATCATAATTAAATAAAGAGCCACTATCCAGAAACCAGCTTATTGGGTTTATTTAATGTTTACATGATTTTCTAGTAGACTTTATGTATAAAGTTCCAAATTATGGAAATATCTGTTATCCAGCAAACCCCAGGTATTCTGGATAACAGGTTCCATACCTATAATATGATTAGGTTTTTCCTCCAATGAGGTTTGATTAAATCTTAGGTAGTATCTTCTACAATATACTACTTTATTATTGCAGAAAAAAGAAAATATTTTTTTTAAAATTTAGATTATTGGAATAAATGGACTCTACTGTAAATGGCCTTCCCATAATTAAGAACTTTCTGATTAACTGGTTTCCAGATAATGGATTCCATACCTGTACTAAAATAAAATATTCCAGTATTCTGGATTACCCCTTAAATTATGAATGCTATTTATATATTGGTATAACAGTAGTTTCTGCATATTTCTGCCAAATTTTAGTAATGATGCCTAAAATGTGTGAGGCTGAAGTATTAACTAAAGGGCTAATAATTCCAAAGGGCACATGTTCATAAACTGCTCAATGGAACCAAGTAGCAGGGTGGGAGTGAGTTAGTAGATGACATTACATGTGCATCAGCTTGCAATATTACATTAATATTTCTATCACTGAAAAATAAAATCCATACTTGACCCCTGTCCATGTTTAGTTAGTTATATTTGTAATATAGTAAAGCTTTTGCCCAGCAGGTTGCCTTACTATAAGGTTATTGATCCAACAGAAATGATTAACCTTTGCATAAAGACTCTCCTATAGAACAAGGAAGATAGTTCCTAAGGGCTATGGCACATGGAAAATGTTGGATATTTTGAGTGCAATGCAACAGCAATGTTCCTGATAAGACCTGCAAGTGTCTATCTGAATCACCTACAAGTGCTTGAAAGGCAATTGCTGGCTGGAAATGATGGCCTATGGCAGGGATCCCCAACCTTTAGAACATGTGAGCAACATTCAGAAGTGAAAGGAGTTGGGGAGCAACACCAGTATGAAAAATGTTCCAAGGCTGCCCTATAAGTGCTGTTATTGGCCATTTGGTAGCCCCTATGTGGATTGTCAACTTACATTGAGGCTCTGTTTGACAGTACATCTGGTTTTTATGCAGCCAAAACTTGTCTCCAAGCCTGGAATTCAAAAATAATCATCTGTTTTGAGGCCACTTGAGCAACATCCAAGGGGTTGGAGAGCAACATGTTGATCACGAGCTACTGGTTGGGGATCACTGGCCTATGGCATGTTTGGGCTATTTAATAATGTGTTATTCAAAGTGACTGAAGTCGCTGTGTGCCTTTGCCCTTTGAGATATTCAGATAATATGATATTATAATGTTGCCTGACAAATAAGAGACATTGTGAACAATGTGGTTAAACTGAAAGACAATAGGATGATACACAAGACTGGGTAGGTATCTTGGACAGAAATTGTAGTAATTATAGGCAGGCTATGGCAAACATTAAGGGGCCCATTTGTTAAACCTCAATTGTTCTGGTCGAATTTTTAAAGGGGAAAACTTGAAGTTTTAGAGGAAAAAAAAAACTTTAATCTTTAGAGATATATTATACGCCCAAAGCTGCTAAAAATACAAATCCGAAAATATTCCATCTCAATCTGTCGAGGTCATGTAGAAGTCAACGGCAGATGTCCCTGCAGATGTTTCTTAACATTGTGACCTGCGCTGGTTTTTGTCCGATAAATACGAGATTTTGCGGCAACAGTTTTCGAAGCATCAATTGTTCGATTCGAAGTGGCGCAGGAATTTGTTGCAACGTATTTTCTATCCCACTTTTTTTTAGAAGAATTATTGATAAATGTGTTCAATTCGTGGATGGTTAGGTCCACTTTGTTTTAATAAAGAAATGATATAAAGTGATATAAGTTTTAGTAAATAACCCCCTAAATGTAGGGAAGTACCTGTATGTCCATATGCCAAAACTTCAATGGGGTGGAGGGACTGGAATGCCGATTACAAAGGTTTGTATAGAGGCAAGATAGTAATTGTTTGGAAGTAACAAAAGACACCTTATCCCTTATCCCAGCATAACGGGGCAGCCAGTGCAGCAGGGTAATACGGTTTGGTAAGAAAAAAAAATCTAAACTAAATGAAGCAAAAACAACCATGATGCCAGCTACCAATTTATCAGCCCGGGGGAGCTGACTTAAATGGCAATAAGCTCCTTATTGCTACATGACTTTTTCATGCTAAAATGGCATCTAACAAATGTTGAGCGTAGGCAAAGAATGAATCACCACCTCTGTTTCCAGTAGGAAATTCTAGACCCTGTCAGTTCTATGGTAACTGTGAAACCCTCTGGTATCTGTGAATATTCATTTGCCACCTGCACTGCCCAAGGGATAAAAAAGGCTTAAAGGGGAAGGAAAGCTATGGAGGCATTCTATTGCCAATAGATTAGTTGCAATGGTGCAAGCTAGAATGCTATATTTATTCTGTAGAATGTTTTACCATACCATACCATAGAGTAAAAAGCTCTAGAAGCTCTCTGTTTGTTAAGTATAACAACTGCCATATTAGCTTGGTGTGACATCACTTCCTGCCTGAGTCTCTCCCTGCTCTGGGCTCAGATTACAGTAGAGAAGGGAGGGGTGGGGGGAGAGGAGCAAACTGAGCATGCTCACACCTGGGGCAAGGAGGTTTAATCTGAAGACAGGAAGTCTGATACAGAAGCCCATGTGTACACTATAGAAGGAAAGAAATGTTTTCTTTCTTTTGACAGAGGACTACTTTGAGGGTTTACTGGTATATTTAGGTGGATCTTTCTGATAAGGCTTACTTAGTTTTAACCTTTCCTACTCCTTTAATATACTAGATGTTATATTATCTTTGAGTATATTAAACAATAAGCAAAAATAATCCAAGCACACAAGCAAAACTTTACTCCATAAGCTGAATGAGCCAGGTCAGCAACAAGACCCAAATAGCAGCAACATAGCAGAGCAAGTAGATAGTTGAGGGTGCATTGCATGTATTAATGATGAGGGATATGTTTGCTCTTATGTCTGATAAACATAGTGGATGAGTAGATGCATATATTGATCACACCGCCTCATTTTTAGGTGCATAAATGATATACATTTATATGGTAGAGTGAATTATTTGCAGTGTAAATAGAGTCATTTAGAAATAAAAATGACACCATAAAAATCATGACAGAAACTGGGGCTGTATTGAGTGAGCGTTGCTAGCAGTTTCAGTCATCAGCAATTGAAAACTTAAAGGAAAAGGAAAGGCTCTGTGCTCTTGGGGGTGCCAAATATTAGGCACCCCCAAGTGATTGTATTGACTTACCTGTACCCTAGGCCGGTGCTCCTATCAGCAGAAAACTGCACTGGCCTGAGGTTATACCAGTGAGCGCCACGGAGCGATCCTCTTCCTGCTTCCACTTTCCTTCGCGGGGCTGTGCATGCGCAGTAGAACGAAAAGCTGAATTTTAACTAAAAAGTCAACTATTTCACTCAACTGTGCATGCATTTGTCCCAGGAAATTTGAAGAAAAAAGAAGCCGGAAGAGGATCGAAAAAGGTACTTACCACACGGGAAGACTTGAATCTGGGCCATGATATGTAATTCATTTATTCTGTTTCTACAAAACACACACAGCATGTATGTAATGCCCTTCATGCTACACATGTGCAATCCATGTGCAATGCAAGTTAGCAGCGGGGGAGGATTTAGCCCTCAGACAGAAACCAAGGTTCAGCAGACTTCTACTTCAACCAATGCTATTATGCAGAGATACACAGGATCCTCTATACTATGACTGGAGGTAAACAAGTTAGGGACCACCAAATGGGGTTTAGCTTGACGTGGTATGGTGGCTTTTCAACTTTATGATCATAACTTTGTAACTAAAAACCCCTGTCTTTGTGAACACATGCATTTGCATATCTACTGAATTACTTAGACAGGGTCCCAGGGAATGTGCACTGACCCATTTGGTTATGTCAGTAGCACTTCCCTTATACTTATATACATTTTTACTTAGCAATGTGGGTGCTCCCACAACCCCCCTTTTGTACATGTGCAATCCACTCTCAAGGGAAAGGCATCCGTCAGTTCTAAGATGTTGTCATACTGCAGCTTCTAGCATCTTCCCACTCAATCATGGGCTGGATGCAACAGATCAGTGCTGATGTTCTCAATTGCTTTTACAATGGCCACAAGGGTATGATTGACCTGCATCGATAAACAAACACTGTGACTGTTCTAATCTCTACATAAGAGTTTTAATTCAGGTAAATTGGTGTGCATTCAACTAAGAGGCAAAGGTTTGTGTTTGCATTCAAGTGAATCACTGTGACTGTGCTTGACTATACTACACCCAAAAATGTTTGCTGCTTTATATTCTTCTAAACTGGATAGATTTAATTCAGCTCATATAGAAACTAGAAAGTGGTGCTTGATGTTACAAACTTTATTGATTAAAAATGTGTGCTTGCTTTGATATGCAATAATATATATATCTATATCTATCTCTATATCTATCTCTCTCTCTCTCTCTCTCTCTCTCTCTATATATATATATATATATATATATATATATATATATATATATATATATATATATATATATATATATATATATATATATTATTTATAAAAACCACACTTAAAATACTATGCCCACCCAGAGACTCGGCAACCCAACACCAGAGAACATCCTAACCATACTGATGTTGCTCAGCCCTCTGCCTTGTGTTTATAGAGCAGCTCAGTGATCCCCAACCAGTATCTTTAATAAATGGCCTCAATAAGCACAACATTTGTGTCCATTCTAGAGTCATTGTTTGTTTGTAAAATGCATTTGACATGTTGTCTATAGTATCACTGTTACTTCTATTATATATATATATATTATTTGCAAGAAATTGGGCGGCTGGTGGACTATTTGTGTCTGAGCTGATATGAAGTTATATTCCTTTGCTCAGGCTTCTTCATTCTCTATCTCACCTGTTGATCTCCTGCTTGAAAGCAGTCGCACCATAAGTAAAATGAATAATCAATGCCGAACAGAGAATGGAAGGATATTTGCAGCAAATCCCCAGGGTTACATTGAGTAGAAAGCTGTACTTAAGATCAAAAACTTCTAACAGAAAACTCGGCACACGGAACCTGTATTCCCATTTTCAGAAATACACAGCTTTCTGGCAACAATATAATCAATCTCTGAGAGACGTGCTTGGCTCAGATCTATTCTCAATTCTACAATGAATGTATGTAGATCAATATATACAGCTAGCTCATAATGTAGATAAATATATACAGCTAGCTCGTAATATCATAATGGCAGTGTCAAACTGATAATAAGAGATATATGCCTTACTATCTAGATTGCATAAACAGACATCTTCAGTTATGTATTCATACCCACACATATACATAAATAACTATACCTGCACACGTGCGGATATAGAAACATACATGCAAAACGCATGCTTTGCCATGTGACAATATATTATAATATACAACATTTAACAGTTTCACTCCCCAAGGATGGTATGTTTACCATAGAACAAAGAGGTTTTTTTAGAGTTGGTTCCCCAGTTGTTGATAAGCTACAGTTTCAAGTGGAATTCTGGCATTTGTAGTTTTAGCAGCAGCTGGGGATTCATCATTATCCTGCATACAATATGCAGACGCTTCCTAACACAGCCTGCAAGCTCTTCTACAGAGTTTCCATCACTTTTCAACCATATCTTAATGGGAATGGAGACTAATAGGCTTAGATGAGTGGCAATCAGAATAAAGGGTGAGATGAATAGAAGTATACACTGTCAGGTTGATTGCATGAATAATTATGTCTTGTAGCTGTATTTGGCAGAATCAGACACCTGCAGCCAAAATGTGGGAATCGCTGTCACAAGTTCTTCCGAGAGCAGATTAGGGGCTGAGAGTACGAATACATTTGGCTGGGGGGACAAAGTCAGGTGCTTTGGTTTATTTAAATGCATTTTCCGCTACTTTTCTTTACTTTTTCTATTGCAGCCTCAATGAAAAGTTCACCTTTATTTCTACCGAGAGAAACACAGCACATTTTGGAGAAGTAATTACATGAAGGCACAATTCACAGTTCACTTCTCTGCTGTTATTTGTCTCCTCTAACTATCAAAGCTCTGTAGCAACAAGTCACCATGCAAATGTCTGGGTTACTTACATGTAGGGATGGTTACCCCAAAGCTGACTGGTCCATCCATCAGATATCCTATGTCTATACCTTGGAGGGGCAGCCGGGGCAAATTTACCCTTAAAGGTTTCCAGCAGTCTCTTGAGTGTTTCTTTCTTCCTTTAGAGTGGAGCAGGGATCAGCACTGATCCATACAGCAAAGCATCATTACAGGACCTGTAAGACTTGATTAAACCCAGGGTTAGAGCCAGAGAGCAGCGAGAGTGGTGACAACATCCAGTCATTCTACAGAGGATCCTGATTCCATTGCTGGCACTGCTCTATTGCTGAGTGAATGCTTTCACTCCCTTTTCCCCATTGGCTCAGTGTTTCTCAGCAGTTTATGTGAGCAAGAACATTCAGCGCAATATACAGGGCTGTGTGTGTGTTGTACATGGCTTTATCCGATCTGAAAACCCTCCCTCCCTATCATATGTTAAGTTTGGAAGCTGCTGAAGTGCTCTGAGAATCGCAGGCTTTAAAGGACCACTAAACCTAAAATGCAAATGACTTTTGATGAATGAGCTGCTGGTAAGAACATTTCACCAGTTTGGGTTTTGTTTTGTCGGTACAAACAGGCAGTATTCTCTATAGATGCTTAGATTATATGTTTTCCATTTGTTAAATAAGAATTTTTTAATTGATAAACCATATGAAACATTGAATGATTGTATATTTTAGCAAATAAAAAATGTAGTAAACAACTTATAGAGACTGTAGCACTAGCAGTATTCTCTACCTGACCACAATATGATTTAAGTGCAGGTCCTGAAAATCACCACCCATTAAGAAAACAGAACAGAATGTTTGCACCACACAATAACACCCATCAGAATAGGCAGCAAGTGGGACATGTTATATATTTACATGCAATGCTACTTCGTGTTATTCTGAGAGATTTAGCACTGGCATGTGCAATAGCAAAGTGTGAAATTAAAGGACCCCACTAAAAAAAAAACTCACCCACTTCCTGTTCATTCCTATGGCATTTTTAGAATCATATTGATCAGTGAGTAAATGTTAGGGTTCACCATCTGATAAATAGGCTTCTAAAAATCCCATAGCAATGCATAGAAAGTGGGTGGGTTTTTCTGCAGTCAGCTCTAATTTTACACTGTGATAAATTTGCCCCTTAGTCTGAATTTATCTCAATATATTTTGCTGCAAACTCCGATCAAATCCTCTCTGGGTTTTTTACGCTTATTTATTATGACATTTTCCTGAAAATTTGGTTTGTGGGATTTTTTTGATTTTTCACCAGAAAACTCAGATTTGTGCCTGAAAACTCTGAAAACTTCGGGTATTGCACAAAAAACCAGCGCACATCAAAAAATCATTGGGACTTCCTCCATTGACTTATATGCAACCTTGACAGGTCTGAGATGCCGGATTTTCTGATTCTGACTTTTCCATCCTCGGGGTTTAATAAATTCCGAAAAATTCGGGATTTTTTAAAAGCGTGATTTTATAAAAATAAATCACAAATTTGTTGTGATTTTTGCATTTGGAGTTTAGTAAATAACCCCCATAGTGTATAATACATGACTCACTTTAATGGCACTAAGTGCAAGAAGTTTTAGGAGCAACTGCTTAATGTTTGGCGTTTGAATGTGTGCTTTTTGCACCAACTGATAACGCCAACTTGATACAGTGAGTTTCCATACAATGAAGTATATACGGTATATATATTAACAGGGTTTTGCTGGGCCGGTGGGACATCAGGAAAAAACATGGTGGGCCCTGCCGACCCAGACCCGATCCCCACCCCCATCACTCTCTGCTGACCTCTGACGTTGATCCCTGCTGCCCCTCTCCGATCACAGTGTTAAGGTGCACAAGTGATTGATGGTGGGTGAGCAGACTGGCCATGGGGGTCCCGGAGGGGGTGTGGAAGCCAGGGACGGAACTAGGGGTAGGCAGAAGAGGCAAGTGTTTGGGGGGGCAGGCATGTACCTTCCCTGTCACCTACCCCTAGTCCGGCAAGTTTCTCCTCTCTAAATAGTTGAGCGAGCGAGTTCCTCTCTCTGAAGTCAAAGCATTTGGATGTGCACTCGGATGTTTTCAAGATTGATACTTGGATGAAATTAAAAGCCTCCCCTGAAACTCTTCCTCTGTGTCTTATACCCTCTGGCTTCTACACAGATCTGTTAATAACAACATGCACGGCATTGTCATAATTGGAGTCTTGGCTTCTGTTCCATTGTTTCCATAGTCAGCACCAGCTGTGCAGAGAATAGAATAACTGAAAATGAATGATTGGAAAGTATATTGGAAAGTTTCCATGGGTCACTGGTGTGCAAGGCTGTGCTCCTTGAAGGTTTTCATTGATGTGTTTTGGTGGGGGTAACAAAATTTGTGGCCAGACAGCCAACCAGCCTAATAGACCCCTTTAGAGAAGACTACAACTACATGCTTTGGTAGTTGTTTCATAGACTTTAGAAGCCAGTGGGTAAGGAAGATAATTGTATACTAACATTAATATTTATATTTAACAATAACAAAGGTAAAAAAATAACAAAAGAGCCTAGAGAAACCATGTAGAATTCCTTTGCCTTCATGGCAGTCTAGCATCCATTATAAAAGCAGAAACTCTGGGGGCATCAAGTGCTGAGCCTCTGATCCTGATTTGCTTGATGTATTGATTCCGTGCCCCTCACTCTGATTATAATGATAAACTGGCCTATGAGGTTAATTGCAAGTCAATATCTTTTGTACTTTTTGTACATTTTGTACTTTGAAACACATCAGTAAAGTCAATTAATCCTTTGTACAAGGGACCAACAGTAACTATAGCCTTTCTTACTTACACTCATGAAGGAAGGTGAATAAGAACTGGAGATCTGCAGGTCAGACAACACTGCTTACATTATACAGACAGGCTGCAGGCAGGTTAAAACCCAATGCAAGCACATATACACTCAGGCATGTTAATATGTATAGATCAATAGATTTTATGAGCATTTTTACAGTTATTCTCTATAACTAAAGTGAATGCTACTATACCACAGTGGCTATGGGTCAAGTGCTTTCCACAAGCCGTTTGACCATGTAGTGATGTACCAAATCTGGCAGCATCTATTGGTCTCTTGTTTAAAGGCAAACATCTGATTGGTTGCTCTGGGTTACAAGACCTGCTGGAAACTTTGTAATACAATACTCCAATCCAGTCTCCAGTAGATTTGTTATTACTCTAGTGCACATCCCTGCTCATTAACAGGCCATATTTTATGGTTACAGCAAATCTGTCCTGTTTCTCCAAAATTTTGTGAAACTGCAGGAAAACTTGTGAAACAATGAAAGTTCGCAAAACGCATTGAAGTCAGTGAGCATTTTTTTGCAGCGACTTTTCTTCACGCAACATACATTAGAGTCAATAGTTATATTTTTGCTGTAATTTTTTCTGGGCAGAATACATTGAGGTTATCGGGCATTTTCCCCCTGACCCCTTGCTAAAAATGTTCCCATTCTATTGGTAGAAATGAGAATAGCAGTCAATAGTAAAACACCAAAATCCAGCCACGTCATGACTCCAATAGTTACATTGTGTAGAACAGTGATCCCCAACCAGTGACTCGCCAGCAACATGTTGCTCATCAACCCCTTGGATGTTGCTTCCAGTGTCCTCAAGGTGCGGGTGCTTATTTTTGAATTCCAGGCTTGGAGGTAAGTTTTGGTTGTATAAAAGCCAGGTGTACTGCCAAACCTCCTGTCCACAGAGGGGCTACCAAATAGCCAATCACAGCCCTTATTTCACATCCCCAGGAACATTTTTCATGCTTGCGTTGCTCCCCAACTCTTTTTATAGTTGAATGTTGCTCATTGGTAAAAAAAGGTTGGGGGATGGGGACAGGTACAATGGCCTGATATGGCTACACACCAATATTACAACAACAAAATAAATGCATTCTATCAAGAATAACATGTTAAATGTTATAAATTGTTTGCAATGTACACAGTGTAATTTAGTTATAAAACTATACCATGGACATAATTACAGAGTCCGTTTAAGGCAATTTAATCAGAGGTCTAAAACACTTCTAAATGTGCTGTGGTCATGCCAAAGACCAGTCCTTTCTTTAAGTATATAGGGAATACTGTACATTACACCCTCTTGTAAAATATAAGGATATTATAAGTTACTGATGAGTTCCATGACCATCATGATCATTGAACTCCAAGGAGACGTTTAAGATTCTCAAATTTTGCAACAGGGGTACTTTATTTATTATAATACACAAGTTTTAGTAAGTCATGTGACAGAAACAACATCACTGAGCTCCAATTATAACTGGTATCACTTAGCACTGTTTATAAGGTTATAATTTACAGGATATGCATGGCGCTTGTGTATTATATAACTAGCACCGTCCTGTGCTTTTCTTGGGACACTTATTCCTGCAATGAAAGGGGTTGTGGCTCTTCTGAAAGGGGTGAGCTTAGGTAGGGCAGATCTAGAGTGGACCTGGTGAACCAGTTCCAAATTTGGAATTTTCAAAGTCACTATTATTGCAAAAAAAAAAAAACCCCCCAAAGGGCACATCAGTAAAATATACTTTTGTTGCCTGTGGTAACAAAGGTGGTACAATTTAGACAATAAAATAAAAATAAGGTGTGACCAGTATTATTTTTATATTACCTATACATCTGACTTATTTTTAGTGGAATGTTTCATGTAAGTTTGGTATAGAAAAGCTTGAGAAGGATACATTTTAAGCTTAAGTGATGTTTTTGATTCCTTTACAGCTCACAATTCTATAGTTTTCATAGGATTCTTGTTACTGCTACTGGTACTGTTTCTTTGCTTCTATGTAAAGCTTTTTGTCTATCCATTGCTCGGGTAGCTTTATTATAATATTATTTTCCAGCTGGAAAGCAACTGCAAAACAATGTAAACCCTTTATTGCATCTATTCAGAGACACACTGTATCAAGGTCACCAAACCAGCAGCATTGACAAGGTTGAGGTATTGAACTTTATTAGCCTTTATTCATGGCTAATTTCATATTGGTATTACCAAACAACATTTAAATTGTGAATACTTCAGAGCATTAGATTGGAAACAGTTTATTGGAAACAGATTACACTAAGCCCTGTCTGTAGGGATGTGGCAAAGAGCATTCCTGAAAAGAGAGGTACCATTCCCTGTAGTGCCCCTTGTGTGTTTGGGCTACAGTCATGCCACTAAGGATTCAGAGATGAGTAGGATTCTCTAATGGAATGGACAGCTGCTCTGAGGCAGCACACAGACCATCACAAAATGGTGGCCCAAGGCAACAGATGTAAAAGGGCAAGATTTACTTAAATATATACATCAGTTTGGTAAGATTCTTTAATATGCCACTTAATATGATATAAACTATCTGTTGCTTAAGTGTTCATTTTGGGGGTATAGTTTTCCTTTAATTACTATTTTTCTTGCCTTGGCCTTTAGTAACATAATGCAAACATTATATAACTGTTTGGCTTTCCAAAGCCCACAGTTCTGCACAGAACATATAATTGCTGTTGATTGTAAAGGTATGAAGTGCTAGCAAGTATAGTGTTTACTACCAAGCTTTAGTTAAATCAGTCTTTAAAAAATACACTCCCACGCAGGACTATACCAATTGTACATACAAATGCGTCTGCAGATTCGAAAAAGGAATGTCTGTTTCAAGAACCTTCAATGCTAAACTTTGACTGCATGACATGGGGGGGGGGATTAAATTATTAAGGGAAATCTCAACCCCAATCAACTTAAATGTTAGTATCCTGATGGTAAAGAGACCCCCCAACACCAAGCGCTGGAAGGACTGGAAGGCTTATTATGCTCTTGCAATCAACCAAGTGCAGATTTGGAACTAAAAGTGGACATTCAAAATAGAAACACGCCAAAATCTAACAAACTATATTCAGACCACAACAGGAAGACACTGTAAACACGGTAGACTATGGGGCAGATTTAACAACATTTGAATTTGAGTTCTTACAACAGCAAAAAAGCTAGGGAGTTCATGTAGAAGTCAAGTTGTATTTTCAAAGAGAAAGTTATTTTTCAATACGATTTTTTGATATGGCAGACTCATTGAAAATGAAAGGTAGGACATGATTGTCTCTTTCACGTTTCTGATCATGTTTTTGATCGAGTTTCATCTTAAAAAAAAGTTAAATTTTGATAAACCTGCCTCCCAGATTGTAAAGAAAAACATGCATTAGTTGTCCAACTATTTCTCTATGCGTTAGCCCTTTATGATTTCATTTTTATAGACTATTGTACATTTAGCCAGTCAGTCTGGATTCTGTACCGGGAAAACATGTTTTTTTTTTTTTTAAATGCACCAGTTAATACTGCTGCTACAGTAGACTTCTGCGTTGAAATCCATTTTTCAAAAGAGCAAACAGATATATATTTATAATCGTTCTGAAAAGTACCAGCACTCTTCCTTCTGATATTCGCAGTGGGTGCTCTGGTCAAATATAATGTATATCCTTCAAAATGGACCAGCACTCCAAAAGTTCATTTAGTCAAACAATTTTTATTCAAACATCACACGTGCATCCAATCGTTTGACTAAATGAACTTGTGGAGTGCTGGTCCATTTTGAAGGCTATATATATATATATATATATATATATATATATATATATATATATATATATATATATATATATATATATATATATATATATATATATATATATATATATATATACAGTAGATTTTTTAGATTACATTTTGAAATCTGACATGGGTTAGACATGTTGTCAGTTTCCCAGATGCCCTCAGTCGTGTGACTTGTGCTCTGATGAACTTCATTCATCCTTTACTGCTGCACTACAAGTTGGAGTGATTTAACCCCCCTTTCTCAATGGGAAGGTAACAAGATAACAGCTTCCTGGTAGATATGAGAATACCACTCAATAGTAAAAATCCAAGTCCCACAATAACTCCTCCAGTTACATTGAGTAGGAGGAACAACAGCTTATTTGAAATCAGTTCCATTGTGAAGTGTTGGCTCTTTCTGAAAGCACAGGATCAGGCACATGAGATAGCCGTCTATACACCAATATTACAGCTAAAAAAATACTCTTGTTGGTTCACTTGTATGAGTGAGTTGTTTGCAGTTTAATTTAGAAATTAAAACTACATTATAAAAAATCATGACAGAATCACTTTAAAATCTGGTCTGTTATTGCCTAAAATGTATGCATGTGGGACATCAACTTGACAAGAAGTGGAAGGGTCATGTGTGAACACACTGCATGTGATCGGACCATAAATCTTGCTGGGTATTTAAGCATTTTGTGACCTTTCACCTAATGTGATGCATTGTGGGTAAGTCAAAATTGGTATTGAATAAACCATTTAAATCAATTAGTATGCATAACACAAACAATTTTTCCAGTGTCCATAAAAAGTTCGCTTAAAATCCATCGATTTGTGAAATATTCGTGTAGTAGAAATATTAAAAAACTTTTTTTAAAAATTTAACAACAAAATAAGAAAGTCCATCTCTCCATTTCCACTTGTCGCCAGGCCAATACTTCAGTAGCCTAGCCTATGCGTAAAGGAAACTGCCGAAACACTGCATTTATTTCCTACTATTGTGTGCACATGGGCTTCTGTATCACACTTCCTGTTTTCAGCATAAACCTCCTTGCCCTGGGCGTGAGCATGCTCAGTTTGCTCCTCTTCCCCACCCCTCCCTTCTCTGCTGTAATCTGAGCCCAGAGCTATAAGTGAGCAGGAAGAGACTCAGGCAGGAAGTGGTGTCACACCAAGCTAATAGGGCAGCTGCTATCCTAAACAAACAGCTTCTAGAGCTTTTTACTCAGGTATGGTAAAACATTTTACAGAATAAATATAGCATTCTAGCTTGCACTATTGCAGCTAATCTATTGGCAATAAAGCGCCTTCATAGCTTTCCTTCTCCTTTAAGGGTAAGGTCATTTTGTGAAAAAAAGAGAGTATAAAAGTTTTAGCATTAGTTCTGACAGAAATTTTAGATTTTGAAACAAAATGGAATGGAACAAATACTACATTTTGCGGCTGCTTACTTCAGAAAAAAAATAATATTGTGCTTAACATTATCAACAGTATAAAGCTTATGCCATTTCTACTAAGGTTAAAGTTTACCAGTGAATAGGGTTTGCCATCTTTTCTGAAAAACAAAACTGCCTTTCACTATTTTATGTTATTGACATGAAGCATAATTTGCCTTTTTGTTGGCAAATAAGGATAAATGAAATTGAAAGCCAAAGTCAATCTGTGAAACAGCATAAAACAGGTGCATGTTTGTTCTGAAGATGAGACTAGAAGCTGCTTCTCTGCTTATTGAAGCTGAGGGTACTTCTGTATAAAAGAGCACTTCTGGTAAAAATAATATACAATGCTATCCTATAGCCATCTATCAGATGAGGCCAGTAATAATACAACTTATATTCTATGCCTATAGGGAGATACAAATATAATTATTGTGAAATGATGGATTCTAGGAATTGAAGTCCCTTTGCTTTCCATGTTGAGTGGTAGACTGATTCTCTGCAAAGCAGAGGGACTTCAGGTCCCAGAATCCATCACTTCATATTGGAACAAGGTACGAGTGGGTCATATTACGCTGTGTGTCTAAGGGATATTGGGTAATTACTCAAAGTATCATAGTTTTTCTTTAATCTGTGCTATCAAGCGTGTTTGTGTAGAAAAAAAAATACATTTATATTTGTTTCTGGTATATTCTGATATTATGAGATGACCATACCTTTATTCTCTTTTTCAACTTTTTACTATTTTTTAATTATAACTATTTATTATTTAATTATTATTAAATAATTATTATTATTATTAAACATATTTATTATATATTTATCATAAAAATTAATTATTATTAAAAATATTATTAAATTATTATTTTTAATCTTTTTAACTTGAAATTTTAAATCCTATCGAATTCTGATCTGCTGGTTTCTGGGACCTCAGCAATAATAAGTAGTATATTCTGAAAAATTATCTCCACTTTTTTGATTTCTAATGTCCCCTTCCTTCCAATCCTTTGCTTCATCAACACCCACCTGTCTAGGGAAGCATATACAATGAATTTTGATCTATCAGAGATCACCAATTGTTTTCATCTTCCTTATGTTTCAAATGTTCCCTAACGCTTTGGATTGTAAGCTCTTTTGAGCAGGGCCCTCTTAAACTATTTTTATTCTGCAACCCTTGTTTTCTCATCAGAAATGAATGTAATGCATAACTTCCGCTATATAAATGAATTATATAATATAAATATATAAATACATGATATAATATAAATAAACTGTATAAATAAATGACGATGATGATAATGATGAATAATTATTTATAATGGCTAGCTGTAAGGAAGTTACTAAAAGGGGTAGTTAACCTTTAAGTTAACTTTAGTATGTTATAGAATGGCTAATTCTAAGAATCTTTTTAATTGGCCTTCATTTTTTCATACTTTTTGAATTATTTGCCTTCATATTCTGACTCTTTCCAGCTTTCAAATGGGGGTCACTGACTGAATGCTTCCTACTGCTTGGCTGCCATGGGTTCCTAAGCCTGGTGGAAACCTTGCACTGTTTATTACATTACTCAAGAGAGCAACCATTCTACATGTCTCAGCAGCATTTGTTATCTGGTTGGCCTTGGTTAGAGCATTACTACGAAGGCAACAGAGTATGAAATGAGTTCAGCTGCTCCTATGCTCTTTAAATATAATTATTCCTCGGCAATGAGTTTTGGAGATGACACTCTATTTTCAATCACAGCCATTCCTCCAGTTGCTTCTGATTGCAGCTGTAGTGCCTGGGAAGGTGATGAGTTCATGGAATATTGCCTCTAGTGACATTTTATTTTATGTACCTAAATCAGAGAAGGTTGTTTTGTAGCTTCCAGAACTGGTTTCATCTGAATGGCTGTGCAATCATCCCTTAATTGTGTAACTGTCTGGATAACAAGTGAGATTGCAGGTTAATGGTCAGTGCATGAAAACAATAAATAAAAGTGGGACAGTCCATGTGCTGAAAAAACAAGCAGATAATAATATATTGCTGTTAGAGATTGTTAATCCTGAACTGTAAATAATTAATTTCAATAGAGACTTGTATTGTTAATATGTTTTGTTGAATCCCAATTGTCTCCTCCACTAATATGCTGGCAAAGGGCTCGTGTACAGGGATGAGATCCATCTAGAAAGCTCCAAATTATGAGAAGACCATGTTCCATTATATAATCAAATAATTCAGATTATTAAAAATGAAAAATGGTTTCCCTTTTCTCAGTAATAATAAAGCAGTATCTTGTACTTGATCCCGGCTAATATATAATTCATCCGTATTGGAGGCAAAATATTGGGTTTCATTAAAATACATTTAATAAAATGTTGGTTTAATTAATGTTCAAATTATATTTTAGTAAATTTAAGGTATGGAGACCCACATTATAGAAAGAACCCGTTTATAGAAAACATGAGCATTCTTTATAACAGGTCCTCTACCTGTACTTGGTTTAAGCCATAGACACTAGTAAATCATTATGAAAGCAGACACGTCATGTACTATTGTGGGGCTGAGTATATAAAAAGGGAAGCTTATTTTTTTTATGGATGGATTATTTATTAATGAACCTTATTCTTATTCTGCAGAGCTTTTATGCTTTAATGTGGATAGATGGGTGGAATGATAATTGTGGTTTCCACGTTCCTCCTGCTGATTAAGCCAAGGGTTCTACCATCTCTGGTAGATGTTTCATTCAATGGCTATTGTAGCTGAAAGACAGTGCTGATAGCTTTGTAACTGCTGTTAGTTGCCATTACCAGTTTCTCCTTGTTATGAAAGGAGTGAAGTCTTTCCCATGGTTTGTAACAGAACAGGGTTGCCTACTAGGAATTCTTTTACATACAAAACCGCCTATGCTTTAATAACTGATGATCAGCTCTAATAGAGGTACTATAAATATTTCCAATAAAAACAAATAATTTCCTTTAACGTTAAAAAATGCCCCACTATTTCCTTGGGGACATCCATAAAATGTCACTGTTATAAGAGGGTAAATATCTCACAATTTGGTTTTATTATTACAAATATACTGTAAGATCTATGATATGGGACTTGGGGGCAGATTTTCTAGTGGCTAACACTAGTGACATTCGCTAGCGTTACCGTCCACAGGGACATTGCCCATTTACTAACGGGCGCAGGTGCACTTTATCGCCAGGCGACTTTTCACTCTGGCGAAAGGACGTTAAACCGCATATTTAATAAAATGCGGATTTTACTGAACGTTACCTCTTTTGACCAGACTTGCCTCCACCAGCTCAGACCAGACGAAGTGCAATGGAGTACATAGATTCCTCTATCTTCTGTTACTTACATCATATTGTGTGAGTGGAAAATGCATCAAAGTTCAAAAAACGCTAGCGAATCAGAGTGATTGCCTGCAAAAGTGCTAACATTTTTTTTGGGGAACTGTTTTTTTCCCTGACATTTCCTAACATATGGAACATTCATTTTACAGTGGCCTCATGTGTATTATATGATCTCTTTTGTTTTTATTAAGGTTCCCTGGACATGTACAGTATAATATAAACCGATAAAAAACTATTTGCAGCAACATTTATAATAAAGAAGTATATACAACTTAAAATTTCCAGCCCTATGCAAATTGACCTAAGTGCAAGATCACTAGCGAATTTTCACTAGGCAGAAATGAACACTAGCGCATCTTTGCTTTGAAATGCTCGACCTGCCAATGCGAAAAGTCACCAGCAATTGATACCCAGGACAAACTCCGCATATTAGTGAATTAACATTGTCTGAGCACATTTGCGCCTGGCGAAGTGTTGGTTTGGGTGCGAAGCAGACGCTGCAAATTTTCGGCTAGTTAGTGAATTTGCCTCTTGGAGTTTTCTAGAGAAGAGATCTGTACAGAATTTGGATCTCCATGCCTTAAAGGGGATGCTCACATTTAAATAAACTTACAGTATTTTATTATAGTAGTGTGGGACAATTTGCAAATCTATAACATCCTAAAGGTTAACTTAAAGGTGAACTTTTACCATTAAAGGTGAACCACCTTCAAGTACAAGTTAAAAATAAGTCAACCCCAAAATAATAATGTACCTAATAGAAGAAAACATAGTTCTAAGTAAATTTCCAAAATACATTTATTCCAGTGCTTTTAAAGTTATTTGTAAAAACAATTGATATTGAAAGCAGTATTCACTTTACTCCTGGTTGTTACTTTCAAACAATGTTGCAAAAGTCTTAATTCCCCAGCAAAGACAGGTCTGTTAATCAGCTGCCTTGTCTTATATTGTATCATTAGTCTGAGTCACCAGGGCAGAGAATGGAAAGTGACAAACAAACACTGCTTTCAATAGAAATACATATATAAATCACTTAAAAAACATAGAAAAATGATAATGAATGTATATTGGAAAGTTGCTGAGAACTATGTTTTATTTTATTTGCAAAAAAATTTTTTTTTGGGTTGATATTTCCTTTAAATAAACCCAATTGGACTGTGTTGTCAGGCAGCTTACATACCATCAAATAAGGAACCATTTAATTATTATTATTTTATTATTAATTTTTATTATTAATTTTTAATCATTCATTTTTTTGCTTACAATGGACTCTATGGGAGATGGCCTTGCGGTCATTGGAGCTTTCTGGATATTGGGTTTCCGGATAAGGCATTCCATACCTGTATCTGTTAATAAACAATGATCCTGTATTTATTCATTATATCATAATATTTATAGACTTGTTTATGTGGCCACATAATTTTTTTTTGTATTGCTTAGGCATGGCTAGGGTTGGCCTTAGGTTTGTATGAACTGTGTGGCAGTACCCAGGGGCACCATAGGAAACAGACTGACAGGTATTTTTCAGTATAAAACACACAACACAAACATCACTAAAATCTATATTCATATATGATATTACCAACACTTTCATCATTTACTGTACATCCACGTCGGACCCATTGCAGCTTGTAATCTACGGTTAGTTACATCAGGAGATATTTATCATGTCTGTATGTTCTGGTAGAAAACCAACACAGACATGGGGAGAACATACAAATGCCTTGGACATACAGCAGCGCTCAGGTTTGCCAAACATTAAGCCACTGAAAGGTATAGTGTGTGTTTCAATCAGGCAGCAGAGCAAATGTGCTCTGTAGAGACTCTGTTCAATGCTTTCCAAATGATCAACTATCAGGGCAAGGATGCATGTTCTTTATGCTTGAGTGCCTTTAGTATCTATTACAGCCACATCCCTTGTGTCATCAGAACAGGCCCCAAAGGTAGCGATGTTAAATCCTGTGCTTTTAATTTAATTTGCTTTTTAAATGATCCTTTTGTGTATTCTAGATTGCCTTTTCTAATCACATTTGCTGATCTTCTCCTTTTTTTAGGATTTTACAATGTTAGTCTCTCTCCTGCCTACAACTTAAAATGCAACCTGGTTGTCAGGGTCACTGACCCCATTAACTAAAGGAAAGGTGAATAATTTATGTAGCACTTTTCTCCTTTGGGACTCAAACCACTTTACAGCAATCACAGCAGCTATTTCAGGTGTGCTACGTGTACTGGGGACACCAAGGGATTAAGTGACTTGTCCAGGACCCCAACAGTGTTGGACTGGGCTAACAGGACACCAGGAACCCCCCAGCCAGATACAGATAAACATTTTACTACCCTCTCAAAAACAATAGAACAACTTTTCAATGTAGCATTGTATTTTGCCAGTCAAAGAAATATATATTACTTTGCTTTAGCAGTTCCAAGAATATAAAATATAGTCCTTTCATACATGAAGAGATTTTACTAGGCAGGCAAAAGAATTTCAGTTTGATTCAGAGGCAGTTGCTCTGCATGGTCTCAGAGGTTATTTTTTGCATTTCATAGGGTCATGGTCTGAAGGCGCCACAGTCAATCACCATCAGAAAAAGGGAAGAAATGTTAGTTTTTAAAGCTGTAAAGAATGTTATAAGAGGTAGGCGCATAGCAGTAGTAACAGCGTTATGGCAGCAAAAGAATAGCCTTCTTGGGTGCTACATGAAGTAAATTCTGATAATCAGCCAAAAGCAATAGGAGATCATCCACATATAGTTCCAGTTTGTCCTCCTAAAGGGAAATGTTAAATCATGTGATGGTAGGGGCATGTCTAAAATAGAGAGCCAACAGCTTGATAATGGCAAACAGTAGTGGCTACAAGGGGCAGCCTTGTATAGTTCCCTGTGTCAGGGGAAAGCAGAGGGATAACAGGCCATTTATCCCAACCCGAGCAGAAGGCTTTTGATAAAGGAGTTCAACCCAGTTAACAAAAGTTGTGCCAAAGTATTAAAGCATTTGTCATAAGTACGGACACTCTACTGAACCATTTGGTTTTTTTAATTAGTTGCAAAACATTACAGTACCTGTGTTTTGCATCACCATCTAAATTCATATAGATTATGGGTTGAAAGTTGAAAGTGTGAACACCCTACATAAAATTTAATCGGCATGTTATGTCTCTGCAAGAGCAGGTTGAAGCATTTCTGAAATTCAAGTTAAAGACATGGTGATTTTCATCAGGAGTGCAGGTAGTTTCGCAGTGCCTGCCCAACATACCAAGGGTATTTTTTTTATTAAGTTGGTCCCTTTGAAAATAAAACAGCTCTTTTCTGTGAGGGATTTCCAATAGATTGAGATTGGAGTGTTGTTGTGGGGTTTGCTTCCTTTCAATCACAAAGGCATTGTGTGACTGGTTTTAAGGCCACAAAAGCCTCCATTTTGGCTCCGTTTCATGTAACTACACTGCTTAGGAGTTGGTTGCTCCATCAAGATGCCTGGACCTATACTAGAAGAGCACCAGCAGGTATGGCCCTGGGACATCAAAGTCTGACTAATCCCATAATGGAGACTGGAAACCTAGTGCTTCATCAAGGACAAGCAAGGGAATCTAAGATGTTCCGTAAACAGTGGATCAGCTAACATTGCTGCAGTCATATGGGGAATGGTAGGGTACTTTAAGAGACCTCTCGTTTGAGCACTCGCTACAGGAACCCATAATGAAAGTATTTTTTAAGTATTCAACCTATACTAGATTGAGCAAAGCTAACTGCTGATTGGCTCCTCTGGCTAACTTCATTCAAACAAATTCTTGAGGAAAATGTATGTGATTTGCATTAGTCTGACCACCAAAAGGCTGCATATACTACTGGGTCTAGTGAAAGATTTTGGGCTGTATTTCGGAGGTCTCTCTGCCTGCATAAATACTGTGATGGAGAATAAGCAACATGTGCTATTTCTACAGTCATACTCTCCCTGCCTGTGATTAAATTAATCAAATTAAAATTCTTCATTTACATCCCACCTGAATATATATATATATATATATATATATATATATATATATATATATATATATATATATATATATATATATATATATATATAAAATCACAATATTGATAATTTTAGGGAATAAACTGAATAATGACCCACAACAATAAAGCTCTCTCTTAATATTCCAACCAGGCCAACAGTATAAATTCCCACTGATGTGGTTCCTGGTTGTACTTCTGATTCACTGCATGATACATGTGCCTTTGCGGAGTCGTTGATGACGGGCTTGATCATTGAAGCTTTGCTTATGAAGATATTTCTGGGAAAAGTAGCAAATACAAATTGAGGACAAAAAAAGAAAATTGCATTTATTGAACAGGAACACTTAAACAAGATAAGGCAGCGAGCTGGAGGTCTGTGAGAATGGTATTAAACTCGAAATTGCTAGCATCGTACAACATTCACATTGGTGAGCGGATGCTTTTGTTAAGCCTCCGAGTGATTGTTCTTGCAAGGCTATGGATGGATATATACAGCAAATGGCTGCTTTGAGATTCATTTCTTTATGTCTGTTAAGTGAACATGGGACTGAAAGGAATGAATACGCTTGGCATTGGTCTTTAGCAGAGATTCTAATAGCATTCAAGTGTGCAGATTCCATTTAGAAGCATCGAAATGATGTTATACAAAAGAGAAAAACATATCATTATTTAATCTTATGTACAAAATAGAAAATATATATGTGGCTGTATTCTTTATGCATTCAAATTCAATAACACTTGTCAGGGGCCATCCTCTCATCTAGCCAGGGTCGGACTGGCCCACCAGGATACTGGAAAAAAAATCCCGGTGGGCCCTGAATCTGATGCTCCCCCCACCCAGGTCCATCCTCTGGTTCTCACTCTTAGCCGCAGCAACCAGGGCTGAAACCAGAGACAGGAGGTTCAAGTTGGCTACATTGTTCTTGAGAGGCTCTTTCAAAATGTATGTGCGCAAACTTGACTCTTACACCCGTCTTGCTCCCTGTAAAGTGAACTCTGCTTGCTACCCCCACTAGATATACAGCTTGTCTTGTCACACATCCAATCAGCCTCACATCCAGTAAGGAAAGGGATGGTCTTAATGGTGACAGGTTGTGAGTAGCTTGTTGAATGTTCTGGCTACAATGTGATATAACTGCTGGAACTGTAAAGGAGAAGCTATACGGAAATATGGGGAGATTGGCATGGGTAAAGGAGAAGAGACAAGAGAGGCAAGTGGGGTGGAGCTGGATGCTGCCTATAGTAGCAATGGGATAATAGTCTCTGGGAAGGGAGTGTGACTGTGGGATAGCAGGTATAGTAGGGAGAGATGGTGCCTATATCAGCAATGGGATAATAGTCTCTGGGAAGGGAGTGTGACTGAGGGATAGCAGGTATAGTAGGGAGAGATGGTGCCTATATCAGCAATGGGATAATAGTCTCTGGGAAGGGACTGTGGCTGTGGGATAGCAGGTATAGTAGGGAGAGATGATGCCTATAGTAGCAGTGGGATAATAGTCTCTGGGAAGGGAGTGTGACCAGGGCCGGACTGGGAGTAAAAAGCAGCCCGGGCAAACAAATCAAAGCAGCCCACATGTAAACACTCAATGGACTTTTTATTCAGCAGTTCTCCATTTGCAGTTTTAGCAATCTGGTTGCTATGGTCTACATTACCCTAGCAACCATACACTGTTTTGAATAAGAGTCTGGAATATGAATAGGAGAGGAGCAGAATAGAACAATATAAGGCATAGGCAAGACAACAAATAGCCAGAATAAAAAACATAAGGCATAAAACAAAAAATTTTATAAAATAAAAACTGTAACTAATTATTGTGCAATAACAGGTGGAGGTGTGAGGGAAGTACCAGACCAGAAAATATCATCAGACAATTAACATGCTATGCTGTATATTATCCATGAATTATGAATGATTCATGGATATTACAGCAGTAGAAAGTCATGTTACAGGGGGTGAGGTAAGGAGAGGAGTCTCTGACTGAGTCTTTGACCCTAACTTACTACTGGAAGATATTATGGAGGCCCAGAGCTGGAAGGAGGCTTGGGTGCAGCAGGTGCTGACTGGAGAAAAAGAGGAGTCGACCGAATGCCGAATAGCCTATCCAAAGACATGGTGGTGGATGCTGCAGCCAGCCAGGCTAGGATGAGACAGTGGCAGTTCGACCGGCGAGCAGCTGGTGCCTGATGGTGCGGTACACTTTCTTTGACCGGTCCTTCCTGACTGAGCGCGCCTGGGGGAGGCTGGTAATGGTAACGCATGGGGCCTGCGTCGCATCATCACGGGTCAAATCCTGCGCACGTGTGCGCAGCACAAGCACGTATATATGAGAATGGACTGTTCCATGTGAAAAATTAAAGAGGGGGACACTGCTTCGAGCAAGTAGGTGGAGGATTATTATTGCAGGGCAGCGCTGCAGTCTGGTGCGGGGCCCCCAGTGGCATGAGTTTCTTATGATCAGGAGCGGCCCACATGAACACAATATAGATGCGGCCCCTCGGGCATTTGCCCGAACGGACAGGTTACCAGTCCGGGCCTGAGTGTGACTGTGGGATAGCAGGTATAGTAGGGAGAGATGGTGCCTATATCAGCAATGGGATAATAGTCTCTGGGAAGGGACTGTGGCTGTGGGATAGCAGGTATAGTAGGGAGAGATGATGCCTATAGTAGCAGTGGGATAATAGTCTCTGGGAAGGGAGTGTGACTGTGGGATAGCAGGTATAGTAGGGAGAGATGGTGCCTATATCAGCAATGGGATAATAGTCTCTGGGAAGGGACTGTGGCTGTGGGATAGCAGGTATAGTAGGGAGAGATGATGCCTATAGTAGCAGTGGGATAATAGTCTCTGGGAAGGGAGTGTGACTGTGGGATAGCAGGTATAGTAGGGAGAGATGGTGCCTATATCAGCAATGGGATAATAGTCTCTGGGAAGGGACGGTGGCTGTGGGATAGCAGGTATAGTAGGGAGAGATGATGCCTATAGTAGCATTGGGATAACAGCCTCTGGGAAGGGACTGTGGCTTAGGGTTAGCAAGTATAGTATGGTGACAATGCAAGACTGACTTCATATCAGTGTTGCACAGCCTGCAATCATTTAGTTTGGACCTAGGAATTGTTTTATCCAACTGAAGGGCCACATGTTGTACACTCCAACTTTACATAAAAAATCGGACAATAAGACACCTATTTAGCTGTGGGCCCTGGCACTACTAACCATGCCTACTTCCAACATACTGATGCTGGAAATACCTAATGGCTGATATGCAAATACACTATATGCTCTGAGATAATATTGAATTCATCCAGTAAAACTGCTGACTTTTTATCCATACAGGCAATAGTTTCATATCAAAATAACAATAGAAAATAGTAATCAATGCACTCAAATCCATTCACGCAAATAAAGTTTCTAAAGTAACCCAGCCTTATGTATGAAAATCATACACATACCTTTTAATGTCATTTCCAGGCTGCTATGTCTAAAGGTTTGAATAAATTTTACTTTTTTCCCCTCTTGTGTATTCTAGCCTGTAGTATCCTCATGAGGCCTGTGTAGTCAAGAGCTCACATAAAGGCAAGCGTTGGATCTGTTAATTTCTGCTCCATTCATGTAATGCCTGAACCAGAATGCCCTGCTGTTGCACGGCTGGATTCCTGGGACTTGTTATATTGCATTTCACAGTGCTTAACTGAAGATATATTGTTTATTCCATGTGGATTTTGAGACCATCGGTATCTCCCTGGAGACAGATCTTAGATGTGATGTTTTATAGATCCTTGCTTGCTCTTGGCTAACATGCCCTATAGAGTAGCAAATACTGTAATGCCTTTGATCTTACTAGCCTTGAGTGTGCAAATAGGCCTAGATTGCTAACTTGCACTTAGCTGTATCTAAAATAAGTATTTATTCTAAATCGTTAATCAAATTTCCTGAGCAATTGAATTACATAGAGAAATTAGATAGATGAATAGATAGATGAGAGATAGACCGATTGATAGATATTTATAGATTGAATACCTTCCTATTATAAGAGATTTCAGAGCCTTTGAAAAGTATTCTATTGTGGCAACTGTTACTATTCCAGGAAGAATGTTGGATATAAATGGAGAGTTTGGCTAAACAGTATGTGCTCAGCCAGACTCTATGGGGCAAATTCACTAAGCGCCAAAGCGCCTAACGCTAGTGTCAATTCGCTAGCGTTGGGCATTTTCGTTACTTCACAAATTCACTAACGAACGCTGGAGTAAATTCGCTAGTGTAACTTCACACCCTTACGCCTGGCGAATTTCCGCAACGGACATAACTACGCAAATTCACTAACACGCGCATTGTACTGAACGCTACCTTTTACGCTAGACTTCCTTCGCCACCTCAGACCAGGCGAAGCGCAATAGAGTAGATAGGGATTGCTTCAAAAAAAGTTCAAATTTTTTCTAAGTCCCAAAAAAACGCTGGCGTTTTTTGTATATTATGGGTGATAGGCTGAAAAAGATCGAAATTCCCCTCCTTCCCCCCTACATTCCCTAACTCATGGCAACTTAACTATACAGTGGGCACATGTGTAGGGCAAAAAAAGAATTTTATTTGATGTTTTAAAAGTTTCCCAGGCATTTGTAGTGATTGTACGTATTCCTCCATTGAAATTTGAATTTGGCGCCGTATGCAAATTAACCATCACTAGCGTAACTTTGCTTCGCTTAGCGAATCAATGCTAGTGCAACTTCGCAACCTTACGCTACCCCTGAGCGCAACTTCGAATTTTAGTGAATTTGCGGAACGCTGGCGAAACTACGCATGGCGAAGTCTGGCGAAGTGCGGCGAAGTTACGCCTGGCGCAACTACGAAACTTAGTGAATTTGCCCCCATGTCAGGCTCCCACCCATCTAAATACATTTTTGCTCTGTCTGTGATTTGTACACAGGTATTACTATGAATTCATTGCATTCTAGTTCTTCTTTGCCAGTTTATGATACCAGGCCAAAGTGCTTCTTCTGCAGCCAGGCTTACCCTGTGTCAGTTTGCATACAATTAGTATTTATGAGATGAGTAAAGCTGGCCATTCATGGGTATTACTGACATATTGAGAAAGTCACAATGTTGGAAGACATTTGCCTGAATTGGTCACCTAATAAGACAATGTAGGCAGATCAGATAGTTTGCCCTCCATGCCAAAGATTGGAAGACACATTGGGGGCCTTGTAGACCTGTCATAAGGGAAACACATTCACAGTTCTGCCATTAAGATAGTTCATTGGGGGCCTTGTAGACCTGTCATAAGGGAAACACATTCACAGTTCCGCCATTAAGATAGTTCAGCCTTCTAAGATTATATATACATAGCTCATAAATTGAGGAGCAATTGTCCAATAAGCAGATAAGATTGGTCTGTGTATGGTCATCTTAAAGGAATTGTTCAGTATGAAAATAAAAACTGGGTAAATAGGTTGTGCAAAATGAAAAACATATTTCAATTAGCCAAAAATGTAATGTATAAATGCTGGAGTGACTGGATGTCTAACATAATAGCCAGAACACTACTCTCTTGGTTTATATTGATTGGTTACCAGGCAGTAAACAATTAGTGACTTGAGGGGGGCCACATGGGTTATAACTTTGCTTTTGAATCTGCCCTCCATGCTAAAGATCAATTGCAAACTCACTGAACAGTTATGTCCCATGTGGCCCCCCTTATAGTCGCTGACTAACTCAGCGTTAAAGAGCTGAAAAGCAGGAAGTAGAGTTCTGGCTATTATGTTAGACATCCAGTCACTCCAGCCTTTATACATTACAATTTAGCTAACTGACTATATTAGAAACATTTTTTATTTTGCACAGCCTATCTATTTACTCAGTTTTTATTTATACACTGAACTGTTCCTTTAAGGTATTAATGTGCAGAATACAGTAATAATGCCTATGAGTGAGGCTTTATTCTATTTTATACTGGCAAAAAAAAAACCTTTAAAAAAAAGAGGTCACTATATTGTCATGGGTATAAAGCCTAGTTGAGTGAAGTGAAATGTTTATTGCAATATGACTATGAAGATTTTCCTTCATCCAGGTCATGGTATATCTAGTATAGGTAAATCTAAAAACAACTGGACTTGCTGAGTAATCAATGAAGACGTTTCACTACTCATCCAAGCAGCTTCTTCAGTTCATCTGACTGGTGTGGGAAGTTCTCGGCATATAAACTCTTCCACTAATCCAATCACAATGGCACATTGTAACTCTTGTGGGGGTTCACTCGCTGGTAGGCTGCAAAAGAGGCGACTTCACACACCAGGATCGGTTTAAGGGCTTCCTGCCCGCTTTTATTTTCCAGTGGCTGCAGAAATTTCCCCTCACAGGGGGAAGGTAACCGAAACACAGCAGTTCAACAGAAAATCCAACCTTCTGGTTAACACAAAACAAATGCTTTGTTTTCTCTTCTGAAGCTGAGAACACCAGCAGTTTGTCTCACACACATTCAGCCCTGCTGCTCAGCATCAGGTGTACTAAATAGGCCTAGGGCCTCTTGAAAACCTGGCCTACGGATTTGGGAATCTGCCCCACCCTACTCTTGCGGGTTCCCAGTAAGACCAGTCCCGGATCATCAATTACAAAAACCTTGCAGAGAGACATAAGTGTTTCTCTGCTAAGAGCACTACTGGTCTCACCTCAGTAACAATATCTGAGAATCCGTGGCCCAACATACATTCCATCAATCACTTTTCCCCAAGAAACTGGGGACCTCTTTGTTACCATACCACACTCTTCAAAGAGGTGACATCTGAAGAAATTCACAGAGGTGTAGATTCTGTGTAGTTACTGTGATAGGATTATCCAATGTGTCATGCAACTCCTAGAAAGAGGTGTTACTTGTGAGAGTTGCATGAACGAGGCATGAAAGAGGCGATTCATGTCAAGGTGGAGAAACCATCCCTGAACAAAGGTGTGGGCCTTTGACACCACCTGTCTGCTACATACAATGCTGTTCTAACTTCTGTACCCCGGCGGTTTCAGAACACTTCACACATCCATTCATGTAACTCTCACAAGTAACACCTCTTTCTAGGAGTTGCATGACACATTGGATAATCCTATCACAGTAACTACACAGAATCTACACCTCTGTGAATTTCTTGAGAATTGTTTAGAGAAACAGCAGTAGGAAATGCTACTTGGCCCAGTGACCTGCCCACCCCTGTTCACACCCACAAGACCTGCCCAGCACCCCCTACACATTTTCAAAACTAAGCTCCCCTATAACTCACTCCCCCACTTACCTGTCACTCGCTCATATCTCCACCCCCAACTGCATCCTTCTTGTGTGCCTACCCTGGCAGTAGTTACTGTCATGTACCTGAAAAAACTTCTTGAATTGTAAGCTCTTGAGAGATATCCAGCTGGCCCTAATTTTGTGCAATAAATCATGGTAAGAACCATGTTTATTATAAGTTATTGTAAAGCTTAACATAACTTGCTTGCACTGTATAAATAAATGATTATGATGAATGGAGCAACTGTCAGAAATTAAACATCCACCACTTTAATTAAGTTAGAAGGTCTACAAGATATTGTGAAGTAAATGTCTGATGGCGATCCTTCCCTTTTGTAAAAAGCTAATTATGGAATGTTAGCCATAATGCAAAAGTCTATGTAATCACAGTACAATCAATCACCGGATAAGGAACCTGCTGAGTCAGGCACAGGGTGGTGGAAATGCTGTGCCCTATAGACTGTATGACTTGCAAGGAATCTGACTACACATCAATTAACATTGAAACCAGGAAAGGGCATGCTATTGTGACATTGTATGTTAGTCTTTCAGGATAAAATGAACAACAATCATTTTAACATCCTCATTTATGACAAATGAAGGGGACTGGTAAATTAGTCTCCCAGTATTATTTAGCAGGCAGTCCCCTAGTGTTATAGATGCCTAACTGGGTCCTAAAATACAGTTAAGAGGGGGGGGGTCTGTTCCTATCCCTGCTTAAAGCTATGTTCCTTGGTGTTCACACAGTGACCAGTTGAGTGCACTGTATAAAGTATGTGCAGCCATGTGCTCAGGGTCCATTTTGTGAGCAGGCAGGCAGAGCTCAAGTGGAACCTGGACAGGTCACGTCTAGTAAGGATAAGCTACTCACCTTTAGAGATCACTCTAGGAGTGACAGATAGGCAGGCTATTTAGCTGAGCAGTTTGAGGCTCCTCTGAGGAATGTGTGTGGGATTATGATCCCGGGTACTAATTGCCCAGAAGTAGGGTCTAAGTCAGGGATCCCCAACCTTTTTTACCCGTGAGCCACATTCAAATGCAAAAAGAGTTGGGGAGCAACACAAGCATGAAAAAGTTCCTGTAGATGACAAAAAGGGCTGGGATTGGCTATTTGGTAACCCCTATGTGGACTGGCAGCCTGCAGCAGGCTATGTATGGCCATAAATCTGTTTTCTATGCAACCAAAACTTGCCCAAAAACCAGGAATTCAAAAATACGCATCTGCTTTGTGGCCACTGGAAGCAACATCCAAGGCGTTGGAGAGCAACATGTTGCTCGTGAGCTACTGGTTGGGGATCACTGGTCTAAGTGTACAGACATGGATGTGAGTTTCCCCTCAAGTTCAATTTAGGGAAAAGGCTGGGTGTACCCAGAGTGGCTATTGTGTACATTGTCTCCATCCCTGTAGGGGACAGCTACTGACCAAAAGGTGTTGTGAATATATTCCTATCCACTGTTGATATATGATTCTGCTTGCTCCTGCTTGCTCTGTATGTACACTCCATTGAGGATTATTATTGCTCAAGCTACAGTTATACTACACCCTGCCTGCACACCGTTTGTGAGGGCTTACTCTTATCTGGAGCACAGTATTGGGAGTGGAGCTCATAGTCAGTGAACGGTGCACTCAATTTACTATAGTGCTACACAAGTTTTAATTCTACCACTTATTTCTGGCTCTTCCACTTTTCGTGTACATCAGTACCCAACCCATGGGATTAAAAAAAACAACTGTATATTGAACATGAGTCTGTTTTGTTTATAAAATGAATGCTATGAAAAATAACAATATAAATTGCTCTCCAGATGGAAAAATTAATTATATATTCAAAGAGAAAACAATAATTCATTTATGGAAGAATGGAGCTACTTTGGGTTTGAATTCTCATTTGACATTATTAGCGGTAGAATAGAAATCCTGTTGACAGGGAGAAGCATCATTAGAAATATAATACATAGCAACACGGGATATGATACAGGCATTTCATGCACAATAAACAGGTTGTTGTTAAAATGTATTGTGTAACTCCAAAATATCTTACAAAACAACAATAGCAGATTAGTAATAATTTGCTCTTTAGAACTTCAGGTTTATAAAGATGTCATGAGTGACATAACAATCTTTTTAAATGGTTATTAGTACTTATTTACTGAGAAAAGAATTCTAAAGCACTTCATGAAAATAACAGGACAATGTGTGTCTTACTAATTACACTATTAATTAGTGTCAAGTTCAAATATAAATTACCTGATGAGCAGTTGAGGCTCCAATGAAGAGCAAGAAAGGGGCTTGTATTAATGATAATACTTGTGGGACTTGTACGATAATTATTATTGGAGAAGTTGTTTCTGATCTGCAAGACCGCATGGACCTCTAGTTTATTACTTTTTGTATGTGACGGTAGTGCATTTCGTAAGGGGTTAATTCTGCCAATGATTGCACTAAAAGTTATTGCGCACCACGCTACGAACCTCTTGACCAGAAGCATTGCCTTCACAACCAATATCTAATAGGGATACATTAACCAATTGAACAGTTAGAGGACATTGGTCCTTGGCCAGCCAGATTTTTCACACAATATGAAGCAGAGATAAGTGAAAAAAGAAAAGAGCCCACGTGTAATAATGTGAGTATTAAAACACAATTTAATGTTTTTTTCTCAAAAATCCAATCCAACATAGGACAAAATATGGAATGCTCATAATTTTGGGATTTCTACCAACTATCGTCCTGTTTCTTTAGTTCCATTTTTGCCCAAATTGTTCTGAAGACCTGTTTACATCTGCCTGGTCCAGCATCTAACTCACAACCCCATTCTCGATCCCCTGCAATCTAGCTTCCACCCAACACAAAACAGAAACTGCACTCATCAAAGTAATCAGTTATCTTCAGGCAAAGTCTAAAGGTTACTATTCTGTTCTTTTAGATCTCTCACAAGCCGTTGACTACCCAGTGCTCCTAGTGATTTTATACTAAACTGGCACATGTGGCACTGCCTTTTCATGGTTTAAATCATACCTTTTTCTTTCAAGTTGCTGTCTCTACCTCCACCTTATTCCCTCTGTGTTGGAGTTCCTCTGCTGTTCTCACTGTATACTACTTCTTTAGGAAAACATTCCGTCGATTGGATTTCAGTTTACACTTTATGCTGGTAACGTCTCCCTTTTTTTCCTTTCCCAATTTACAGACTGTCTTTCGCTACAGTATCTCTCCTAGATGCCACAGTGCCACCTGAAACTGAATTTCCTGAAACAGAATTTATTATTTTTCGTCAAACATCTCCTGTACCTCAGGTTTCACTCACAGTCAATAATATAATTTTTCAATTAATCACACAGGCATGCTGACTAGGAACTATCTGAGACTCCTAAAGGAAAACTATACCCCCAAAATGAACACTTAAGCAACAGCTTATATCATATTAAGTGGCATATTAAAGAATCTTACCAAACTGGTCTATATATTTAAGTAAATCTTTCCCTTTTACATCCATTGCATTGAGCCACCATTTTTAATGGTCTGTGTGCTGTCTCAAAGATCACCTGACCAGAAATACTACAACTCTAACTGTAACAGGAAGAAGTGTTGAAACAAAAGACACAACTCTGTCTGTTAATTGGCTCATGTGACCTAACAAGTATGGTTTGTCTGTATGTTTGTGTGCACAGTGAATTGTACAATCCCAGGGGGTGGCCCTTATTTTTTAAAATGGCAATTTTCTATTTATAATTACCCAATGGCACATTATTACTATTATGAAAATGGTTTATTTATATGAAACAGGGTTTAACATATGAGCTGTTTTATGCAATATCTTTTTATAGAGACCTACATTGTTTGGGGGGGTATAGTTTTCCTTTAACTGTCTTTTGCACTGCACATCCAAACACTGTTCAGCAATGCCCGAATATGTTCTCAGCTTAGATTCAACTCAAATTTCGCTCATAACTAATTATTTCCCATCTTGACTACTGAAACTTACTCCTAGCAGGAATTCCAACCCATTACCTTTTACACTGTTCGACTAATTTATCTATCTCATCACGTCAAATCAGCTACACTTTTATGCATAGTCTTTCACTGGCTCCCAATCTTCTCTCAAATCAAACTGAAATTAATAACAATCATATTCAAGGCCCTTAACAATTAAGCCCTTTCCTATATCTGAGGTCTTATCTCAAAGTACACTCCTTCATGTAACCAATGCTCTGCTTCTGACCTTCACCTTTCCTCCTCTCATCACTTCATCCCATCTACAAGATTTCTCTTGGGCTTCTGTCTGTCTTTGGAATGCTCTGCCTCGAGTTACCAGATTTTCCCCTTCCTTCCAAATTTTCAGATGCTCGTAAAAGGGCCACCAGTTGTGTGGGCAGACTTTACTGTAGGGTGCAGGCATACTCACAAAGTTGTGATGAAAACACTCACAGTTTATTAACTACTTCTTGCAGGTAGGCAGGTTACAGACTTGGGACACTCTTTGTCAACTCAAGGATATTAGATAAATAATACTCAATTATTCTGCAGATTATCTCTCTCAATCTGCATTCCTCACATTGACTAAGCATTCCTCTCTCTGAAGCCTCCAGGACCCCTATCATATAGGGGATATTGCCCAAACTATTTACACATTAAAGAAATAATTATTTAATCTCCTAACACACTCTCTATTGATCAGACATTAACTTATCTTAAATCACCAATTATTTTTAAATTCCTTATCTTTCAAATGTACCCTAATGCTTTGCAAGTAGGGCCCTATGATTTGATTTTAATTTGTAACCCTTTTGTAAGGGTTCATCCTAAATCAATGTAAACCACTGTGTAACTTGCTGGGGCTTTATAAATGAATTATGATAGGTAAATGCTCAGTCCTCTTTATGAAACACTGTAGAACAAGGCCTGCATCATACTAAGATATTGTGGATCCATTCATACTGCATACAGCACTAGGTAGGAATAAACCTAATCACCTAACCTAAACCTAATAGGCTTTAATGTGCAACCATGACAATAAAGGCATGATGTGCACAAGCCATGGATGTTTATTTAGTGCACAGTTAGTGCTCACTTGAAATTGTTTGTAAATTAACTCAATAAAACAAAAGAAGAAACATTTTGAATTTTCCTTCTAGTGCTGTGTACACTGTTAGTTAATGAGCCCCATCATATTATTATGTTCTATAAATATATCAAACAAGTGCAATGAAAAAAAAACACCATTGTTAAAAAAAAAATCCAATTATAGCCAAGAATGTGTATGTTGACTTCTCATTAATCCATGGAATCCATGTGCCGAGACTGAACTGATGTTTTCTGCCTCACTGACTGAATGAACAATCCATTAATACATTCCTATACAAGGGTATACACAATTTTACATGGCATTGGATATTATATAGTTAGTTTTCAAATTGTATATATCCCTGTTATGAAAGGAGAGAAGCAGGAGTCAAAGGCACATAGAGATTGGTTCTTTTAGCCTTTTGAGCACAGTCTATTTGTTATTTGTGAATTATGGGTAATAATACTTGATCACTAAAGGACCATAAATTGCATCATCACAGTCTTTGTCATCCTAATTTTGTTTCAAAGGTTTCAGGACAAAAGTAGATTTATTCATATACAAGATAGAGTGAAAGAACCCCCCTTTAAACTATTTAAAAAGATTAAATGGCTTTTGCGAACATTCACAGTGTATGTAAAACAATTTCACAATCGCAAAGGATTTTTTTGTGACAAAATATTTAACAAAACTCCAGGGGGCAGATTTATCAAGGGTCGAAGTGAATTCGAGGGAATTTTCAAAATTTGAAGTAATTTTTTGGATACTTCGACCATCGAATAAGATACTACAACTTCGACTTCGAATTCGATTCTTTAAAAAAACTTCGACTTCAATACTTCGCCAAATTAAACCTGCCAAAGTGCTATGTAAGCCTATGGAGACCTTCTAGAGCAGTTTTCAATGTTTTTTAAAGTCGAAGAAAAATTGTTTGATCGACGGATGAAATCCTTCAATTCGAAGGATTTTATCGTTCGATCTAATGTTTTTACTTCAAATGCAAAATGGTCAAATTCGGTGAAAAAAAACTTTGACTTCGATATTCGAAGTCGAAGTAAAGCCATTCGATGGTCGAATTTCGAAGTATTTATCACTTCGAAATTCGACCCTTGATAAATCTGCCCCCGGGTGTTAACGCTAAACCTTTGCTTAGTTGTAATGCGCAATGTAACATTCCCCCTTAAAGGGGTGGTTCACCTTTTATGTTAACTTTATGTTATATCTTATAGATTGGCCAATTCTAAGAGACTTTTCAATTGGTCTTCATTGTTTATTTTTTATTCATTATTTATCGTCTTCTTCTGATTTTTTCCAGCTTTCAAATGGGGGTCACTGACCCCATCTAAAAAGCAAATGCTCTGTAAAGCTACAAATGTATGGTTATTGCTACTTTTTATTACTGATGTTTCTATTCAGTCCCTCTCCTATTCATATCACATCATTTGGACCCTAGCAACCAGATGGCTAAAAATTGCTAACTGGAGAGCCGCTGAATAAAAAGCTAAATAACTCAAAAACCACAAATAATAAAAAATTAAAACTAATTGCAAATTGTCTCAGAATATCACTCTCTACATCATAGTAAAAGTTAACTCAAAGATGAACAACCCCTATAAGTGTTGGCTATGGCATCCGTTTTAAAGGAAATTGTAGCATTACAATAGAGACTAAACCCTTCTACAGGCAAACCTCCTTATCCCATGTAATCATAAATGTGTCCATTGTTCTGTATTACGGTACCTACTTATCTGTACCCAGTACCGCAATGAAGTACTAATGCAGATTATTTTTGGAGTACATACACCATTATGGAATGCCCATGGCAACAGGACTGTTACAGAGTCAGCTCTAACTTGGATTCATTTACTGTTTTTACTTTATTATTGATTGGATCCTAAGATGTTTCGTTGGTTGTGTGTATTTTAAAGAACTCTTGCTTGGGATTATCTCAATGACTCTTTCTGTTAAAATACAGGTTTGAATGGGGGATTATTTAGTTTTATTGTCTTTCTTGCTTGCGTCAAACGAATTTATTGTTTGTAAAAATAATGGAAAAACCTAAAGGCTGGATACTAGATCCATTAAAGGGGCTGTTCACCTTCCAAACACTTTTTTTTTTTTCAGTTGTTTTCAGATTGTTCCCCAGAAAAAAAGACTTTTTTCAATTACTTCCCATTATTTATTTTTTTACTGTTTTTCCAAAATCTAAGTTTAAAGTTGAATGTTCCTGTCTCTGGACTTTCAATCTGGCAGCTCAGTAATTCAGGTGCAGACTCTAAATTTTGGGGCAGATTTATCAAAGGTCAAAGTGAAAATTCAAATGAAAAAAAATTGATTTTTGAGCTAATTTTTGTTTACTTCGACTAGGGAATAGTGCAAATTGGATTTGAATTTGAAAAAAATTTGAAAGTTTGAATTTTGAAATTTATCATGTACTGTCTCTTTAAAAATCCAAATTCTGACATTCGCCATCTAGAACATGCCCAATTGTTGTTTTAGCTTATGGGGGATCTCCTAGAACCTATTTGTAGTCAATCTGTGGACTCTGGAAAAACTTTGAATCGTAAAATTCGATTGCGCTTTTACTTTGATTCAGACGAAAACGAACCTATTTGATTGAAAACGAACCTATTTGGCCAAAAAAAAAAAACCTTTGATTTAATTTCGGTCTTTTTGAATTCGAATTACAAAGTTTTTCAAATTCAAAATTTGACCCTTGAGAAATCTGCCCCTTAGTATATATATTTCAGCAGTGTCTCTGGAGTATTAACAACTATTGTATCAAGTCTAACAGCTACTTTAATGAAACTCAGGGATTCTGCTCAGCAGGGACAAAGATAAGAAATATATCAACTAAATGTATAAATTTAGAACAGTTTACAGGGTCAGCGACCCCCATCCCAGATCTGCTTTAGAAGCTAAAAATTACACTTTATACCTCAATATTAGAAAAACGGTGACACATAGAAAATAGAAAGTAATTGAAAAAAGTCATTATTTCTGGTGATCTATCTGAAATCACCTCTGATGAAGTGCCAGAAGGGGGCATGAAACGCGTCAGGTGATTCAACATGTCATAGGGTAGGAGTACAACTGCTAAAGATGCCTGTCTGTTGTTTTAAATTTTTCAATAAAGCTGGACAGTGATTTTTTATCCAAAGTGTGTGGATTGGCTTTCTCACCTACCTAACCCCCCACATCTATCTGAAATCAACTAGTTGTTGTAAGGTGAACAACTACCTTTAAGATTTGGCAACAGGCTACTTACCTTTATTAATATATTATGGCAGAAAATATCACTGGCATATGGGCATTTTGTCCAAAACATATTAAATCCAGAAGTGTTCTGTCCACTGTGGCAAAAAGTTTAAGCTGAGATATACAGTATATAATATATGACACACATGTATCAGACAAACTCTACAAGTAGGAGTCATAACAATTTGGACAAGGCATAGCAAGAAGGCTTAAAGGAGAAGGAAAGGCTAAAATTAAGTTAGCTTTATCAGAAAGCTCTACATAAATACACCAGTAAACCCTGAAAGTAATGCTGCTCTGTCAAAAAAAACACAACGTTTCTTTCTTTCTATTGTGTATACATGGGCTTCTTCTCATGAATTGGCTGTATATGATAATGCCACAGCACAAATGCATGAAAAAATATTAACAACGTTCCCTTTAGAACAAATATGCTTCTCAGTAGTGAGAAAGAATACAATTCTGTGTATGCAGTTTTCCTCCAGGAGCCCCCTGACTTGGATGGATTCTGTTCTCAAGCTAGCCTTGCTTGCTGCCAAACCAAACCAAACCAAAGCACAGAGCAGTGAAATGGTTTAGGAGTGTCCACCTTTGTTTCATATATATTCTGCTTGTTGACAGGCCAAATTTATTTTGGGGCTGGCAGTTGCATTGTGTACAGTGAAATCTCAAAATTATTTTGTAACCAATTTATTGTATTAAAGGGGGCAGTATGAACTATTTTGGGATCTTATTGAAGTTATGAGGTTATTGAATTTCCAGCATTTTAAACATTCTTTTTTTTTATTTGAACCCCAAGCTTCTAATCCTATGTAGAGACCCTGAGGGATAGGCATCTCCACGGGCAGTTTCCCCCTGTAGTTTGGACACCTAAAATGGTCTATAGTGAGCCCTGGGTGTTAGACCTTTTGCCGGGCGTTTGATACCGTGCCCCACAAACAACTGCTTTCTAAACTAAGGTCTGTTGGGCTTAATGAAGTCATTTGCACATGGATAGGAAACTGGCTACATGATTGGGTACAGAGGGTGGTTGTTAATGGGACATTCTCTACTTGGAGTAAGGTTCTTAGTGGGGTCCCTCAGGGCTCGGCATTGGGTCCACTTTTATTAAACTTGTTCATTAATGAATTAGAGGTGGGTATTGTAAGTAATGTATCAGTGTTTGCAGATGACACAAAACTATGCTGCCCAATTAATTCCATACACAATGCAGCATCCTTGCAACAGGATCTTGACAAACTGGCAATCTGGGCAGCTAAGTGGTAGATGAGATTCAATGTTGATAAATGTAAAGTCATGCACCTGGGATGTAAAAAATATCCAAGCCACTTATACTGTTAATGGGACTGCACTAGGCAAATCCATTATGGAAAAGAAGCTTGGAGTCCTTGTAGATGATAAACTTGGCTGTAGCAAGCAATGCCAGTCAGTGGCATCAAGGGCAAATAAGGTATTGAGCTGTATTAAAAGGGGCATAGAGTCATGGGAGGAGGGGGTCATTCTTCCACTGTATAGAGCACTTGTAAGGCCCCGTCTAGAATATGCTGAACAGCTTTGGTCTCCAGTGCTCAAACAGGACATAATTGTATTAAAGAGGGTCCAGAGAAGGGCAACTAAGCTGGTAAAAGGTATTGAAAATCTTAGCTATGAGGAAAGACTGGCCAAATTGGGGATGTTCACGCTGGAGAAGAGGCGCTTAAGGGGTGATATGATAACTATGTATAAATATATAAGGGGATCATATAATAATCTCTCTAATGCTTTATTTACCAGTAAGTCTTTCCAGCTGACGCAAGGTCACCCATTCCGATTAGAAGAAGAGTGTCTGTCTGAATATTCGGAAGGGTTTTTTTACAGTGAGAGCTGTGAAGATGTGGAATTCTCTCCCTGAATCAGTTGTACAGGCTGATACATTAGATAGCTTTAAGAAGGGTCTGGGTGGCTTTTTAGCAAGTGAGGGAATACAGGGTTATGGGAGATAGCTCATAGTACAAGTTGATCCAGGGACTGGTCCAATTGCTATTTTGGAGTCAGGAAGGTTTTATTTTCCTCCTCTGAGGCAAATTGGAGAGACTTAAAATTGGGGTTTTGCCTTCGTCTGGATCAACTAGTAACTTAATGTGTACTGTGTGAAGGTTTTATTTGTTTTGAAGCAACCCCTTACTTACAGACTGGTTGATCTGTGTACCAGGAATCAAGCCAGGATCCACCTGAGGGTAAGGTGCTTAAAAAGCCATTGCACACGGCTGGGAGTTGCAGGTAGTTGGACATAGCCCATGGGTGCCAGGGCACACTGTTAGCAAGTCACTACTTTTAAGCTACTATTTAAACACATATGTCAAGCCCACCTACGGATGGGCTACACATAAAATCTGTGAGAATTATGGGGAATAAAATATTGCATTATAAACTATCAAACCTATTTTCAGCTCCATCAGTTTTCGAAGAAGCATCTCTAATAAATAGTTAAGACCTTGTGTTTAATAAGGAATCAGCAATCACCCAGTTTTCTCTGAGCTCAGGGTAAAAAAGTCAGATATCCACAGGTCCAGCACACAAATGTATAGATTATGCTGCCATTAGAGCTACTCCATTCTTCTTTATATGGTGGAGATTAGGGGTCCTTAAAGTTACATCTGTTATGATTACTATTCATCTCAACACTTTTTTTCAGAATGTACCACTTTTCTACAATTTCTTTTTAAGAATAGAAATCCTTTCTTTGGAAGTGTGTTTGTCACGGCGACTTGTGTGAAGCACTAAATCAGAAGAAATTGCATTGGTTTAATCCTAGTCTTTCAAAGAAGTAGTGGCTAAAGCAAGTAAACCCATTCACACCCTGAACTGAATGCAGCCATAATCAGCCAATTCAGTATTTTATTTGTGTGCCATGGCTGGTGGGGGCAGCTAGAGAAGAACCAGAATTAGATTCATCACTGTTGTCTTTGACAGCACAATCACGTAAATGTGCGTAAGCACTTGCCCTTTATCAGATCCTCACAAAATTGCGTTTTAAAATGTGCATGTTTGTGTGCCCATGTGCTGGCAATGATTATAATTAACTGAGCTTTTGATAAGAGATCAAGATGCAGAATTCTTCTGGGATTCTCACAATGTACCATCTGCAAAGACTGCACAAGTGATGCAAGGCTCATCACTGCCTAAAAGGACACTCGTCAAAATATAATTTTTAAGTTGTGCCTTGACACAACATGTTTACAGCTGTGAGGCAAGGAGCAAAGTACAAAATACAGAAACACAATTTTTTGTATTTTGCACATTGCTTCCTGATTTGCTTGTACTGCCTACAAATGAACTCCTGTGCTTGCAGAATTTGGGTTAATGAGTTAATGAGCCCTCTTATCTCTTGCACTCTCATTATCAGGCTGGTTATAGGAATTCCAAGGCTTGTTTTGGCCAAAATTAAGGTTGGCCAAAACAAGCCTCCAGCCATCATCGTCCAACCCACTACCTCTCCACTCCTTGTTCACCACCTCCTAGCTCAGTAGCTTACCTGCTTACTGGTCCACCACTAATTTTGGATATTAGAGAAGGCAGCAGAGGTATGTGCCTAGCTCCCCTTCTCCATTGCACCCTAGGCATGTGCCTCTGCCCTAGGTTATTTGACCTAATTTGTCTTCAAAACACAGGTCCCGTTTCTAAAATTATAATTAGAATCTAGGACATATGGCAAGACAACCAGAAAGGAAACAAAAATATTCACAGGAGCACCAGGTAATGGATTCCCCATGCAAGAACAAGCATATCTTTTTCAGCAATGAAGCAAAACTTTTTTTGTATTCTGAGATCAGTGTAGATGTACTTCAGCATCCTCCTGATAGTATGGGGGGGGGATAAATTCATCCAATTGTACATTTAAACACAAACTAGGGTGCACTGTAGAAGCTGCTTCCAGGCGGAGTGTTTCCCAGCATCATTTTCCCAGCCTATTCTATGAAAGCCTACATAGAAGCATTTAATATTCCTCATCATGGGAGCATAACTGCGATTCCACTGACCCTGCTGGTGTAATTGTGGGTCAGGGTGCTTACAATAACAGTCTGCACAAGGGCAATTGTGAATGCTCAGTGTTTCATTTCCCTTGGAATGGGTTCATCTAAAAATCTAAAGAGCAGAAGCTCAAGCCACATGACTCTAGAGAACGATAAAAAGATGAAAGGCAAAATACAGAAACAGAAAACACAAGAGCACAAATGCGCATCCATAAACCCATTGACAAAGTACAATAAAAGCAGTGATTATCAGCACTAAACCCATTACCACATTAACATGAACAATGATTATCAGATTAAAACCTTTTAGTGCATCAAAACCAGAGAGATGATTATCATTTATGAACCTGCTGCTGGTCAGAACAAGAATAATGATCAGCAATGGTTTTATACACCCTGGAAATGTTACTGGGGTAAGTTAATTCAATTATCCTCTAATTATATTCGGCATCCTGGATGTTCATGGACAATGGAAAATCTATATCTGTGAAAGCATGAAATCTAACCTCAGATCAAACAATGTTACATTTACAGTGATCAATGTATTGGGGCATTTTAAAAGTTAGACAATTCTGTGAAACATTTGAATCAAATAACATACCTTTTCAATTGTTCAGTGTGTTAAGGCTGACTGTCCAATCAGAACAGCAGAAAATGAAGAGAAGGTGCAGCTTCTTTTCACGTTCTTTTGGCTGAAAAATTGACTGCCCTTTTTGACTGGCCATACATGCCCCGATAGTTGGACAATATGGTCAAAATTAGCTCAACTGCCCAACCAAATCTGGACCTGTATGGCTAACATAAAAAATAAATATTTTCCTTGCCTATGTTTATATTAGTAATATAGATATTGATCTCTGGACTTGATATTTTAAGTTGGTCTCTGAGTTCATAGTGATTTAATTCTCAAAAGAACAATTCAGTCTGTCTATAACCACTAGAGGCGCTGTCCTTCAGAACTCTGGAATGAATGCCTGTTGCAGCAAGCATCATGACAGCTGTCATTCATTTGTGCAGACCAAATTGCTAATACAGGGGTACTATCTTTTTAATGCTTAATGTATTTACCTGTAAATGCTTATGCAAAACAATGTATTTAGTGCATTTCGAAATTAGAACAGAAGAATTAAAGGTGAGAGGTGGTTGCAGAATTGATGAGCTTTGTGACTCCTCAAATGATTCATAAAGACTCATATTCAACAATCAGGCGGCACTGGCTAAAGGGAAACCTAGCAGTTCATTTAATTTAGCTTTTCTTTGTGTTCAGTGAAATCCCACCAATCTGTTTGCAAATGGAAAACCTGGCACTGAAACAGCTGGACACACGCGAGACTGCTTATAATTATCATCTGCTCCTGTGCTTTCTATCCATTTTAATCAAGCAATCATGTAAATGTGCATTTGTCTTAAACTTTGAAATACCTACAGCGTTTCTGTGAGTTTCAGGCAGATAGATTTCCTCTGGTCTAGAGCCCACAAGAAAGAGCAAATAGATATCTCCAGACCTTGGTGTTGGTTTTTCTCTCTGTCATGTTAGTCTATGGGGAGTTCTTTGAAAGTTAGAGAGATCAAAGGTTTGTGTAGTTTTTTTTTTGATTATCTTAACAATATTTCATTTGTGGAAAGGATGATTATCATTTTCTTTAAAGGTCTGAGGATCTGACATTCACAAAGAAGCATTAGGGAAATGTAATGAGAATAACAGAATACGATATTGAGAAAGGTGATTGTTTTGGCTCTTTTCACCTAATGCATAACTGCAGTTTTTTTGTTTTTTGAAGTTATTTCTTATTTTCAGGCTTCCTTATTAAATATTCCTCAGCTGTTTGATCCCTGAAATAGATGAAAGCTCTTCGTCACAGCCCTTATATTGCCATTATCACAGATAGCTAACTGGCAGGCTTCAGGCAAAATGTCACTCTTTTAATAGTCAACAGAATGAAGTGGCAAGCCTTAATTAAGAGGCCTGATTCTATTTTGTGTGCCTATCTCCAAATAATCTACTGCAGGGGCCCAGTTAAGTTCCCCTGGGGTCTAAAAATCCCCACATGGTTGGAAATCCCATGGTGTGGCCAGCTAAGTCTTGGACCTAAAGTGAATATGGGAGAGGAAGTGAGTTCTTTACCCAGTGCAGTGTGCCCTGGCAGATTCCAGATTGACCAGAAGGTCAATCTGCACAAGTTATTTTAAAGCTAAGCTTCCATGTGCTCAGTCTCTTTCTATTTTCACACCGGTCGGGAGTGCATGGTTTGGAGCAAAATGAAACTGCCCAATGGATGTTGAGGCTCTTCGAGGGCTTGGGGTATAGGGCCCCAAGCATTGTGGAGCTTGACCATGGAGGGTCTAGAGCTTGAGGCAGCAGAGGAACAGTAAAGGGGCTGCCTGTGGATGGATTCCAGTGAAAGAGGGCTTTAGTGTGCTCGCACTTTGGATAGTGTTGGGAGCTCACCCTGAAGATTAAAAGAAGCTTTGTGTCCTTAGCCTGGCTTAAGGATTTGAGATGCAGTGGATGCCTGTACCAGCTGTGTGTAAGCCCCCGGTGAGTTCTGCTGAGGGCATTGGAAGGCTCCACCATGTGTTCCCTGTGTGAGGACAGGTGTTGTTTGTGTGCCTGCTATGAGAGAGCAACTACCTCTGTCCAACAGGAGAGGCATTTGGGCAGGTACCACTACCTAGGGAAAGTTTAAGAGCTCTTGGGGAAAAGGGACTGTGACTCTCTTTATCCACGCACAGTGGAGTGTGGGACTGTGCCTGGTAAAGACTGTGCCCGGATTGGACTAACCACATGGGTTCCCCAGGGCAGGGGTGTTACTGATATTGAATATTTGCATTTTTATTCTGTAATTTATATAAATTTATATTTATATATATTTGTTTGTTGCATATATATATATATATATATATTTATATATATTTGTGTGTTTTATTATTGTTCCTAGTGGGGCCACCCGTAAATACAATCCCCGAATCATACTAGGTGGAGGCACTGTGCATTAAAAGTTCCAAATATCTTTCACATTGCAAAATTAATTCAGGCCCTGTATTGGTAGGAAAAATTCAATGGGATTTTTAGAAGTGTATTTATCAAATTATGAGTTCTAACTTTCACCTATTAATAAATACGATTCTAAAAATCCCATAGGAATAATTAGAACGTGGTGAGTTTTTAACTCACATTTTGATAATGAGATTTGTGGATACATTTTAAATTCAATTGTTAGTAAATGGGCCTCATAGTGATGAGCAAATTTTTTGCTGTTATGAATTCACAACCCATGGCTAATTGCTTCATGATTCCGCATTACATTTTCACCATATACAATATCTTATTTTGCATTAAAGAAAATGGAAAGAAAATGAAAAATATGTAGCATCTTCTGACATGATGATGTAGGGGTAAAGCTCCTATGTTAGAACTTTCAGTGCTAGGGTTCAGATTAAGGCTGCTGTTTGCTTTTGCATTTATGTTGATAAAAATGGTTTGAATCATATGTTCTTGTATTTAGAACATTAGATCCTGGTCTAGATCAGATTTATGTTGGGCATTAGGTTAATTTGGGTTAAAGGGGTTGTTACCTTTGAGTTAACTTTTAGTATGATCTTGCAATCTGTTCACTTAAATATGAATCGCCTCTTTAAGGTCCAGACCAGATCATCAGCCTATATCCTATGATGACTGACCCTGCCCCCACCAGTATCTAGCTTCTTATATGTATATTGCCTATTTCAGTGATCAAATTAATAAATTAACGTATTTACAGAACTGGTACACCACCCAACCTGACCAGCCTCACCCAATTGCAATCCAGAACAAACCCACTATCTGATGAATTAGCAGTATGGGATTATTTTTACATTTGTAATCTTCCTAAAATTAAAGGTCCAGAAACTGAGCGAAATTTAGGAGAAGTTTTAAAGCTGAACCTCATACTGCCCTGCTGAGATACTTTGCTACAAGCTCCTGCCTGTGATAAGGGGAAACTGCATCTTTCACTTCCTCAGTCTGTACCATTTGTGAGACTGTGAGAAGCAAAATCATTGTTCAAGATGGAGAGGGGACAGAGACAATAAGAAAACTTTTTCTTCTGCCTTTTATGCAGAAAAGAAGGTAAAGAAGAGATAATGGCAAAGAAAATTTAAAAATGCAAACATCTGTAACGCTAATCTGGGCTATCCAGACCACAAGAAGTTAAGTGTCCAGCTAGTGATATGAGCATGGGTTCATTGAGACATCAGGATCAGAAGTTTCCCATAAAGGTGTAGTGGAACTACAACACTCAGGCTACTGTACATAAAAATAGGAATGATTGGATGCCAGGAGGTTCTTAGGGTGAAACAAAAAGGATGATTTATTAGTCCAAGACAATAACCCCAGGTTTACTCACATAGATTTGAGGAATTAGCAGATGAAATGTCACTCAAACAGGTAAGAGAGGACACAGCTAAGGAATGGACTCCATTAGGCATTGTAGTCAAGCAGTATGATAATCCCCGGGAGATATACCTTGCAGTGGTCCGGATCCCACCCAGCGGAATGGTCAGGGAGAAGTAGTCTAAGCCTGATCCTTATCCACTGTAGTCCCTTCACTAAAGGCAGTCAAGAAGCCTTTTCGAAGCTACTCCCTGCTACAGATCTTAGTTGGAGCTATATACACTCTCTGTCTTACTCTCCTAGAGAGTCTATTATAGATATAACCTGTTCTAGCTAACCTCATTCACAGGGTTCCCTGGTCCCCGACTAAAGGTGCTGTCCCTTTAAGGGGGTGGCTTTACTGGGCCTTGGTGTACTCAGGCTCAATGGGCACATCCAGATGGTTAGGACACCAACAGCCAAAGAGGAAGATCCACCCCTTTCCACACACTATATTGAAGTGTGGCAGGAAGTGTTCATTACACCCTTTAACCAATAACACTGATGTAAATACTTAAATGGATACATAGGCTTTTGCCTAGCAACTAAGGAAAAAGGGTAGGGCTTAAAGCCATAGGAACATAGTAAAACCTATGGGTCCCTACACATCCATAAAGCAGACCATAGTAAAGGTGATAAGAGGTGCCACAATCTCAGTTAAGGAGGAAGAGATAAAGAAAATAGGTAGAGAATGGTGATATTGTAAATGATATATATATATATATATATATATATATATATATATATATATATATATATATATATATACACATATGTATATCCCTTTAAATTTACTTTTCATAATAACATGAATTTAGAAAATACACAATTTCTTTAAAGGTTTAAGGTTTAAAGATCCACTTATGACTGTCTTTAGTCTCATAAAAAATAAAAACTCTCAAGATTTTTTTTCCAAGTAGAAATTTTTCACTTTATACTTCACATTATTCAGTGCTCTTTTGTTCTTTTATCGGACCCTGTTTTTTTTTAAATTCATTTTCAGACTCTATGTCCAAAGCTGTATGCATTAAATATATTAAAGCTAATTAGTAGCAGTTTCTAGGCTTTTTGCTATCATCTTGACATCCAACATTTCCAGGTAACAACATTGGAAAGTTTAAAAAATGTTCTCAGCCTAAAATAACTGGTTTTAGAGTAATTACTGCATACATATTATGTGAAATATTTTAAGAAAATAATGTGCAGTTACATTTTTGCCCCATTTCATCATACTGAAGCACCAGGATGACTAGGCATACAAAAAACTGTGTGAAATGTCTGAATACGACAAACCTTGTACAGACAGAACATTTGTTCCTTAGTGTATTGTTTGTGAGACCTTCAGATGTGATTGCCTTTTTCTGATGAAAATGAAAAATAATAGCTCAATGTCATTGGAATTTCTGTATTCCTGTTTATAACTATTTTTTTCTTTAAAAAGATGTTAAGAATAAAAATGACTAATATCCCAATCTGCGACTGCTTGTTATATCATATAATCATACAGTACATGGGCAATTGTTCTTTAAAACTAAAGGCTGGGTAGTGCTCAGAACATATAGCTGATTTGAGAGCTTATTTACAACAGGGCAGCAAAGTGCAAAGTGCAAAGTACAGGGAGCAAACAGTTGTGGGGCCCATTTACTATCAATTGAATTTATATTTTTTCCACCAGTCTCTAAAATGTTGTGGTTTTCCTATTTTTCTTAAAAGCTGAAAAAGTTTGAAATTTATTAAAGGGCAGCTTTATCAAGGGTCAAATTGAAAATTCTAATTTGGTCAAAACTGTCAAACAACTAGAGAGTTCTTCAAATTTGATTCCAGTTTTTTTAAAAAATTCGATTATTGAGATTTTATCATACTCTGGCCCTTGAAGAACTTCAATTTGACTATTGGCCACTTAAAACCTGCCGAATTGCTGTTTAAGTCAATGGGAGAGATCCAGGGTTCAGTTTTGAGTTGTTTGCAGCCTTCCTGACATTCAAGTTTTTTCAGAGAAAAGTTTTTTAAATTCGAATCGAATTGGATTCAAATTCGATTTGGGTTTTCGGGTCAATTCTATTTCATCCAAGTTTAAAAAATTTGATTTTATTAATGAATTTCGAGTTCATGGAAGTTTATGGGAGTTTTAAAAAACTCACATAAATTCGAAAGTCGACCCTTAATAAATGTGCTTCTAAGTTTAAAAACCATGAAAACCTCAAATTCACAAGTTAAAAGTTGTTGAGGTCCTATAGAAGTCAATGGGAGCTGCGCTGATCCTACTGGACTGTTTGGAGGTTTTCTGATTTTTGTCCAAAAACTTGAAATTTTAGAGGTGTTCATATTTTTTCGCATCAGGAGATGATGATACCAGTACAGGGGTGCCCAAAAGGTAGATCGGGATCTAACAGTAGACCTTTAGCTGATGATCAGTAGATCTCAAGACACTGTCTAATCTTGAGATGTACAGCTTATCTAAATCAAATTAGGATCATGAACACGGGTGAATAAATGCAGTAAACCTTTCAGGTCTCAAAGTGAAAAAACTCGCCGGTTTAGGGAAGGGGTCCAGGTGTTAACGAATAACTGTATAGAGAAATTAAGCAGGCACTTCCTAGGCTGTGCCCTAGTGCACTTCAATAAATAAAATACTTTTTAATTGAAAAGTCTGCCTGGAAGATTGGTCCTTGGAAGTGCCTGCTTAATTTCTCTATAAGCTTGTCTAAATCACCCTTCTTTTTAATTCAGATATTTATTATGTTATGGTTACATAAGGAATAGTTAATAATAATAATAAATTATTATCATTATAAAATAATATCATAATAATATAGTAATAATACATAATAAATAATATCATTCTTAAATATAGCAATATAACTGTACCCATAAATCAATATAATATTTAAGCATTACAAAATGCTGACAATGCTATTATGGATGTAGATCATAATGGGACAACATCACTAAAAGTAGACCCCACATTAGTAAAGTATGGGCACTCCTGTCCTAGTAGTAGGTGTATATATCAATACCTGTAATACAGTCTGTAATTTAGGCTGAATATTTTTTATGTGCTGGACATTAAGAAGACTGACTGGTTGGCATAAATGTCAATGTCTTCTTGAACATTAAAAACCATGTATATTTTATACATACTGATACTTTAGAAATTATTCAGCATCCTTTTTCCCTCGCATTTATTTTGGAATGCCATCATTTTGTCTCTTCTCTCTAAATGCAGACAGTCCTAATGGCTAAAGTGACGCAGGTCTCTTCTACAGATGTTTCCTCTTGTTTCATGGTGTGAAAGAAAGTGGTTTGGGTGTTTAATGGATAATGAATAAAATGTATTTCAGTTGAGGCATAGAATAATGGAGCTAAGGAAACCAGACAGGAGAAGAATTTGTCTAAAGCATGTAGTGATCGAAACCTCTATAATGCCTAATCAGTCATATCATGTAAGAACAAGTAAGAAGTAATCAAGGAATTGATTCAGTACTGTCCAAACAAAGGCCGTCCTTACATTACTTCCTTTGTGATTACAGTCTATGACATGATAGCTACAGGAACCACACATTTTAAGGTCTGGATCCACCATCTTTGCAGACCAGATGTGAAATATAAGCTGTACAGAAAGTATGCTTTGCAATGCTATGGGGCACACATACATTGAAGGATAAGTAAGAGGAAGGGTCTGCCAAGCCTGTGTTAATTCCAACAGGTGGATTACGTAATAATGTCAAATAATCAACAGGAAGCATTTGGCATTAAGAACTCTAACTAACTGATATCGATTGCTAAGGGCCAAATTTATCAAAATGTGAAATTAAAACTCACCCCCTTTCTGTTGATTCCTATGGGACTTTTAGATGCATATTCATTAAATGGTGAACGCTAAGGGGCTGATTTACTAATATTCAAATTTTGATTTTTTTCCACAAATCTCAAAAAAATGTGTGGTTTTCTTATTGTTTTATTGGTTTAAAACTCAAATTTTTTGAGAAAAAACCCCTAAAAATCTTTAACCACGAAGCTGCAAAAAGTCCAAATCTGAAAATCCACCACCTAAAGATCATGAGATCATGTATAAGTCAATGGGAGATGTCCTTTTTTATGATTTGAAGATATCGTCTTTATTTACTAAACCTCTAATTTATCTGGCCGGGCTTTTTGGAGCCAAAACTCTAATTTGTTGTGGGAAAAAACTAAAATTTATCAAGATTTATTATACCCCAATGCTGCAAAAAGCCAGAATCCAAAAATCTGCCATCTCAGACCTGTCAAGGTCATGTATAAGGGGGTTAATACTAAACCACTAATTTATCTGGTTGAGCTTTTTAGGGCAAAAACTATAATTTTTTTGTAGAAAAAATGCGGCAAAAAGCCAGAATCCATCGAGGCCATGTATAAGTCAATGGGAGATGTTCCTATCCCTGATATCATGGTTTGCGCTGGGTTTAGCCGATAATCCTATAAATCCAAAAATGTGCCATCTCTGACCTGTCGAGGTCATGTATAAGTCAAGAGAGATGTTGTCACTAGCGCTGGGTTTAGCTCGATATTCCAATAGAAAATCCACCATCTCAGAACTGTCGAGGTCATGTATGAGTCAATGGGAGATGCCCCTATCCCAATTTGAAGATATCAAAACCTGAAAAAAATGGGAAGAAAAGTCCAGAACTCAAATCTGAATGAAGGCAAGTCTCAGTAAACTAGAATCCTCAGCTTTGCACACACCAACCAGAAATTCTTAAAAAGAAAAAGAGTAAGCACAAGGGAAGACTTCCATAGTGTATCACCACTTATTTTACGCTTATTTATTATTACATTTTCCCGAAAATTTGCTTTGCGGGAAAAAAAATCTAATTTTCACGTTCTTTTTCGGACTTTTGCCCAAAAACTCCAGGGTATTGCACAAAACCCAGCGCACATAAAAAAAATCATTGGGACTTCTTCCATTGACTTATATGCTACCTCGACAGGTCTGAGATGCCGGATTTTCTGATTCTGACATTTGCATCCTCGGGTTTCAATAAATTCCGAAAAATTCATGATTTTTGAAAAGTCCGATTTTATTAAAAAAAAATCTTTCGGTATTTTTGCATTCGGACTTTGGCAACCCATTCCGTCGGTTTGTGAGAAAGCAATAAAAGATACAATTATGCATTAAAGCTTTTAATGATGTATAAATAGTAAAAACAAATATCCACTAACAAAGTGGATTAAAATACAAGCAGTATAAATATCAGAGGAGAAGACTGACTGCTTCTGACTTCCAACACGATTCAAGAGGCTCCGCCTCTCTTCATCAAGGAATAGGAGTGTCGGCGAATGCAGCTTATTTAAAGCATTGTGGGTTTGGTCTAGCTTTTTTTATTTAAACTATGAGATAAATTCAGATTTAAGTAATTAACCCCCTTAATGTCTGTATAGAATGCCTAGAAAATGCACAAGCTAGGCAGAGAAGCAGTGAATGCCCACATCATCTCTCTCTCTCTCTCTATGGGGCAGATTCACTAAAGGGCAAAGGGGCTAATGCTAGCGACTTTTCACCAGAAATCCAATCAGGGACATTGCCAATTCGCAGATGACAATTCGCTAGTGAACAGGACCGACACTGGACCGCTCAGGTGAATGTTCGTTGATCCGCAAATTCAGTAAAATGCGGATTTTGATTTTTCGCCAGAGTTCACTTCACCACCACAGACCAGTCGAAGTGCTAAAATTAAGCTACATCTTCCTCAATCTTATGTCACTTACATCATATCCTGGGTGCTGAAAGTATAAAAAAAAGTGGTGACTTTTCCTTTTTCTAAGGGGGATTGTCTGCAAAAGACCTAACAAACTTTTTTTGGCTTAACATTTTTCCCCAGACATTTGAGAACATATGGAACATTCATTTTACAGTGGGCTCATGTGTAGGGCATAATATTAACTCTTTTGTCTTTATTAAGGTTCATTGGACATTTGTAATAAAAATTGTCAACTTCAAGCAATTGCGCCAACATCTCTAATAAAGACAAACGAACGCTAGCGCATCTTTGCTTTGAGATGCTTGCACTGCCGAAGTAACGCTAGCGAAATGTCACCAGTGTTCGGCTCCAGGATGCAACTTCGCATATTAGTGAATTTGCGTAGTGGTAGCGAATTTGCACCTTGCGAAGTGTGCAAAGTGGTCGCTGGCGACAATTCGCCCTTTAGTGAATCTGCCGCTTTCTATCTATCTATCTGTCTGTCTGTCTGTCTATCTATCTATTTATCTGTCTGCACTCAACAGGTTAAGTTCAAAAAGATTTATTGTGCAAAAATCAGTGTTCCACTCACTTTTGCACAATAAATCCCTTTGACGTTACCTGTTGAGTGCAGCGCTTGTTACTGCTATATACATACACACAAGTGCTGCTGGTTACAGGAAACACTTCAGTTCTTTGTGTTGCTGTGAAAAATGATTGCCCTTTTTATTGACACAGATGAAAAACTTCCTAATGGCTTATAAACAAGTCATTCTGTTATTCTGTTAATGCTGGCCATAGATGTAAAGATTTTTAAAAGATCCGATCGTCATTGTGAGACCACAATTATCTCGAAACGAATTGTCCATCAACTAAACAGACCAATTTGCCAGGAAAACAAAGGGGAGCTGCCTGCTTGTCCCTGCAAACATAGATAGATTGCACTGGGACAGATAAAGATTTGTTAACCTGGCTGATTTTCGGACAGATGTCGGACAAAATATCGTAAGATGTACGATCGTTCGAATCCCACTAACCGCGCGATAATTTGACAGATTGGTCGGACTTTGCCAAAAATCAGTCGTACGGCAAGAGAAATCTTTGCGTCTATGGGGAGCTTAATTGTGTACTACCAGAATTCAGCTTTCTTTTCATTGTTCTAAATATACCCCCTCATTTACTATACAGTATAATCTACTCATTGACGACACTATTAAAATAAGTACATTCTGGAAACATAAATCAATGAAACGCTTTGTGTAACCTTTCTTGGTTATTTGTCTTATGGAAGAACAAGGAACACATGTTTATGTCTGTCACATTTGGAATATGGTGTGAGATTGTAAATAAAGACATTCACAAGACAGTACGGATTTATTTATGACTAAAACAGTGGGACGTCTGGAGGCAGAGGAAGATAAATAGAAGCACAGGTACAACAGACACTGTCAATGTGGTTTCTTTGATGGCAGACAGAGATTATTTTTACAAGTGTTTATTACATAGAAGCTTTTTATGAAAGAGTATGGCTCACTGTAACACTACGGGGGCCCATTTACTTACAACTGAATTTTGTTTTTTTCCACAAATCTCAAAAATTTGTGGTTTTCTCTTTTTTTTTTTAAAAAAACTCTAAAAATTCAAAGTTTATTAAGGGAGTTATTTACTAAAACTCAATTGTATCTCATTGTTTCAATAAAAAAAGCTAAACCATACCACCCCCCCCAAATTTGCCTTATTTATTAATATAATAACTTGAATAAATCGAATAGGTAAAAAGCTCAATAAAGCTTGACATTCTTTTTTGGGTTCTTGCCCAAAAACTCAGAATTTATCAGATTATCGGTCTTAACCCAGAGCAAATCCTGATATCCTCAAATTGGGAAAGTAACATCTCCCATTGATTTATACATGACCTCAAAAGGTCTGAGATGGCCGATTTTCAGATTCTGCCTTTTTGCAGCATCAGGGTATACTAAATCTCAAAAATGAGTTTTTGCCCCAAAAAGCCCAAACAGAAAAATTTGAGGTTTAGTAAATAACTCCCTAAATATAAGAACCATGAAAACCACTAATACAAAACTTTGCCAGGTAAAAGTTGTCGAGGTCCTATATAAGTCAATGGGAGCTGTGCTGATTAGTTATGGGCAAATTTATTCGCCACAAGCGAATTCACGGCGAATTCACGGCGAATTCCCGCAATTCGCCGCTGGTGAATAAATTTGCGAAACTGACGCAAAAATTTGCCAACGAAAATTTGGCGGCGTCAACAAATAAATGGGTGTAAAAAAAAACAGACGCCAGCATCAAAAACGAGATGCCAGCACCGTTTTCACGAATTTCGTGGGAAATTCGCAAATTTAGAGGGAAATTCGCAAATTTATCGGCAAAGCAAAACGCCCCAAATTCGCCCATCACTAGCGCTGATCCTATTGGACCATTTTAAATCAATTTGGACTTTTAGAGGTTTACTTACCGGTATTTCTTGTTTTCTCTTGGAATTGTCCAAAAAAACTAAAATTGTAAGAGGTTTTCGAGGTATTCATATTTTTTAAGTGCATTGTTCGGCATAATTTTCAATTTGTACTTTTTTTATTTGGATTTTTAAATAAATCTCATGACATTCCTAGTTTTAGAGTTTGTGAGTTTAGTCATGGTTTCAAAAAAACACTAAAATCCAACCTTTGATATATAGGCCCCTATAGTATGGTCCCTCTTAATTCTGGTAGAACAGGGGCTACTATTAAGGCAGCAGCTCGGATGAGGTGCCAAACTGTTTCACTTACATGGCAATGCCAGTCATTATAAACCAACTCATTTATTTAAGTGACGCTGATGCCTGTGAATGTTTAGCACTTCCATGAAGCTCTTTCAAAGCTGCTCACATTGCATTTTCTTTTTATTTGTTGCTTTTACATAACAGACTCATACTTCAATAAAGGGAGCAAAGTCTCTCCTCAATTTAGATGGATCTTGGCTGGTGGCTGGTTTGAAACTGATATCTGACCTGGTGGATAAAGAGATTATTTTTTCTTTGTCCAACAGGCTTGAATAAGGATAGAGCTTACATTTATTTCTTTGATGACTCATATGGATCTGTTTTGGATAATGCTTTTTAATGTTTCTACTAAATGTTTTATGTGCCATATTTATGGATGACGATAAGGCTGCAAGTGTAGTGCACAAAGTGCATATTTTTTTCCACCAATGCTGTATTTTTTCCCAGACTTCCAGTATCAATAGTATCATTGCAGGCATAATGGGACACTGAATCTGATGCAACTGTGCTGCACCTGGCAAAATTGTGCCTCATTTGACAACAGTGCATGCCATTTGTCCCAATTTTGGCACAATTGTGCTCCAATATTTTCAAAGTCTATATGGCGTCATTCCCAGTGTATGGTGTGCAATTAACATGTGGACTGGAACAAGGATGAAGCAGAGCACACTCCTCACTTCTGTTAGAAGATAACCCGGTGCACAGAGTACAGGATACGGCAATCCCCAAACGAATACTTCCAGGAAAGATACAATGGCACACAAGGTAAATTGCAATGCAGGGTGACCCCTTGCTGTTTATTTGTGCGGACGTGTGACGTTTCGGGGCAAGCCCCTTTCTCAAGCATACAAAAGTGACCGAGTGCATACAATATAAAATGGAAACAATTAAGATAATTAATATACAAAATAGAGAGCGACACCCTCCAACCATCCCATCCACTGAGTGATCCAATCCCACCAAGATATGGTAATCTTTAAAAGTTAAAAACCAATCACAAGCTTAAAGTCCAATAGAAAAAATATTCGTAGAAAAATGCTCTGTCGTAATCAGTGAATGTGTCCCACTGTGTGAAAAAAATTCATTATCATTCAGGCTTAATACAGCCAAACTGGTTTGCTAGAAATGAGATAAAAACAGATACAAACAATATGTAGTTACAAAATGCCAGATAAAAAGCTTACAAAAGTTAAAATGTAACCAATTCTAGTCACACTCTTCCCCTACTAAAAACCAAAAAAGACTTTGATGAAAATTATTTTTTATTTTTTTTATATTTACCTGTCCCTGGCGTCTACAAGTTTTTCCTCATCTGAAAAGAAGCAGGAAAGAATCATTAGCAATAATCTTGATACCAGATAGATTAGACCAGCATTAAACTAAGCAATTAACATGTGCATCCTATTCCTTTGGCACAACTGCACTGCGGCGATTTGATGCAAGGCGCTGTGGGAACCCTAGAGTAACGCCTGGTCAGGAGATGGTGGTAGCTCCACACTTCCCCCACATCAATGTGTGCAACACTCCCGATTCTAAGCAGAAGGCAAGAAGGATGAGTGGCTCAAACACAACTATACAGAAGTGTGAAGAACGCATTTTGAAAAGTAGCACAAGTTGTCCACTGCACTTTCAGTTGTAAATGAGCCTTTACATGTTTTATCTAGTTGACAAATGCATGCATGGGACCCTGCACAATGTTTAAAGAACAAGGGCCCATGTCACTTCTTTTGGAGGACTTGTAAATGTTTATTGAGCCATAGTCCACATGACTAGATAAAGGACCCTACTGGGCCTTAAACGACACATTAAACATGTATTAATAATTTAATACAGATAAAAACATAAACAACAAAGTCCAGCAGTTTGAGGTGTATTTGACATTTTGGCTCTATTGTGACAACTGCATCCATATATTTGATTTAAATATACTTTTGGGGAACGGAGTTTGTTTTACACAGATGGGATAAACAAGGGCATGGATTACTAGCACTACTCTTTGTCAGAGGTTTGCCCCAAATAAATGATCTAGTTAGTATGAGAGGTGGCCCTAATATCAGTGCAGGTAGAAAGTGCTTATAGTGATATAAACCTGATAATGTACTACATGACCTACAAGAACCAGAACAATTTGTGGACTTAGAAAATGCAGTCTGAATACCAAAGACTTGAAAGAAATGGTAAGAAAGGATTGTGGAATCTCCCCTACCTAGTGGGAAATCTCAGCTTCCCCCTTCCGCATGATGGATTTCCATGTTACAAGTGGTTTTCTTAAATAATTAATTGACTGCCTCATACTGAGATAAAACCAATCACTAATCCCCAACATCTTACACTGTTGTGGTACTGCAACTAATTAGCTCTCTTTGTGAAGTTATTGTAAAACATTAAACATCAACAAGCAGGTAGAGTGAGAGATGAATGAGGCAATTTAAAATAATGTATATGTTATTTTGCACATTTTATGAGATGAATGGCATTTTCTTCTACAGTGACATCATGGGAGGTAACACAATTAATCTGACTTGGCATTTGCTTGATAATCTCTGACAACAGAGAAAAAAATGATTACACCCCCCCATTTGAAAACAGTTTGTAGAAAACAAACACAACATGGGATAATAATTTTAAATTGGCATCTGTCAGGAACTGTTTGGTTTAGAACCAGGGGCCTGTAATTATCTGGCTGCTGCTTCTCATCTGTTGAGCCACAGGAGGGAATATGGTTTTGTTTTGGTGGGTTATGTCCATCACGTTTCCCTTTACATATGTAATCCCTGGCTGACATCTATGATCTAGTTGTAGACAATTGCCTAATTAAATTGCAATTTAAGCCTGTCCTCCTATATCCTGTGCACATGTCTAAACTAAATCATATTACAAATTCCAGGAGCAAAACAAGTAAGCCATCAAAAATGTCAAATTAACACAATAATGGAGAAAATTTGCTCACAAGTCGAAGTAATGGATTCTCATGAGTTCTATTATTTAGGCTGAGAAGACAGAGCTTTATTATGGGTGGCACCTAACTTAAGGTTTCATCACACCAGCTCCAGTGCATGGCATGGTCACAGGGAACTGATGTCACCCTCAAACATAACCCTGCTGGCTCCATGATTGTAGGACTTAGGAATCAAATTCCCATTTTTAACTACTTGCACATCAGGTGGTGTATATGTTTTCAACACAAGCGGTTGGTCCATGTTATGTAGGAGTGGGGCCCATTGATATATTTTAGAAAGCTGAAGTCATCAATGCTTGACTCATCAGGCTACTTGAGGAACCATTGCTCAAAAAGAGAAGTAAGAATGAAGCAAACAGAAAAGGGTGGAAGAAAGGCATGGAGAAGGCACATTTTTTCAGCGCTTTAATCTATTGCTTGTTGACAAAACAGAGTATTTCCGAGAGAAGTAGAGAAAGCAGAGTTAAAATTCATGCAGCATTGCAGTTGGGTTGATGCTTCTCTTTTAATTGGTTGAACAGTAGAAGTAGAGATGTCTGTACTTGCTTGTCTGCAACAGATGTGTTACAATATAATATAAGCCTGCCCTTACAAGTACCATTTCTCTGCAAATGTAATTAGACTAATGTGTCAGGCCCTTTGTTTTGCTAAGTGTGTTAGCTTTGGCAGATTGTTTCTGTACGTTGCTTATTGGCATCACTAAACTGGACATTTCTGTGCTTCTTTATGAAAAATGCTTCAATGATTTGGAGCAGTTATGAATTCGTCGCATATCAACAACCAATTTATATGGCAAATAATATTATTTTTCAATAAAAATAGTCGGGGAACAAATAGAGAGAAAAATAAGTAAAGAAATAAAGAGTCATTTTATATGTACAAGTACAAGTAAGACCCACATTGATAATGAGTCTTATAGTGACAATGTCCAGTGTGAGCCAGTCTCAGAATTAATGCAAAGTAAAAATAAAAGTTGATGGGGTAATGGAAATTCAGGTACTGCAACGTTTGATTGTACGCTCTGTATTACATAGGGTTAGCAGTGGCTAAAGAAACACATTTTTAATAAAGAATAGAAATAATTTGCTCACTGAAATACTTTTTGCACTACAGCTCCCAGAATAATAAAGTCTATGGTAAAGGTTTTCCAGTTTTTGCCCAGAGTAAGACTGACACCCCTGACAATATAGGTAGCAGATCAGAATGGGTAAAATACATAAATAAGGGCTAGATATCAAGGTTGATTTTTATACTGAAAACATCTAAGAAAAAAAAAAAAAACAATGAATCTATAGTCCTATGCCAAGGATGATTCCCTTTCTACCATACCTAAAACTAGCCCCATTGCTCCCACCTACACAAAATATTATTGTACTTCATAGTGTCTATGTAATGGTGATTTAAGTGAATGCTCCTTCAAATTAAAGCCATTGATTTAGTACACAATCATTAATTAATGGGGTGGATTGAGTTGGTTGGACAGGTTAGGGTGTACTGTTTAATGTAGGCTGTTTTATGCAGTGCAGGGTGAGTCAACTATAGCAGTGCCTTTTTAAGTAGGAGTTTCAAATAGCAGAGGGACACTCACACTCCCTTATTATGTGCTGCTTGGTAGGCTTGGTGCTAAGTGATGAAGGATTCAGCAACCTCACAATACATAGGTTGTGAATGCAGGGCAAACCCTTGCAACTGTCTTAATACAGAAGTGCAACATTTCAGGGCACCTAAGTAGGACCTTCCAGTATGGCAGAGAAGACTATGGGGCAGATTTACTAAAGGGCGAATTGTGGCCAACGACTGCTTTGCACACATCTCACCACTAAGCCAGGCGCAAATTCGCTACCACTACACTAATTTACTAATATGCAAAGTTGCGCCCTGGGCGCAGAACTATGGCGACTTTTTGCTAGCGTTACTTCGGCAATTCGAGCATTTCATAGCGAAGATGTGCTAGCTTTCGTTTGTGCCTATCGAAAAATCACTAGCGATCTTGTGCTAAGGTCAATTTGCATATGGCGGGTAATTTAAAGTTGTATGGACATCTTTTTTATAAATGTTGGTGCAAATGCTTGACGTTACTACTTTTTATTACAAAAGTCCAGGGAACCTTAATAAAGACAAGAGAATTTATAGAATGCCCTACACATGTGCCCACTGTAAAATGAATGTTCCATATGTTTTGAACCCTGTTCCCCAAGAAAAATTTGTTAGGACTTTTGCAGGGAATCCCGCTTAAGAAAAGTAAAAGTCACCAGCTTTTTTTGAACTATAATGCATTTTCGGCTCACAGGATATGATGTAGGTGACAAAAGATTGAGGAAGATCTAGTTTCTTTTTAGCACTTTACCTGGTCTGAGGTGGCGAAGTCAACGCTGGCGAAAGAGGTAACGTTCAGTTAATTGCTAAGTAACAATCATTCGCCATAGAGTGCAAATGAATGCCAGCGATGGTCCCGTTTGCTAGCGAATTGGTGCATTCATCTGTTATTGAATTGGTGATGTCCCGGCGGGTGACAATGCTGGTGGAAAGTCAGTAGCGTTAGCCACTTCGCCCTTTAGTAAATCTGCCCCTATGTTAGAAACTGTATTGTTTATTGAACCCACAATGACAGATAACTGAATGGGATACTGCCCGCTTAAGAGCATGCAGCCAGCTGTGGATTGGGTACAGCACTCCTATAAAAATCCCCCCCCATCACAATTGCCTCTCCCAATCTCCTGCTGGACAATAGTATCAAACATCAAGCACCCCATGACAATTTTGAAACAATAAGCAAAAGGCTTGCAATTGTACTTAAAGCAGTCTTTCCAGCTGTTTTTCATTCCCTGTAATTATGTACTTCTCTACATTCCTCTTCTGCATGAAGGTTCTTACCACTCTTATGATAGCTTGTTTGTTTCTAAAATCTGCATTGTTATACACAGTTGTTGACAGCCCCCTCTGTTTTCACAAAACAAGAAACCTGCGGCACAACTGTTGCAATTGAAAAAGTGGTTAGTATTTATTCATCTCATAAAAAAACGGCAATGTTTCGGGCCTCCACTGTGCCCTTTATCAAGCCTTGAGGCTTGATAAAGGGCACAGTGGAGGCCCGAAACGTTGCCGTTTTTTTATGAGATGAATAAATACTAACCACTTTTTCAATTGCAACAGTTGTGCCGCAGGTTTCTTGTTTTGTGATACACAATTTTTGGGCTTTTTGGGCAGTATTGAGCCCGACACCTGAAGGCACCTGATACCAACCCGGTGATACAGACCTGTGACAGCACTCCAACCTTGGGATTTGAGCCCCCTCTGTTTTGTGTTTGTCTATGTGACATTGCCCCTAGAGTTTCTATGGAAACCGTCTGCCCCTACTTAAAAATATTCCAGACTCAACAGGATTCCAAATGAACATGTTGTACCTGGGCTAAAGTAAATACAATATAGATTGGTTATTTTTATTTTGAGAAAGACTTTACAGATCTGTATAAACCAGGTTTTGTTTCAATAATAAACATGCTTATCTATACAGTCTTGCCTTGCAAAGTAATCCCAATATATTAAACCATTAAAGAGCAACAAAGGATAATCATTCAGGGGAATATTCTATTTGTATGGATAGAAAGCTCGTTTCCTACTATTACATTTTATAAATGTTTATTGGGGTTTACTTATAAGTTATCAATACTACTACAAATTTGTTTAGCCAGGATCATATTCTTGCTTTGCCAGTGTCTTAAATTTGAACAGTAATATTAATGGAAAAGATATAATTTGTTGACATTACATAGTGACAGTTTATTCTATGCCATAAGCCTTCTACCCCCTATTTCCCAGAAAACCAGAAACCAGTGGAAACGTTTGGAGCATCAATTTTAGGGGATTTAAGGGCAAGTAAACAAATATCCATTATGTCCTGTGTTCCATAGACCTACGCTAGAATAGTTAGCATTGTGTATGTCAGTAAATCATGCCCTGTTATAACACATAAGGACTTAATCATTAAGTAATTGTTTATTCAATATGCTATAGCCACAGTTAAACAGCTAATGTACAGTTAATGCTCCACTCAAGACTGATTACAGTAGAACTCATTATTGTATCAAGTGGATAAATGGAATCTGACATTGGCCAGCTCTGTAGTTAGTAAGCATACATTCTACTCCAAGACACTGATGACCTTACTTGGCTCCAAGCACAAGTCTATAATTGAATAAGCCGTTAGCTGTCCTGCTGGGTCTATAGGCATAACGAGAAAGACTGCAGACTCCGCATGTTTTGGGGTCCAGAAGGGACCCTGATTCCCAAGCAATATAAATGTGGAAAACAAATTCAAAAAATCTTGGGAGGGGCTTAAAAAATTAAGCATTTATTGATTAGTCTTCTCTTTGGGTTTTTAACGATGCATTGATACGGAATAGCAAGAGAGCCTAAAAACAAAAAATGTAAGCTAACCTGTCCATAGACTAAAATAAAAGAGATACATTATAGAACACTTGGGAATCTCTGTCCCCGGGGATCCTAGCCACTAGGCTTTGGGGTAGTGGGTAATGAACTATATTCATAACTGGTGGCTTTAAACCAATCCACCATGCTTGAGAGGGTAAGGATTATAGCAGCCCTACTGTTTCCTATACCCAGTGGCTAGTAGGGTGAATGGTTAGACAATATCAACTTTAAATTTACAGGAGACCCTTTCCATTCACATTGCTGGATATGGGATAGTTCTGATTAGGGAGCTAGATCACAGGATCCCATCCCAATCAGAAAAACTCATGGTCTCCTACATGCTTTGAATCCACTGAGAAAACAACATTGAACTAAAATATCTGAAAATCTACATGTAAGATGTCAATGTAAGACTTGGATAAAAGGCTTCAAGTCTTTTAGTCTTAAAGAAAATTGTGGACTTGGGATAAATACACTGAAGGGCCAACAATAGCTATGGACCACTCTATGGATCCCTTTTCAAGGACATTCTTTCAGATTTCTAGTTAGTAATTATGGGAACAAGGGGTCCTACTGGCGTGGCACTATTTCATTCATTCCTGGGTTTAGTGAGGTTAACAACTCCCCATTCTAGGCTATACTTTGGAGCATTGGAGCAGGGGTCCCCAATCTTTTTTTATCCATGAGCCACATTCAAATGCAAACAAAGTTGGAGAGCACCATAAACATGCAAAAAGTTCCAGGGGGTGGCAAATATGGGTTGTGATTGGTTATTGGTAGCCCCTATGTGGACTAGCAGCCTACAGGAGACTCTTGCCTCCAAGCCAGGAATTCAAGAATAAGCACCTGCTCTGGGAGCAACATCCAAGGGGTTGAAGAGATACATGTTGCTCACAAGCCACTGGTTGGAGATCACTGCTTTAGAGGAAGGATCTAGAACTGACTGGCATTGTTATACTAGATATTTTTATAGATTTTCCTTTTGCCTTTCCAAAATGGGGGGGGGAAGAATGGAAGAACCCAGAGACCCCTTTGTTACAACACCCCTTGCATAGGATGTGCCTTTTTAGGTGCTCCACTGCACCTGCCCATTTTTTTTAGTTTCTGTGAAAAAATGATCTCTTGTGTGTTTTGTCTGAATCAGTACAAAACTATATGTTTTTTAACAGAATTATGTGTGCAACCACATTCATTGTGTAGTGACCTAAAAAGTTTAGAGGGGACATTGTCCCCAACTCATTGCATATCCATTGCATATACCAGGCATAACTACCCAATTTAAAGTGATAGTGACATACCCTTGTTTATTCAACTTGAAAAGTGTTTTACTTCTGAGAATAAAGATACAGAAGATTTTCTTCCCCACTATGCATGGGAATGTTTGGAGGCATGTGCAAGATCACCCTGCCTAATGGTCCAAAAGCAGTATTGCTTCTAACGACCCAAGCTTCTCAGCAAAGCTTAACAATGAAATATTGGTGTTTTTATTTTTCTTTTATGCTCGTTTTGTTTTTTTCCTCAAGGCCTTCTGGTGACCTATCAGCAATAGGGATGTAGCGAACGTCGGAAAAAAAGTTCGCAAACATATTCGCGAACTTGCGCAAAAACGCGAGCGGTTCGCGAACGGTTCGCGAACCCCATAGACTTCAATGGGAAGGCGAACTTTAACATCTAAAAAAAAAATTTCTGGCCAGAAAAATGATTTTAAAGTTGTTTAAAGGGTGCAACGACCTGGACAGTGGCATGCCAGAGGGGGATCAAGGGCAAAAATGTATCTGAAAAATCTGCCTGTGTGTGCTTGGAAGAGATAGTGTAGGGGGAGAGCTGTTAGTGATTTCAGGGACAGATGATAGTAAGTTTGCTGGCTAGTAATCTGCTTGATACTGCTCTGTATTGGAGGGACAGAAGTCTGCAGGGATTTGAGGGACATTTTAGCTTAGGTAGCTTTGCTGGCTAGTAATCTACTGTTCTCTTTAAACAACTGCCATACGTTGACCTTGTAGGCATTGTTTGCCCAGTTTTTTTGGACGCAGCCACTGAAGCACAGTTGCCAGAAAAAATATGCCATATAAATGCTGAAAATAGTCATTTTTCGCCATACGTTGACCTTGTAGACATTGTTTGCCCAGTTTTTTGGTTGCAGCCACTGAAGCACAGTTGCCAGAAAAAATATGCCATATAAATGCTGAAAATAGTCATTTTTCGCCATACGTTGACCTTGTAGACATTGTTTGCCCAGTTTTTTTGGTTGCAGCCACTGAAGCACAGTTGCCAGAAAAAATATGCCACATAAATGCTGAAAATAGTCATTTTTTGCCATACGTTGACTCAACGTATATGGCAAAAAATGACTATTTTCAGCATTTATATGGCATATTTTTTCTGGCCTCTGTGCTTCAGTGGCTGCGGCCAAAAAAACTGGGCAAACAATGCCTACAAGGTCAACGTCGTTGACCTTGTAGGCATTGTTTGCCCAGTTTTTTTGGCCGCAGCCACTGAAGCACAGAGGCCAGAAAAAATATGCCATATAAATGCTGAAAATAGTCATTTTTTTGGTCGCAGCCACTGAAGCACAGTTGCCAGAAAAATTATGCCATATAAATGCTGAAAATATGCATTTTTTTGGTTGCAGCCACTGAAGCACAGAGGCCAGAAAAATTATGCCATATAAATGCTGAAAATATGCATTTTTTTGGTTGCAGCCACTGAAGCACAGAGGCCAGAAAAATTATGCCATATAAATGCTGAAAATATAAATTTTTTTGGTTGCAGCCACTGAAGCACAGAGGCCAGAAAAATATGCCATATAAATGCTGAAAATAGTCATTTTTTGCCATACGTTGACTCAACGTATATGGCAAAAAATGACTATTTTCAGCATTTATATGGCATATTTTTTCTGGCCTCTGTGCTTCAGTGGCTGCGGCCAAAAAAACTGGGCAAACAATGCCTACAAGGTCAACGTCGTTGACCTTGTAGGCATTGTTTGCCCAGTTTTTTTGGCCGCAGCCACTGAAGCACAGAGGCCAGAAAAAATATGCCATATAAATGCTGAAAATAGTCATTTTTTTGGTCGCAGCCACTGAAGCACAGAGGCCAGAAAAATTATGCCATATAAATGCTGAAAATATGCATTTTTTTGGTTGCAGCCACTGAAGCACAGAGGCCAGAAAAATTATGCCATATAAATGCTGAAAATATGCATTTTTTTGGTTGCAGCCACTGAAGCACAGAGGCCAGAAAAATTATGCCATATAAATGCTGAAAATATAAATTTTTTTGGTTGCAGCCACTGAAGCACAGAGGCCAGAAAAATTATGCCATATAAATGCTGAAAATATGCATTTTTTTGGTTGCAGCCACTGAAGCACAGAGGCCAGAAAAATTATGCCATATAAATGCAGAAAATATGCATTTTTTTGGACGCAGCCACTGAAGCACAGTTGCCAGAAAAAATATGCCATATAAATGCTGAAAATAGTCATTTTTTGCCATACGTTGACCTTGTAGACATTGTTTGCCCAGTTTTTTTTGGTTGCAGCCACTGAAGCACAGAGGCCAGAAAAAATTAAACCAGTAGGGTTTGCACCCTAGTTTGTAACGGTGGCGGAGGGAGGAGGAGGACGCTAAAGGACAGCTGTGTGTGGAGTCATGAGGCTTGAAGAGAAGGACAGCTGCATAGAAGTCAGAACAAGTCTTCCGGCGTGCAGTAACCCTCCGAGATCCACCCCTCATTCATTTTAATAAAGGTCAGGTAATCGACACTTTTGTGACCTAGGCGAGTTCTCTTCTCAGTTACAATCCCTCCTGCTGCACTGAAGGTCCTTTCTGAGAGCACACTTGAGGCTGGGCAAGACAAGAGGTTCATGGCAAATTGTGACAGCTCTGGCCACAGATCAAGCCTGCGCACCCAGTAGTCCAGGGGTTCATCGCTCCTCAGAGTGTCGATATCTGCAGTTAATGCCAGGTAGTCCGCTACCTGCCGGTCGAGGCGTTCTTTGAGGGTGGATCCAGAAGGGTTGTGGCGCTGCCTTGGACAGAAAAACATTTGCATGTCTGACGTTACAGACTGGCCAAAGGGCTTTGTCCTTGCAGGTGTGCTCGTGGCAGGATTACTGGCACCTCTGCCCCTGGAATGTTGATGAGTTCCTGAAGTGACATCACCCTTAAAAGCATTGTACAACATGTTTTGCAGGCTGGTTTGTAAATGCCGCATCTTTTCGGACTTGTGGTATGTTGGTAACATTTCTGACACTTTATGCTTGTACCGAGGGTCTAGTAGCGTTGCGACCCAGTACAGGTCCTTCTCCTTAAGCCTCTTGATACGGGGGTCCTTCAACAGGCATGACAGCATGAAAGACCCCATTCTCACAAGGTTGGATGCAGAGCTATCCATCTCCGCTTCCTCATTATCAAGGACTGCATCATCCACGGTCTCCTCCCCCAGCCACGTACAAGACCAGGGGTCCCCAAAAGGTCACCACTAGCCCCCTGGGAAGCCTGCTCCTGTTGGTCCTCCTCCTCCTCCTCCACAAAGCCACCTTCCTCCTCTGACTCCACTTCTGGCACCTCTCCCTGCGTTGCAGCAGGTGCCTGGGTTCGTTCTGGTGATTCCGACCAGAAATCGTGCGCTTCCAGCTCCTCGTCACGCTGGTCTACAGCCTCATCTGTCACTCGTCGCACGGCACGCTCCAGGAATAAAGCGAAGGGTATTAGGTCGCTGATGGTGCCTTCGGTGCGACTGACCATATTTGTCACCTCTTCAAAAGGTCGCATGAGCCTGCAGGCATCGCGCATAAGCACCCAGTAACGGGGGAAAAAATCCCCAGCTGTGCAGATCCAGTCCTACCACCCAGTTCAAAAAGGTACTCGTTGACGGCCCTTTGTTGTTGCAGCAGACGTTCCAACATAAGGAGCGTTGAATTCCAGCGAGTCTGGCTGTCAGAAATCAAACGCCTGACTGGCATGTTGTAGCGCTGCTGAATGTCAGCAAGGCGTGCCATGGCTGTGTAGGAACGTCTGAAATGGGCCGACACCTTTCTGGACTGGGTGAGAACGTCCTGGAATCCTGGGTACTTGGAGACAAAACGTTGGACTATTAAATTTAACACATGTGCCATGCAGGGCACATGTGTTAAATTGCCTAGTCTCAACGCTGCCAACAGATTGCTTCCATTGTCACACACCACTTTTCCGATCTGCAGTTGGTGTGGGGTCAGCCACCGATCGGCCTGTGACTGCAGAGATGACAGGAGTACAGATCCGGTATGGTTTTTGCTTTCCAGGCACGTCATCCCCAAGACAGCGTGACAACGGCGTACCTGGCACGTCGAATAGCCTAGGGGAGCTGGGGGTGCACAGGTGTGGAGGAGGAGAAGGAGGACCCAGCAGCAGAGTAAGAAGAAGAAGAAGACGAGGTAGAGAGCGATGGAGGAGTAGAGGTGGTGGCAGAACCGCGTGCAATCCGTGGCGGTGACACCAACTCCACTGTTGTTGTTGAGCTACCCATTCCCTGCTTCCCAGCCATTACCAAGTTCACCCAGTGGGCAGTGTAGGTGACATACCTGCCCTGACCATGCTTGGAGGACCATGCGTCAGTAGTCATATGGACCTTTGGCCCAACACTAAGTGACAGAGATGCGGTAACTTGGCTCTGCACATGTTGGTACAGGTGTGGTATTCCCTTTTTAGAAAAAAAATTGCGGCTGGGTACCTTCCACTGCGGTGTCCCAATTGCTACAAATTTGCGGAAGGCCTCAGAGTCCACCAGCTGGTATGGTAAAAGCTGGCGGGCTAAGAGTGCAGACAAGCCAGCTGTCAGACGCCGGGCAAGGGGGTGACAGTCAGACATTGGCTTCTTACGCTCAAACATGGCCTTCACAGAAACTTGGCTGGTGGCAGATGACTGGGAATGGGAACAGGTGGTCAAGGTGGAAGGCGGAGTGGAGGGTGGTTCAGACGGGTCAAGGAGAGCAGAGGTAGAGCAGTAAGATGCTGGACCAGAAGGAGTGTGGCTTTTAGTTTGCCTGTTGCCTTTGAGGTGTTGCTCCCAAAGTGCTTTGTGCTTGCCGCTCATGTGCCTTCGCATAGAAGTTGTACCTATGTGGCTGTTGGGCTTACCAAGGCTCAGTTTCTGACTGCACTCATTGCAAATTACAATGCTTTTGTCAGAGGCACACACATTAAAAAATCCCACACTGCTGACTTTTTGGAAGTGTGCGATCTGGCGGTAACAGTAGAAGTTGGCGGCATTGGCGGCAATGGCGGGTGCGTTGGCCGGCTGAACACAGGTGCCGATACATGTTGTTGCCCTACTGATCCCTGCGGGCTGTCCTCCCTGCTTCTTCTAAGTCTTATTCTCCTACTGCCTCTCTGACTCTCCGTCTCTCCATCTGAACTACCCTCCTCTTGCTCTCTTCTACTAGGCACCCACAAAACATCAATCTCCTCATCATCATTCTCCTCAGATGCATCAATTTCTTCTGACACATCACAGAAGGAAGCAGCAGCGGGACCTCCTCCTCATCACTCATTATGTCCATCTCTGTCGTGTTCTCTGCCAGAATTAAATCTGGTGTAAGGTCCTCATCTCCTTCATCTTCTTCTGGCAATAATGGTTGCGCATTACTCAGTTCAAGAAACTCATGGGAAAATAACTCCTCTGACCCCAGTGAAGAAGGGCACCGGTGGTGGAGGAAGTGTTACGTGGGGTGGCCATAGCAGTGGAGGATGAGGAGGATGTTGTGGTAAAGTTAGAAACGGTAGAGGATGGGGTGTGCTGTGTAAGCCAGTCAACTACCTCTTCAGCATTTTGGGAGTTCAGGGTCATTGGCTTTTTAAAACTGGGCAATTTGCTAGGGCCACAGGATTGCATAGCAGCACGGCCCCTAGCACGGCCTCTGCGTGGCGGCCTGCCTTTGCCTGGCATTATTTTTTAAAAAACAACAACAACAACAAAAACTCAGTTGGTTTTTCTGGAAACGATAATACACACAGCTAGATGGCGGGTTGAAAGAAACAGTGTGCAAATAATGCCTACAAGGTCAACGTATACACTACTACAGCGGTGGATACGGATTACGTAAAATATATTATGGCTGCTTGAAAAAAGTCACTCCGGTGTTTTTTCTGGAGACGGTAATATTATGGATATTTAGACAGAATGTGAACAAGGTCACACAGCTAGATGGCAGGTTGAAGAAAACAGTGTGCAAATAATGCCTACAAGGTCAACGTATACACTACTACAGCGGTGGATACGGATTACGTAAATATATTATGGCTGCTTGAAAAAAGTCACTCCGGTGTTTTTTCTGGAGACGGTAATATTATGGATATTTAGACAGAATGTGAACAAGGTCACACAGCTAGATGGCGGGTTGAAGAAAACACTGTGCAAATAATGCCTACAAGGTCAACGTATACACTACTACAGCGGTGGATACGGATTACGTAAAATATATTATGGCTGCTTGAAAAAAGTCACTCCGGTGTTTTTTCTGGAGACGGTAATATTATGGATATTTAGACAGAATGTGAACAAGGTCACACAGCTAGATGGCGGGTTGAAGAAAACACTGTGCAAATAATGCCTACAAGGTCAACGTATACACTACTACAGCGGTGGATACGGATTACGTAAAATATATTATGGCTGCTTGAAAAAAGTCACTCCGGTGTTTTTTCTGGAGACGGTAATATTATGGATATTTAGACAGAATGTGAACAAGGTCACACAGCTAGATGGCGGGTTGAAGAAAACAGTGTGCAAATAATGCCTACAAGGTCAACGTATACACTACTACAGCGGTGGATACGGATTACGTAAAATATATTATGGCTGCTTGAAAAAAGTCACTCCGGTGTTTTTTCTGGAGACGGTAATATTATGGATATTTAGACAGAATGTGAACAAGGTCACACAGCTAGATGGCGGGTTGAAGAAAACACTGTGCAAATAATGCCTACAAGGTCAACGTATACACTACTACAGCGGTGGATACGGATTACGTAAAATATATGAATGCTGCTTGAAAAAAGTCACTCCGGTGTTTTTTCTGGAGACGGTAATATTATGGATATTTAGACAGAATGTGAACAAGGTCACACAGCTAGATGGCGGGTTGAAGAAAACAGTGTGCAAATAATGCCTACAGGGCAAATAATGCCTAAAAGGTCAACTTATACACTACTACAGCGGTAGTAAAATAAAAAAAAGTAAAATAAAAAAAATGAATATTAAAAAAAAAAATTAAAGTTGGTGCTGCTGAACTACTAGGAGCAGCAGATTAGCACACCAGTCCCACTCCCCAACACTGCTAGACTAATAGCACTGGGCTCTTATAGTAGTAGTAGTAGTAGTAGTAAAACAACAAAAAAATAAATAAAAGCAGTCCTTACAAGGACTACTGTTATTGCAGCAGTCAGCAGATGAGATCAGAAGCAGGACAGCTGCCCACTGCAGCTACATACAGAGCACTGCAGTAGAAGGTAGATTACTAGCCAGCAAAGCTACCTAAGCTAAAATGTCCCTCAAACCCCTGCAGACTTCTGTCCCTCCAATAACAGAGCAGTATCAAAACGATTACTAGCCAGCAAACTTTCAACTGTCCCTGAAATCACTAACAGGCAGCAGCTCTCTCCCTACACTATCTCTTCAGCACACACAGGCAGAGTGAAAAAACGCTGCAGGGCTTCGGTTTTTATAGGGAAGGGGAGTGGTCCAGGGGAGAGCTTCCTGATTGGCTGCCATGTACCTGCTGGTCTGGGGTGAGAGGGCAAAAAAAAGCGCCAACAATGGCGAACCCAAAATGGCGAACGTCGCGCGACGTTCGCGAACTTCCGGCGAGCGCGAACACCCGATGTTCGCGCGAACAAGTTCGCCGGCGAACAGTTCGCGACATCTCTAATCAGCAACCCTTGAGATTTTTGGGCAGCAATGCTTCCAAATAACAGTCCATATCTTTGAACCCATCTTTGGACCCAGTCAGTGCGAAATTTAACAAATCCTAGAAAAGAACAGACTTTCTGTTCTCAAGAGCTTTTCATGTTCCAGCGCCAATTCACGGCTGGAAAAAACAAAGTACCAAGTGCAGAGAACACGCAAACCTGAAAGGGAAATGAAACAGAGCAATTAAATAAATGCTGCAATTACTTCCCATTAGTTTCAAAAGATAATTGTTTGGCAACTGTTGTGCTTGTGATGGCGACATATAATTCTAAAATGCCAGATGAATACATTAGCAATAATGGCACCCTGGTAGTAGGCTCTTACTCTAATTACTATTGGATGGAAATAATACATAAAGTTGTGATGTGTTCTGTTCTGAATTGTACACCTGCGCAGTGGAGAGCAGGAATGCCGAAATGTAAAGCATACCTTTATTGTCATATAATTACATAAAGTGGGGATGCTTTAGATATGCAATGTTGTACAGGTAAAGAATCCATTATCCGCAAAGATTGTGGCCTGGGGTTTTCCAGATAAGTGATATTGGATCACCATACCTTACGTCTGCCAAAAAACATTTAGGGGCCGATTCACTAACTTCGAGTGAAGGATTCGAAGGTAAAAAACTTCGAATTTCGAAGTTTTTTTTGGGCTACTTCGACCATCGAATGGGCTACTTCGACCTTCGACTACGACTACGACTTTGAATCGAAGGATTCGAAGTAAAAATCGTTCGACTATTCGACCATTCGATAGTCGAAGTACTGTCTCTTTAAAAAAAACTTCAACCCCCTACTTCGGCATCTAAAAGCTACCGAAGTCAATGTTAGCCTATGGGGAAGGTCCCCATAGGCTTGGCTAACTTTTTTTGATCGAAGGATATTCCTTCGATCGTTGGATTAAAATCCTTCGAATCGTTCGATTCTAAGGATTTTATCGTTCGATCGAAGGAATAATCCTTCGATCGTTCGATCGTACTATCTGCCCTAAATCCTTCGACTTCGATATTCGATTTTAGTTCCTAGTCGAATATCGAGGGTTACACCCGAATTGTACAATTTTTTGAGTTGTCGCCCAAAATCCCTGACATTTTCCGATTATCCAGCGCAGATCACGAAACATCTTCAGGGACATCTGCCACTGGTGTCTACATGACATGATTTTTACCAGCTGTGGGATATAATTAATCTCTAAAAATTCAAGTTTTTTTCCCCACTAAAAATTTGAGTTTTCCCCTTAAAAAATTTGACCAGAAAAAAATTGAGGTTTAATAAATAGGCACCTAAATAAACCCACTAGGATTATTTTGCCAATGTTGATAGCAGCTTAGAGGCTTATTTAACAAAATTTGAATTTGAGAATTTGGGCGATTTTAAGATACCTTCTCTAATTATCTCTTGGCCACTAATTTAAGAATGTTCAATTTTGCTGTGTATTTGATCTGAATAACCTATTACTCATGTATTATAAACAGGCATTGCTAACTAAAAAAAGCACAAAAATTGGTTTACACAACAAAAAGACGACGACTAAAGGGGCACTGGAAAAAATGTATTTCTGTATTTCTCATTCCAGTTTTTATACCACCTTTATAAGCAGGAGCCTAATACAATTACATAGTCAATCTCCCAACCTTAAGGGTTTAATTATCAGAGTCCTTATTTGTGTGATTTTGACTTTTTTTCTACCACAAATAAATTCAGCATTTCCCAATAAATAATATTTCTTAACCACTGTGATTTGTCCACCATTTAATATCATTGAGAATACAAATAGGGGGTTATTTATTAAAACTTGTTTTTTTTTCTTTTTCTTGAACAACTCAAGTTTTTGGGGCAGATTTATCAAGGATCAAATTGTAAATTCAAATTTCGTGTGTCAACATTCACACATTCAAATCTTAACCCCCCTATTTGAATGTGAGATGTATCACATCTCAAACATCGAAAGAGTCCTCATTCAAATATTCACTGTATAAAAAGACAGCTCAATTCACACAATTTTTGGGTCAGAACCATTAGATTGAATATTAGAATGTTTTCTTAAATAACCTCCCAGTCGAATTGGGAGTATTTTCGAAAATTTGACCTTTGATAAATGGGCCTCCAAATGAATACCTCAAATTTTTGGAGTTTATACTGTAGGCTTAAAACCCCCAAATTTGTCAATTTTTCAAGCAAAAACCAGTATCAAACACCCCAAAATCGTGAAGGCAAAAACACCTTTAAATGGGACCTCTGCCATTGACTTTTACATAAATTCAACAGGTTTTAGCTGGAGTATTTTTGGTTTCATATTTTTATGTGAATTTTTAGAGAAAACAAAACTCAACCTTTCATAAATAAACCTCTTGAAACACATATACTGCATTTAAGAGCAAACCTCTCGGCTTTTAGAGGCACATTTATCAAGGGTCGAATTTCTAATTTAAAAAAAAGTTTTTTTTAACTCATAAGAATTCGATTTTACTCAAAATTCAAATATTTGACTATTTATTAATAAAATAGAATATGTAAAACTCGAATCAAATTCAACCAAACTCGATTCGATTCAGAAAAAAACTTGAATGTCAGGACCAAATTGGTCACTGCATCTCTCCCATTGACTTATACAGTAACTCAGACGGTTTTAAGTGGCAAATAGTCAAATTCAAATTCCTAAAGGGCCAAAGTAAGAGTATACCCCAAAGATTCTAAAAAAATGTTTTTATAAAAAAATTTGATTAATTCAACTTTTAGTAAATGTGCCCCTAAAACTAGAAGGGGGTTATTTATCAAGCTCAGAATTTTTCTCAGTATTTATAAGATAAAAATCCGAGCAACTCTAAATTCCCAAATGAACCTTATTTATCATTCAAATAAATAGGTTTGGGCAAACTTCGGACCTTTGCCCGAAAAGCGCGAAAATTTCTCGTGGTTTTTGGACTTTTTGGCCCAAAATCCCTCATCATAGGATATCGATACTGACAGCAGCGCAGACACTGCGACCTTCCCCATTGACTAATACAGGAACCCGAGAGCTTTGAGATGCCGGGTTTTCAGATTCAGAGTTTTCATACCATCGGACTTTGATAAATTCCCAAAAATTCCGATTTTTTTTAAGGTCCGAAAAACCCGAATTTTTCAGATTTAAGATTTCGGAGCTTAATAAATAACCCTCCAAATGTAATGACATTAATTAAAAGTTCTGAATAAAAAAAAGTATGAATGGAAAATAATGCGTTAAAAACACAAAAACCTTTCAATCCTATAAAAATCTTATATTTTTGGAAAATTTCTAGAGAAAAAAAATCTGAAAACTTCTAAAAGTCTAAAATTGATTTAAACCGGTCCGGTACAGATCCCATTGACTTCTATAGGACATCAACCTGTATTAGTGTTTTTTGTGGTTTCTGCACTTAGGGGCCGATTCACTAAGCTCGAGTGAAGGATTCGAATGAAAAAAATTCGAATTTCGAAGTATTTTTTGGGTACTTCAACCATCGAATTGGTTAAATTCGTTCGAATACGAACTAAATCGAACGAATCGAACGAAAAATCGTTCGACTATTCGACCATTCGATAGTCGAAGTACTTTCCCTTTAAAAAAAACTTCGACCCCCTACTTCGGCAGATAAAACCTACCGAAGTCAATGTTAGCCTATGGGGAAGGTCCCCATAGGTTTGCTAAACTTTTTTTGATCGAAGGATTTTCCTTCGATCGTTGGATTAAAATCCTTCGAATCGTTCGATTCGAAGGATTTAATCGTTCGATCGAACGAAAAATCCTTCGATCAAACGAACGAACGTTTAGCGCTAAATCCTTCGACTTCGATATTCGAAGTCGAAGGATTTCAATTCGAGGGTCGAATTTCAAAGTATTTTTAACTTTGAAATTCGACCCTTAGTGAATCTGCCCCTTAATATATCGAAAAAAATATATAGAGATTTTTAAAAAAGAAAATAGGAAAACCACAATTTTTGGCAATTCGAGAAAAGAATCGAAATTGGATTGTTTGTAAATGGGCCCTTTTTTTTTTTAGAGAGAGATTTATTAAGTGAAAAAAACTTGAATGTAAAACTTTGGCACCTGAAAGCTGACAAATTAGGAGTTGTCCTACGCAAAACTTTAAGTTTGAAGGGAAGTAAACTTTATGTATGATGTAGAGAGTGCTATTCTGAGATAATTTACAATTCATCTTAATTAGTTATTATTTGTAGTTTTTGAAATATTTACCCTAGAAAACCTGGCAGTGGTTTGAATGAGAAACTGCAATATGAATAGAAGAAGTCTGAATAGAAAGATAAATAACAAAAATAGCAATAACATTGCAGCCTCAAAGAGTAAACATTTTTTGTCTACCATGATCTGTGGAAAGAGTCAAAATAGAAAGTCAAATAATTCAAAAATTATTTTATAAAATTAAAAATTAAGACCAATTAAAAAGTTGCTAAGAACTGACCATTCTATAACCTACTTGGGGTGTTATTTATCAAAGTCTGAATTTATCTCAATATTTTCTACTACAAACTCCAATAAAATCTGCTTGGGTTTTTTATGCTTATTTATTAGTACATTTTCCCGAAAATTTGCTTTGCAGGAAAAAAAATCAGATTTTCACGAATTTTTCGGAATTTTCACCCGAAAACTTCGGGTATAGCACGAAACCCAGCGCACATTAAAAAATCAATGGGACTTCTCCCATTGACTTATATGCAACCTCGACAGGTCTAAGATGCCGGATTTTCTGATTTAAACTTTTCCATCCTCTGGGTTTAATTAATTCCGAAAAATCTGTGATTTTTTTAAAAGTCCAATTTTATAAAAAAATAAATCATGATTTTTTCATGATTTTTGCATTAAAAGTTTAGTAAATAACTCCCAAAAAGTTTACTTAGAGGTGAACCACCCCTTTAAGTGATTTTTTTTTCGATTTGAGTAACTTTAATTTTTCAAAATTCTTTGAGAGTTGGTAGACCCTTTGAAAATGATAAGTATAAGTAGTTTATATATTTATGTAGTGCCCACACAATTACAGTATGATAGTATCTTTAGTACAGACATTTTATTATTGTGGTGTCCACCTACTTGAGGGTAGTTCTACAACAAATTCCTTGGGCTATCCCATGGCCCCTGGTATCTTAAAGTGGGTCTTTATTATTATAATTATATTCTTTGTGATGCCAAATGACTGAATCTCGCCTTTTTTGCTTTGCCAGAAAATTTGTGAAAAGTATTGTCAAGTTTTGTAAAGTCAGTGGCCCTTTTTTAAGAAAATGCTTGGAAGTCAATGGGAAGTTTTTGTGGTGTATTTTTCAAGCAAAATACATTGAAGTGAAAATTTTCACACATCACTATAAATAGATAGTTTACACTTTATATTTTATGAAAAGGAATATATGTTAATTACATTGATTAAATAAGTTACTGAAGATTAGTGATGGGCGAATTTATTCGGCAGGCGCAAATTCTCGGCGAATTCCTGCGATTCGCGAAAATTCGCCGGTGTAAAAAAAATGGATGGTGGGGTCAAAAGATGGGCGACAGCGACATTTTTCTGCGAAGCGAAACGCCCCAAATTCGCCCATCACTATTGAAGATTTCATTGTCTAATTATCATAACGGATGAGTTAAGAATCAAGTCATTTCCATGACTAGCAGAACAATCATATTAAACTTTATCAGTCTCATGATTTACCGAATATAGGAAATATAATGAACGAATTAAAAAAGCTTATTGCAGGCAAATGTGCAATGTAAAGGAAAAGCCGGTCGTAATCAGGAAACATTTGTGTTATTAATGCCTGAATTTTTAACTTCTGACCTATCTAAAAATGCTCATTAAAGTTATTGCAAAATAACCAAAAACAAATGGTATCCCTAAGTAAGTACCATCCCAAAGCACTCTTCTAACTGCATAAAGGGATTTCTTTTGTACAGCTTTCAAAGCAGACAGTGTATTGATTTATGTTTCCACTTTGCACAACTGAAGAAGCCAATTATTCTTATTACAGAAGATATTAGAAGACTGCTAAAAATACATGTTGTTCTTCTATTGAGGGGCTAGACATCTAAAAGTCAACAGGAATTGAATGCTTTTAATTATAAAGGCAAAAAGTAAGTATTAAATCTACATAACATTGCGGGGCTGATTCACTAAGGGTCGAATATCGAGGGTTAATGAACCCTCGATATTCGACTAGGAATTGAAATCCTTCGACTTTGAATATCGAAGTCGAAGGATTTAGCGCAAATACTGCGATCGTACGATCGAAGAATTATTCCTTCGATCGAACGATTAAATCCTTCGAATCGAACGATTCTAAGGATTTTAATCCAACGATCAAAGGAATATCTTTTGATCAAAAAAACTTAGGAAAGCCTATGGGGACCTTCCCCATAGGCTAACATTGACTTCGGTAGCTTTTAGCTGCCGAAGTAGGGGGTCGAAGTTTTTTTTAAAGAGACAGTACTTCGACTATCGAATGGTCGAATAGTCGAACGATTTTTAGTTCGAATCCTTCGATTCGAAGTCGTAGTCGAAGGTCGAAGTAGCCCATTCGATGGTCGAAGTAGCCCAAAAAATACTTCGAAATTCGAAGTTTTTTTTACTTCGAATCCTTATAATTAGCAGGTCAAGCTGCCATATTGAAGGAGGTGTTAACCAGAGGCTTTTGTCATTCAGGGAACCGAAGGGACTGAGAAGCTTCAGCCTTGCAAAAGTCACTATAGCTGAAGCAGCTCCCTGGTGTCTGTTTCAGGCCAGTGTTGGAGATCCATCACCATATTAAAGCCCATTAAGAAAGCAGTATACAGCCTTGTCAACATGTGTACAATGAACAGAGCTTGTGTTGAAAATACTTTTATTTTTTTTAATCACAAAAAAATCTGTGTTTTTGTTATTTCTTGAATTAAAAAGGTCTAACAGGGAAACTGAATCTCCTCCATGTTTGATCCTTACCAGGTGGATAGTTAGATAATCCCACTGCATAGTGCACTTCTGCTTGTCTGTGCACTGGAAATCGAATTACCTATTTCACAAGAAATAAACATGGAGGCGCTTCAATTTCCCTGTTTAGCTCAAAAAATAAAAACGTATAAAATTATAAAGAAGCCGTCGTACAGATGCTCAGAGCAGAGCACAATCATAGCTCAAATCTTACATTTCCAACAGTCATTTCACTCTCTCCATTTTAACCAGAATGTACATGTTAAAATGTATAAATTGTGGTACCTCTCTGTTTAATTCTAAAGGAACAGAAGGGGAAATTTTACAATACATTTTTCAGTTCATCCCACCACCCACCTCTCTTGGATCGAGTGATGCCTAACGCAGGCAAAACACATTTCAAGGGGCATGAACAAGTCTCTGCTCTCGGAAAAAGAGTGCAGAGGCCTGTGATAAATTACCAAATTAGGGTTGCCACCCCCATGACGGCATGCCCACCCCCTGCCATACCTAGTGGTGGGGAGAGGTGACAGCCCTATACCAATGCAGGACACAGTGTACAAAGTGCATAAAAATTGCAGCCTATTTTTGTACTTAGCACAATGTCCTGCATTGTAAATGACCCCTCTTGTTTTGATCAACATAATCAACAGGCATAAAATAGTAGTCATTACATGTTTCTGTGCATATAAAGATTTAAGGTAAAACCTTCTACTCCTTGTTCATATAAAACAGAATTTTACTTAGCAAATACAGTCAATAGAAAGTGGATTTTTGTAAAACAAGCATACATGAACAGAAAACACAAAAACACTGTATAATCCGTTTTGGCTTCCATATGCCAAAATAAAGAGGACATTTCTGAGAATCTGCATTTTAGAAAAGTCAATGAATAAATAAAATGTAGATATTACATCAAAAGGTGAATGGCCCAAGATGTGTAAACCTGCTCTTTCAGTGCTATATACTTAGCTGTTCAAAGGGAGCTAAAAACACTTACATTAGCGAGCAATAGAAAATGGCATCCAACAACTTCTTTCATTTGAATAAAATTCATTATTAAGCCATACAGAAATGACATAAGACAAAACAATTTGAATCCCACTTCAGGCACTAGTGAGGGGGCTGTTAATCCTTTCAGTGCAATTTCAAAGCCTTCCTCTGTCAATTCCTTCTCAACTTTGCTCTCTTGACATTTGCCAATGATCAAAGCCGCATTAGAAAGCTGGAGAAGGCAAAGCACATAAAGTGTTTGCATTATAAGTGGAAATCATTTATGGTTAATGGAATAAAATAAGAAAACTGCAGGTGTAAAGAAAAAAAAGCCAAAAGAGCCTCCTTAAATAAACCCAGTAAACAAGGCACACACTGAGCTGCGGGGAGAGCTCACTTTTCTTCAGTTTATGGTAATTTGAGGCTTTTTAGGTTTCAAATATTGGGTATGAAATTTCAAAAACACATTTCCTTCTAAACAGGCATTGTTGTTTTATAACTACAGGTTTCCCACAAATAAAACCTTAGAAAAAAGAGAACATCTATCTGTCTGAATATTACACAATGTTGGGGGGCCCATTTACTGAAGGATGAATTTTAGTGGTATTTTAGTTTTTTGAAACCACGATTAAACTCTACTTCTCTAAAACCACAAAAGCGCTGAAAGTTATTAAAAGACCCAAATGTAAAAAGTACGAATGAAAAAAACACTGGATGATCCACTAAATGATACAAAAACCTCTAAAAATTAAAGTTTATTGGAAAAAAAAATCAGAAAACCTCAAAAAGTCCAAATTTATTTAAAATGGCCCAATAGGATCAGCACAGCTCACAGTGACTTCTATGGAAGCTTAACAGCTTTTACTTGGAGCAGTTTTGTATTTCCGTGGTTTTTACATTTAAAAATATCTTGCATTTTTAGAGAAATAAAATGAAAACATGAATTTTTAGAAAAAAACCTCTATCTGGTTGAGGTTTTTAGGGGGGAAACTGGAATTTTTAGCAGAAAGAATTGAATTATTAGAGATTTACCATAGCCCAATACTGCTAGAAATCCGAATCCAAAAATACGCCATCTCAAACCTGTCGAGTAACCAGTAACATAATAAGTTACAAATTAACATAGCAAGTTAGGTTGAACCTTTTTAGTCTATATACTGTAGAACCTGCCTAACTGCTAGTTGATCCAGAGGAAGACAAAAAAAAAAGAAGTCAATGGCAGATGACCCTGAAGTGGTTTCTTGACATTGTGATCTGCACTGGATAATCTGAAAATCTGATAATCTGAGTTTTTGTCCGATAGAAGTTGCATTTTTGTCAGCAAAATTTGATAAAATCAAGTTTTCGGAGTGTCAATCATGCTATAGAAATTGGCACTCGATTTTGTTGCGAAGTTCTTCTTTCTTAAGAGACAGTTGTTAAAAAGCAGCTCCAGCCTGAAACCCAAAGACAATGTAAAAATGTAATGGTCATATATCAATTACCTTGAAGCAAGGCACTATAATGCTTAACGTCACTCCCCTTAGTGCTACATCTCTAAACACTTTGGTCTTTAATGCACTCTGAAACTGCTCCAGTTTGAAGAATAGAGTGCAATGACCCAATCGGAAGTGCTAGAGCAGCGATCCCCAACTAGTGGCCTCCTTTGATGTTGCTCCAAGTGACCTCAAAACTGGTGCTTATTTTTGAATTCCTGGCTTGAGGGCAAGTTTTGGTTGCATAAAAAACAGGTGTACCTCCAAAAAGAGCCTCCTGTAGGCTGCCAGTGCACATAGGGACTATCAAATGACCAATCACAGCTCTTATTTGGCATCTCCAAGAAATTTTTCATGCTTGTTGCTCCCCAACTCTTTTTACATTTGAATGTGGCTCACAGGTAAAAAGGTTGTGGACTCCTGTGCTAGAGCAAGTAGTGGTCATCCTTCAAGCACTTGCCTCCACATCTTTACTGTCCCCTTCACATCATGCTGGCTGAAGAGAGCAGTTTTGGTTGGGGCAAGGTACCCTTGTCTTATATATCATAGGGCACATGTACAAGATTCTTTTGTAGTTTTCTCCCACTGGGGCTTCTCAATGACATTCATTTTCAGTTTTAGAGGGGGTGTCAACCTATCTTCCCCCCAAGGAAGTGCAGGTCCTTGTGCTCCATTCTGGAAGGTGCTTACTGCAGGGCACGATGCAAAGTGTGAAAAACATGGATTTCTCAACATTACCCCAAACATTTGTGTATTTTTTAATATACTCAAGAAATATAAATAAGTGGAACACATTCTGTTAAATTCTCTAGTTTCTAAAGTTAACTTATGGGAAAGTTTGTCAGTCTGATCTCTTGATTTAATTTGATGGGGCAAAAAAAAAATATATTTTTTAAATATATGATTCATCAAGGTCTAGCTAAAAATTTACCTAATAACCAAAGACAAATGCAACAGAATTATCATTTCAAAATAGTTGTACATGTTTTAACCCACATTAACATAATAATACCAAAGTAAATGCTGCTTGCGTTAATGATGATGAACTAATATGCATTTAAGTAATTGCGCATCTGAAAAGGATGGCATTTAGCAGTATTGTGTGTTCTTTCTTTTATGTTTAGTTTTTGCTGGATTAAAATGTCTTTAATCAAATTTAAAAAAGCAAACAATATGAGTGTGCTGCTGTTTACTGAATAAGGATCAAAGAGTTGAAAAACTCAATTTCCAGAGCAATTTCGCAATGAAAATGCCATGATGGACCATCTACTTTGTTAGTTCTGGGTCATATGGGCAATGTGGTGCTGTCAGCAGGTGCAACAAGTCATCACATTGGGCAATATTATCACCTCTCTCTCGTCACCCAGCAATTCCCATTCCAAAAACAAGTATACATAGAAGCAACATGTCCTGCTTATACAATGCTTAGATACAGTGGTGCCTTAAGAAGCCTTTTGCATTTTCAGTCTATCTGCATGAATAAGACCGAAAATTTTATTTATTTTTCAAGCAAGTCCTAAAACTAGATGAGTATCCAGCTGAATAAATGAGTAAAACATTATGCTAGTAATGCTTTGAAGTTAAAATAAAAATAGAGGTGTTTCAAATAATGGGATAAAAATCAAGAGTGTGGAAGGTTCTGCTTTATTTAAAAAACAAAAATGTGGGTCTTCACTATCCAAGTCTGATCTTAACACAGGTTTGCGGAAGTGTGTCATGGGTCCAACAAAGTAGATTTCTGAGGAGATTCAAAAAACAGTTATTGATGCTCACAAGGCTGGTCACAAAACTATTTCTAAGGTGTTTGAACCCCATGGGACCTATTTATCAAAGGTTGGATTTTAGAGGTTTTTGAAACCACTATTAAACTCACAAACTCAAATGTCATGATATTTATTAAAAAATCCAAAGTACAAATGGAAAATAATGCTGAACGATGCACTACAAAACTGAATACCTCAAAAACCTCTCAGACAATTCTTAGCGGAAAAAAATTAACTTCTATAGGACCTCGATAACTTTTACCTTGTGAAGTTTTTTCATTAGAGGTTTTTGTGTTTTTTTATCTAACATTGGCAAATAACAGTTTTCAGCAATTGACCTTCAGGAGGACATGGACAACAATGTGTGTGGCAGGATTGCAAGAAGAAAGCCACTACTATCCAATGCCGCTAATGTGAGATTAGAGCTCATTGCAAAAAAAAAGCCTCACACACTTTCTATTCATTCCTAAGGGATTTTTAAAAGCATATTTATCAAATATGGAATTCTAATGTTCACCTAATTTATAGATACACTTCCTAAAACTTCTAAAGAATGAATAGAATGAATGAATTGTATTTTGGAGCTTTGTGGATAAAGAGTTTCTGGATAATAGAACCCATACCTGTGCATTACCTAGGAATTTTTGGTCAGTAATTCTATGAATATTATGGGGCACATTTACTTAGCTCGAGTGAAGGATTCGAATGAAAAAAACTTCAAATTTCGAAGGTTTTTTTTGGCTACTTCGACCATTACATTGGCTACTTTGACCTTCGACTTCGAAACGAACGTTTCAAACTAAAAATCGTTCGACTATTCGACCATTTGATAGTCGAAGTACTGTCTCTTTAAAAAAAAAATTGACTATCTACTACTTTGCCACCTAAAACCTACCGAGCACCAATGTTAGCCTATGGGGAAGGTCCCCATAAGTTGTCTAAGCTTTTTTTGATTGAAGAAAAATCGTTCGATCGATGGAATAAAATCCTTCGAATCGTTCCATTCGAAGGGTTTAATTGTTCGATCGACTGATTTTTCCTTCGATCGTACTAAATGCGGTAAATCCTTCGACTTCGATATTCGAAGTCGAAGGATTTTACTTCGAGGGTCGAATATCAAGGTTTAATTAACCCTCGATATTCGACCAAAAGTAAGGGGCCAATTCACTAACTTCGAGTGAAGGATTCGAAGTAAAAAAACGTCGAATTTTGAAGTGTTTTTTGGGCTACTTCAACCATTGAATGGGCTACTTCGACTACGACTTCGAATCGAAGGATTCGAACTAAAAATCGTTCGACTATTCGACTATTCGATAGTCGAAGTACTGTCTCTTTAAGAAAAAACTTTGACCCCCTAGTTCGCCATCTAAAAGCTACTGAACTCAATGTTAGCCTATGGGGAAGGTCCCCATAGGCTTTCCTAAGTTTTTTTGATCGAAGGATAATCCTTCGATCGTTGGATTAAAATCCTTCGAATCATTCGATTCGAAGGATTTAATCGTTCGATCGAAGGATTTAATCGTTCGATCGAAGGATTTAATCGTTCGATCGAAGGAATAATCCTTCAATCGTGCGATCGAACTATTTGCGCTAAAATCCTTCTACTTCGATATTCGAAGTCGAAGAATTTTTTAATTCCCAGTCGAATATTGAGGGTTAATTAACCCTCGATATTCGACCCTTGGTGAATCGGCCCCTAAATATGCCCCTAAGTGTTTGGTAAATGTAGTCTGGTTAATGTGAATTTCTGAATGCTATACAAACAATTAAGCAATAGGAAGAACGACGGCTGTGACGAACATTGGCTTTAAATATTGTTAATGAAATTTGTAAATGCGTTTTCTCCAAATGGAGTAATGTACAGCTTTGATGGAGAGAAAGAAGACAGAATATAAAAGCGGTGCCATAGCAGAAAAAGCCAGGTTCTTTCTGAAGGTGTGAACGTATTCACACATTGTTAGCTATGTGCTTTCTTACCTTTTCAAGAGAGCAATGTTATTTATCCATCATAAAATATGTCTTTGACAAAACCACATAGCCCTGCACAGTGAGCAGCCTCTTAGTAACAAGAATCTTTCTTATGTAAAAACCTATTCAGCGTTCTCTAAGGCTATGCAGAATAAAAAGCATACAGTAAGAAATCATTATGCCTACCTTGAGTTATCTCTCTCTTACTTCAACTGGCACTGTAGCTAAGCAAAATGATGTGGAGAAAATTAATTAGTATTACTTAAGATCTAACATTAGGATATGTTTGGTTACATGTATAGAAAATACATACATTTCACATGCGCCAATCCTCATTGCTCTGGTCCAGATGACGAAAATTTGCGCGAATAAAGGGGAGGGAACAGGGGCAACGAACGGCAGTGGTCCTAGGGGCGCCCACTATGTTAATCCTGCCCTGACTAACCCCTTGGATGTTGCTCTCAGTGGCCTCAAAGCAAATTATTTTGTAATTCCTGGCTTGGAGACAAATTTTGGTTGCATAAAACCCAATGTACTGCCACACAGAGTCTCAGACAGCCAATCACAGCCCTTATTTATCCTCAGGAGCTTTTTTCATGCTCCTCAACAATTTTTATATTTGAATGTGGCTAATGGGTAAAATGGTTTGGGACCCCAGTGCTAGGGGTATTTAATACATGGTTAAAACTAATATGATGTATTTTACTGCTCTTATCTAGTGAAGGGCGAATTTATTCGCCAGGCGCGAATTTGCGACGAATTTGCGCGATTCGCCGCCAGCGAATAAATTCTTGAAACGCCCGTGGAAATTCGCCCGAAAAAATTTAGAGGCGTCAAAAACGAGACGCCGGCGCCGTTTCGCGAATTTTTCGGCGGAGCGAATTCGCCCATCACTACTCATCCCATTAAAGCTAAAGAAATACAAGTAATCCTTTTCATCCTTTCTAAATTTCCGATATAGCTACTGAATCTTATACATTTAAAGGTTTCCATAGTAAAAGAGGTCTTTTGATACAAAATAGTGGAAAACCTGTTTTAAGAACTTGAGTGGTCATTTATCAAAATTCGTATTTTTGTCATTTCAGAAGTTTTTCTACCACAACTAAACTGACATTTTAAAAAAAGCACAAACGTCTCCTCATTTATTAAAAAAATATGATTACAAAAAGCACAAATTAAAAGAATTGTAGAAAAAATACAAATAGAAATATATATAACTTGAGATTTTAAGTTTACAAGCTAAACAAATCCAGAAAAACACTAAGGGGGTTATTTATCAAGGTCCGAATTTATCTCAGTATTTCTAATATCAAACTTCGAGCAACTCTGAATTCCTGAATGGACCTTATTTATTAAGAAAAAAGCCAGAAAAATAGGGTCGGGCAAACTTCTGAGCTTTGCCCGAAAACTCAGAATTTTTCTGAGTTTTCCAAAAAACTAAGATTATTTCGGAAACCGAAATCCAGAAATCGTCGGATATCGGTACGGACATCAGCGCAGACACTGGGACATTCCTCATTGACCTCAAGAGGACCTCAAGAGCTTTTAGATGCTGGGGTTTCGGATTCTGAGTTTTTAGACCATCAAACTTTAATAAATCTAGAAGAAAAAAAAGAAAAGTTTTTTTTTTTTTTTTTTGCTCCGAAAACTACAATTATTAGAGGTTCGGATATTCGGAGCTTGATAAATAACCCCCTAAAACACTAAGGGCCTATTTTCTAACATTATAATTTCTATTTTTTTCACAAACCACATTTTTTATTTTTCTAAACTCTAAAAATTTGAGATTTATAAAGTGCAACATGAAAAACTTTCATACAAAACCACAACTTTTTCAACTCGTCCCATGATAACTATGGATTTTTCATATTGTCACACAGGAGCCAGTGTCAAAAACACCCAGAAAAAAAACATCAAAGAAAGTTCTTCCAATTGTAAAGAGGACATCTGGAGTAGTTTAGGAATTGGAATTGTCACAGTTTGGACGCATAATAAATCAAAAAGCCCGACCCAAACATTTTCGCGGTTTAGCTCCCAAAATTTGTTTTGTAATAATGAGCGCTTCACTTAGCATTTTTTTTGTTTGTTCTTTTTATGTATGGATCTTTTCATAGATTACATAACACTTGTGATTTTAGAGGATTATGCAAAGAAATTTGCAAACGTTAGCAACTATATTTGCATATAAATATAAGGAAATATAGACATTGGTGATTAAAAAACAGGAAAGAATCAGTAGGAAGGCAGCACATTTAACTTCTAACAACACTGAACACTGCCTTTGATATCACATGCGTTTGTTTATTGAAGAGTAGGTGGAAAGACAAAAAAGGCTTCCTACACATTGATTTACAAAAGCTTATGGAGTAAACAAAATTCTAGGTGTATTTTCCCAAGGCAGAGATCACTTACAGTAATGACATTTTCTTCATTTCACTGTGTTATACATTCATCTCCACCTACTGAGATCATTCTGTCTGAATATGTGCTACAATTTAAGCAGTGGAAACAAAACACGCAAACAAATGAGAAGTTTTTGTTTGGGGCGGGGTTTGGTTTTCCTTTAATATCTGTGTTATTACATAATACAGTTAACTGACTAAGATATAATTAATAGTGATGGACGAATTTATTCGGCAGGCGTGAATTTATTCGCCCATTTCTCGTTTCGACGCCGTCAACGGTTCCAACGTCGGCGTCAAAGGTTTTCAACGTCGGTTCCAACACCTGCGACAATTTTGACGCCAGCAACGATTAACGGACGCCCATTGACTTCAATGGGCGCTGGCGTCAACTTTCATCATTTTGATGCCAGCAAATTGTCGCCGGTGTCAAAATCTTTGGTTAGTGAAACTTTCGCCATTTTCACGAATTTCACATGAATTTTGTGAAATTTGTGGCGATGCGAAACGGGACAAATTCACAATTAATCCTTATTGGAAGCAAAACCAGCCTATTGGGTTTATTTAATGTTTAAATGATTGATGAGACTAAAGGTATGAAGATGCAATTTACGGAAAGATCCTTTATCCAGAAAGTCCCAGGTCCCAAGAATTCTGGATAACAGGTCCGATCCCTGTACCAAAACAATTTGCTGTGCTTTAACTGAAAGAATAGTTTGATGGACACTTGGAGAATGTTATTGAAATGTTAGATATTGCCCCGTGAGCTGCCACATTCTGGAACACATGTTAGTTTGAAAGCCAGACACTTTCTATCTCTCTGTCACAAATAAACAAGATTTATTGCAGAAACTGCAAAGTGTGAAACACTTTAACAAATTACAATACCAGTTAAATGAGCAATTCAGATTCTGCAAAGGAGCGAATAAAACAATATTAAAGCTCTGTGCAAGTCTTATTCCGCAGGGATTATTCTGAGGATAAAAACACATTTAATATGCATGGTTTAAATAACTGATTTCCCTGTTTGTGTGGCCCCTGTCTTCCATTCACTTACACTGGCTTTGAGCAAATATAAGAAAGTACCTCTTGCCATTTGCTTACAGGCAAAACTTCTTAGTTGCTTTTAATTTGAATGTAACAAATCAGGGCACTAATATACCTAGGGCAGATTTTCTAAGCTCGAGTGAATAGTTCGAATCCAAAAATATTCGAAGTAATTTTTTGGGTACTTCAACCATCGAATTGGTCAAATTCGATCGAATTCGATCGAATCGAATGATTCAAACGATTCGAAGTAAAAAACGTTCGACCATTCGATAATCAGAGTACTGTCTCTTTAAAAAATCCTTCGACTCAATACTTTGCCAAATAAAAGATACCGAATTGAAATTATGCAGGAACGATCTGAAAAAAATCAGACTACCTCAAAAAAAAAATTCAGACAACTACTAGCCAAAAAAAAAAAAGGAAAACCTTTAAAAGTCCGAATTGATTTAAAATGGTCCTATAGGATCAGCACAGATCCCCCTGACTTCTATAGGACTTTGATAACTTTTACCTGGCAAAGTTTTGTATAAGTGGTTTTCGGGGTTTTAAAAAAAAAAAAAATAGAAAAACCTTGAATTTTTAGAGATTCGTGGAAAAAAATCTAAATTCAATTGTTAGTAAATAGGCCCCATAAAGTCCACAAGAAGCATTATATACAAGGCAGATACAATTTAGGAAGAAAACGTACATAAAAAGGTTTGTTTTGATGTTGTTTTGGCCCATACATACATACATATATCTGTTTGAAGAATAGGCCATATTTGATCCTATTAGACATTTATGGCTCTTTGTAAGGTTAGAGAGACTTATCTGTTGATGTCCTTCCTGGTCAATGAATGGAGCTGAAGATATGGAGAAGGCCAACTGGTCTGATTGTTGTGGAGTGAGCCAGTCTATGTCCCTTGGACAAGGAAAGTTAAACTAAAGAAGTAGCTAGACGATACTCAGATCTATCTCTCATCTCCTGATCTCAACCCAGAACTCCTAACTCGCGTCTCCTCCTGCCTGTCCGCTATCTCTACCTGGATGTCGCAACGCTACCTTAAATTAAACCTAAAACTGAAATGGTTCTCTTTCCTCCAACTAACACCAGTAACATCATAGTTAACAATTCCACTATCACCCCCTCTCCCCAGGCCCGGTGCCTTGGGGTTATCCTAGATTCTGCCCTTTCATTCACTCCTCATATCCAGTCACTTATTAAATCATGTCACTTCCACCTAAGGAACATATCCAAAATACGATCATTTATCACCCAAGATGCTGCCAAAATTCTTATTCACTCTCTCATCATATCGCGTGTAGACTACTGTAACTCTCTTTTAATTGGCCTTCACCTCTCCAGTCCATAATGAACACTGCTGCGAGGCTCATACACCTCAGCAAGCGCTCCTCCTCTGCCTCGCCATTCTGCCAATCCCTGCACTGGCTTCCGTTACCTTTCAGAACCAAATTCAAATTAATGACGCTGACTTTCAAAGCACTTCATAACTCTGCCCCACCCTACATCTCTGAACTCATCTCTAGATACTCACCCAACCGCTTACTACGCTCCTCTACTGACCTGCTATTCAATTCTTCTCTCATTACCTCCTCACATGCTCGCATTCAAGACTTTGCAAGGGCTGCACCCCTCCTCTGGAACTCTCTCTCACAGTCTGTCCGACTTTCTCCCAACCTTTCTGCTTTCAAGAAATCTCTTAAAACGCACTTCTTTCGAGAAGCCTACCTTCACTCTGCTTAACTACCAAACGCAACACCACATACAGTACCACATTTTTCACCCACTTAATTCGATCTTGCCCACTCCCACACCTTGTGTATTACTCCCTTACCTTTAGAGTGTATGCTCTTTTGAATAGGGCCTCCCTCACCTTTTTGTACCTGTATTGATTGTGATGTATGTAATTCCATATGTTCTATATAATTCATGTGATTTAGTTGTATAATCACATTTACTTTACAGTGCTACGCAATATGTTGGCGCTATATAAATACATGTTAATAATAATAATAAAATAATAATACAGATAATTACTACTTGACAGCACAGAAACCAGTGCAATTAGCATCAGAATTTAATAATCAGCCCTGTGGCATCAGATTACATTACAGACCAACCTCATTTTCAGCTTGATAATTATAAGTTTAGCTTCTCAACAGCTGCTCAGAGCCCACTGAGCATGTGAGTGTTCCAAGATGGTGACCCCCTGTGACAAGTTTGAAGTCCTGGGTCATTGCTGCTATGGAGATGCTGAAACTTTAGGCTGGTGCAATAAGGTCAGTATATTAAACATGGCATTTTTAACCCTATTAATTTTTTAGGGTTTAGTTCTCCTTTAAGCATTCCTTTTTCTATTACAACTATATTTCTTGGAGTGGTACACAGTTATTTATTAAAGTCCTAATGCCAAAAATTTGCGTGTTTTTTTTTACTATAAAATCCGAATTTTTATTATACCCCGATGATGGAAAAAGTCTCAATAGGAGAAGTCCCGAAAATATTCTGATCTGCGCTGGGTTTTATATAGGTCAGTAGGAAGAAGTCTTGAAAATATCCTGATCTATGATGGGTTTCATGCAATAATCTGAAGATTTTGTGGTTTTTGGGCAAAATTTTTTTTGTGGTTTTTGGGCGTAAAATACGAAAAGTGTGTATGAATCAATTTTTCACGATTTTTATGATTTTTTTTGCACACAGAAAATTTTCAGGTCAGATCCATGGGACTGATATATAAAACAATTCCTATTCTCCATATTGTGTTAAATGCACGATTATGGGAAGTTCTCTCTACTTCATTCAAGGCAGAGAGGCTGTTATATGGAGAAATTGAGTCATAGGGCAGTTGTACTTCTGGCCTATCCTTTTGATTGGAGGAGGTTATATTGTAATTCTTTAGATGCCCTTTAGTGCCCTTCATAATTGATATATTTGAATATTGCTTTGTTCCAATACCTTTAGTCCTGTCACAAGGAACAATAATATCTTGGAAAAACGAACACAATATGAGATGATTGTTGTCTAAAATGACCTTTGCTTTATCCTTGATAAAATCGGCTAATTGCTTCTTGGTGTCTGTCCGTGGCTTCATGTTTGTGTGATAGTCTATACTACACTTTTTATTAGGACAAGAGAGAGTGCAACTGGGTTATCATTTCACTAAGAGATACATATCCACAGTCCAAAAGTATAATGTCAACAGTCTCGATAATTGGGTAACTGCTCATTAGCCTTTAGAATCCTATGTAAAGCCTTCAAAGTATGAGAACCCGTCAACGCACATTGGTTCGCCCTAAAAATGAGCTGTAGCTGCTGCTTTATAAGTGCAACTGGGTTAGACCAAGTTTAAAGTAGGAGAAACTTTGCTGACAGTCCTCATTCTCAGAGAACTTCTACTCCAGAAATATTTATATTAACAATATCTTTTTGGGGATTCTTCTTATGTCAGAGGCATGCTGGAATTTCAAGTTTAACAATGCACACACAGAATATCCCTAATTAGGCAGTTTTATTCAAATTCTATGAAATTCATTGCTAAATAAAGCCCTTGCTAGGGGTTCAAGTATAGTATTAGTAGGCACATTCCACAAAGTTCCTTTTTGCACGGGGAGAAACTAGCACTCTCTATCTCTATGTGAATGAGAGAGTCTGTTGCTGTTGAACCGGCTTTAGTGCTGATGTTTGTATACTTAACTCCATTTATTCCTTCATTCGTTTATTTCACTTTTCACTGTTTGGATGACATCACTCAACATCTAACTGACCTCCTTTTTATTTGTCTAATATTACATATCAGGAGATGCTATTGCCTTAAAGGCTGGTAATAACTGTTCTTATCACCTTGTAAAGAGTTGCCCTTTAAATTATAACATGCTTTGTCCCTGTTTTTTTTGCACCATGTCCCACACTTCTAATTATATATATATTGCAATTCAATGTGCCTGACTTTTATTCCACTTCATGCTGCATCCAACGTTTCGGCCCCTTTTGGATAAAGGTCCCAAAAGGGACCGAAACGTTGGATGCAGCATGAACTGAAATAAAAGTCAAAGACACATTGAATCACAAAACTGGAAGTGCTGGTTCTTCTTTGCATTATATTGACACACTTTAACCGTGCACCCAGAAAGAGGAAAAGTCAGAGTGCAGAGTCGTGTTATATAAATGTATGTGTTATATAAATGTACGGGAAGGCTATCTCCCATAGAATCTATTTAAAGCAAACTATTTTAAATTTTCCTGTTTCTCTGTAATAATAAAACAGAACCTTGTACTTGATCCTGACTGAGCTGCATTGATCCATATTGGGGGCAAAACAATCCTATAGGGTTTATTACATGTTTAAATGATTTTAGAAGACTTATGGTAAGGAGATCCAAATTACAGAAATAGCCCATATATGCAAGCCCACAGCATTATATATTTAGGATAATAGATCCCATAACTGTATAAGTCACCGAGGAGCTCAATGACAATATAAAAAGCATCAGAAACTCTCGCATGGTTTTTGGACCTGAATGCTTGAGACCAAAGTTTTCCGGATAAGGGATCTTTCTGTAATTTGGATCTCCATACCTTAAATCTACTAAAAAAAATAATTAAAGGGGTTGTTCACCATCCAACACTTTTTTTCAATTCTGTTGATTTCAGATTGTTCACCAGAAATAAAGACTTTTTCCAATCACTTTATTTTTCACCTTCTAAAGCAACTTTGGGAGGAGGGGGTGCAGACCAGAAATAAAGACTTTTTCCAATTACTTTCTATTTTTTTACGGGGGTTATTTACTAAACTCTGAATGCTACAATCATGAAAAATTCATGATTTTTTTTTATAAAAGCTGACTTTTAAAAAATCACAAATTTTTCAGAATTTATTAAACCCAGAGGATGGAAAAGTCTGAATCTGAAAATCTGGCATCTCAGACCTGTCAAGGTTGCATATAAGTCAATGGTAGAAGTCCCAATGATTTTTTGATGTGCGCTGGCTTTTGTGCAATACCCTCAAGTTTTAAGAGTTTTCGGGTGAAAATTAAGAAAAAATGTTGAAAATCTAGAAAAAGTCAGAAAAATTCGTGAAAATCAAATTTTTTCCCGCAAAGCAAATTTTGGGGAAAATGTTATAATAAATAAGCGTAAAAAACCTGAACGGATTTGATCGGAGTTTGTAGTAGAAAATATTGAGATAAATTCGGACTGATAAATAACCCCCTATGTGTTACCGTTTTTTTAATATTTAAGTGTAAAGTGTCATTTTTCACCTTCTGAAGCAGCTCTCGGATAGTAATTGAAAAAAGTCTTTATTTTTGGGGAACAATCTGAAAACAACTCAACTGAAAAAGTGTGAACAACCCCTTAAAGGAGAAGGAAACCCAGTGGGGGCAAAAACCCTCCCCCCCTCCCCTGTGTTGCTTCCCCTCCCTCCTCCCCCCCGGCCTACCTGTCCCGCTGGGCAAATGCCCCAACTTGTTACTTTCCCTTCTGCGCAGGTCCAGTCCAGGGAGTTCACCGACGCCATCTTCTTCCACGCGAGCTTCTTCCTGCTTTGACCGGCGTTTTGGTGCATGCGCAGTAGGAGCATTTCGCCGGTACGGATCTACTGCGCTTGGAAGAAGATGGCGTCGGTGAACTCCGTAGACTGGGGGGAGGAGGGAGGGGCAGCAACACAGGGGAGGGGGGGGGAGAGTTTTTGCGCCCACTGGGTTACCTTCTCCTTTAAATCAAACCCAAAATAATTTTTTTGCCTCCGATAAAGATTAGTAATACCTTAGGTTGACTCAAATACAAGGTACTGTCTTCTTATTACACGAGAAAAAGATTTCTTTTTTATAAATTTGAATTATTTGATAAAAGTGGAGTGTATGGTAGATGACCTTCCCATAATTCAGACCTTTCTAGACGACGGGTTTCTGAATAACGGATCCTGTACCTGTAATATAAGTCGCAATACCTCTCTACAAATTAATCTACAAATGATAGTGATCCTTTATTTACTGTATATAGTGCCAACATTATAGTGCTACTGTAAATAGAGACTAGAGATGCACCAAATCCACTATTTTGGATTCGGCCAAACCCCCGAATCCTTCACAAGAGATTCAGACGTATACCGAACTGAATCTGAATCCTAATTTGCATATGCAAATTAGGAGTGGGAAGGGGAAAACATTGTTTACTTCCTTTTTTTGTGACAAATTGTGATGCAATTTCCCTCCCGCCTCTAATTTGCACATGCAAATTCGTATTTGGTTCAGCCGGGCAGAAGGATTTGCCAAAACCGAATCTTGGATTTGGTGCATCCCTAATAGAGACCATACATCATTCATATTGCTCTTGATAGCTCAGGGTCAAACAAAGTTGTCCTCCGTTTTGTATATTTTTCTTTCCAGAGGAGTCTCAGCTGTTTCAAAAGATAAAGGATCCGGAGCTTGATCAGAAGTAATGCAGCAGGTAAAAGGGGATAATATGTTATTTTATGAACACAGAACATAAAAAAGTCAGATCTGGCCCTCCATTCAACTCGCTTTAGATACACTAGAGAGTCTTTAATGGACCCTGATTAAATACATTTATAAGAACTAAAAGTAGTTGGCCTGCATTCCTGGCAGTTCACTGCTGATCTCAATGCTTAATTTTAAGGGAAAATACAATGTGGCAGCAGCAATTACCTGGAAATACTCTTGTAAAGAGGCCATGCTACATGTGCTCAGGAAATAAGCAATTTGTGTGCATTAGAAAATGAGTGCTTAAAAACTTTCTCTGCAATTAAATAGAAAAAGTATACAACAGATTGCTAAAATCGGGCATTGTTAAAAGTTTTGTATCTATCTTGCTCAGCTATTAAGGCATAGGTCGGAGGGACAACTTTCATACAATAAGGGGCCAATTCACAAAGGGTCGAATATCGAGGGATTCGAAGGATTTTAATCCAATGATCAAAGGAATATCTTTCGATCAAAAAAACTTAGGAAAGCCTATGGGGACCTTCACCATAGGCTAACATTGAGTTAGCTAGCTTTTAGATGGCGAACTAGGGGGGTCGAAGTTTTTTCTTAAAGAGACAGTACTTCGACTATCGAATGGTCGAACGATTTTTAGTTCGAATAGTTCGATTCGAAGTCGTAGTCGAAGGTCGTAGTAGCCCATTCGAAGGTCGAAGTAGCCCAAAAAACACTTCCAAATTCGAAGTTTTTTTACTTCGAATCCTTCACTCGAAGTTAGTGAATCGGCCCCTAAAAGTGCCCAACATGAATTAACATTGTGCCCTCAAGGGTTGGGTGTCTGGTGAGCTGAATACAGCAGTTGTGACTGTTGCTACATATTTCCCTAGTAATACTAGCGTAAACCAGTTGTAAAACACATGCATCAAATGACTCATATCAAATTAAAGAAATTGAGAAAAACTGAATCCCTAGTCTTTATTAATAGCTGTAGTCATGCAACTGCTCAGCTTGGTAGAACAAAACTTGATGGCAGTGGGACAGGCTTGACTAATCTACCACTGATCAGCAGGTCGGCTTGAGCTCTTTTAATCATATTTTGTAAAAACCCTATCAGTTAGCCTTTACCAAGAAACCTGGCATCCACCAAGTGACTTCAGGGACCTCAACAAACAAGTACATTGCTAAATAACTGCTTTCTATTCTCCCATGTGCCTAATGCAGGAGACAGTATGATCAATCCGAGCTTATACATATCTAGTAGGCCAGTTGTGTGTGAGCTGGATAATATTATTCCATGCACATCATGTGAGATCCAACTATTTGGACTACACGTCAAACTAGTGGAATGTCCGAAGATCTATCATGGTTAGTGCATAAACTGACTAGTGATGGGCAAATTTGTTTCGCTTCGCCTCGAAATTCAAACATTTGCGAAACGCATCCATTCGCAGGGTGTCAAATTTGACGAATTTGCGCCTGGCGAATAAATTCGCCCATCACTAAAACTGACACTTGCTATTCTTCCTCCGACTCAGCTGATGCCCTGGTCATTTACTGACACAGCAAACAAGATATAGTTAAACTAGACCAATTTCCTCTTCAGTTTTGTGCTTTGTGTCTTTATTTTAGGGCAAGATAAAGATTTAGCACAACAGGCCTTAAAGGTGTGGTCCACTTTTAAGTTAACTTTTAGGGGCCCATTTACTTAGCTCGAGTGAAGGAATAGAAGAAAAAAAACATCGAATTTCGAATGATTTTTTTGGCTACTTCGAACATGGAATTGGCTACTTCGACCTTCGACTTTGAATCGACCGATTCGAACTAAAAATCGTTTGAATATTCGACCATTTGATAATCAAAGTACTATCTAGTATAGGTCAATCTAAAAACACTGTCTCTTTAAAAAAAACTTCGACCCCCTACTTCGCCACCTAAAACCTACCGAGGTACAATGTTAGCCTATGGGGAAGGTCCCCATAGGCTTCCTAGCAATTTTTTGGTCGTAGAAAATTCGTTCGATCGATGGATTAAAATCCTTCGAATCATTCGATTCAAAGGATTTAATCGTTTGATCGAACGACTTTTCGTTTGATCATTCGATCTAACTAATTGCGGTAAATCTTTCGATTTCGATGTCGAAGGATTTACATTCAGCAGTCGAATATCGTGGGTTAATTAACCCTCGATATTCGACCCTATGTAAATCTGCCCCTTAGTATGTTATAGAATGGTCAATTCTTCATTAATTGTTTTCGTTTTTGAATGATTTGCCTTTTTCTTCTGACTCTTTCCAGCTTTCAAAAAGGGGTCACTGACCCCATGTTAAAAAACCAAATGCTCTGTAAGGTTACAAATATATTGTTATTGCTATTTTTTATTATTCATCTTTATATTCAGGCCCTCTCCTATTCATATCCCAGTCTCTTATTCAAATCAATGCATGGTTGCTAGGGTAAGTGACCAGGTTGCTTAAACTGCAAACTGGAGAGCTCCTGAATAAAAAGTCAAATAAATCAAAAGCCACAAATAGTAAAAAATGAAAACCAAGTGCAAATTGTATTAGAATATCTCTGCATCATACTAAAAGGTAACCCAAAGGTGAAAAATCCCTTTAATACACTGGAGCCTATTTATTAAAACTCGAGTTTATCTCTGAATAACAGATCCCATACCTGTACTAGCAATTTGTTTCTTCCTGTTCCTGCTTCCTGGGCCAAGAGCTCACCCATAAGCACTCCCACTGGTAACTTTTTAGTTAAAGTAGCTCTACTTCTGCTGTGTTTCATAGAGCATTCTGGGAGAAACCTACCTTCCCTTTTATGGCTTATAAACTCGTCTCTCTTTTTACAAGTCTTTCATCTGCTACAAAGGTGCACGTTGGGCACAGCTGCTTAATAGAACTTCAGCTCTGCAGTTCTGTCCATGGGCAAAAATCTAATTCTTATCACTTCTCTGCATTGTCCCTAGACTAAAAAAACTGGGATTTTTTTTAACATTTCTGGGTTCAGTCAGCTCTTTGTAGTCTAAAATTTAAAAGGGGCCACCCAGTCAATATTACAAGGCTACAAAACATCAAAACATTGTTTTATATATACAATACTATCTATAATACTAGGGGGGTTATTTACTAAGCTCCGAATGCAAAAATCACAAAAAATTTGTGTGTTTTTTTTATATAAAACCAGACTTTTAAAAAAATCATGAATTTTTCGGAATTTATTAAACAACGAGGATGAAAAAGTCCGAATAAGAAAATCTGGCATCTCAGACCTATTGAGGTTGCATATAAATCAATGGGAGAAGTCCCAAAGTTTTGGGGTGAAAAATCGTGAAAATCGGATTTTGTCCCGCAAAGCAAATTTTCAGGAAAATGTAGTAATAAATAAGCGTAAAAAACTCGAGTGGATTTGATCAGAGTAGCAGAAAATATTGAGATAAATTCGGACACCCCCTAGGATTAGTGTTAGGCAAATTCGCAAAACGGCCGCAAAAATGCGCTGGCGTCCAAAAACCGGATGCCGCCGTCCATTTTTTTGTTGCCTGCGAATTTTCGAGGCCGTTTCGCAAATTTATTCGCCGCAAATTCTCGCCTGGCGAATAAATTCGCCCATCACTACCTAGGAGTATCAGAGGCAGTAAATAAACTGTCTCTGTAATTGGCCTATAGAGTGGGTTCCCCATTTTTTGCATTGGATGCCCATAGGTAAGTGGTTAGTTGTCCTCCCCAGATAAATTCTTATTTAAGATGCCACTACAGAAGACTGACTGTTGCGACAATGGTTTTATATATTTGTAACCTTGTTATGACCTAAGTGGGGGACCACCAAATGTTTCAATGAAAAGGGCACCTGAATATAAAGTCTGAAGACTTCTGCCCTATAAGGGTCCCCCCACGGTTTGCTAAATGCTGGTCTCCTGTGATACTTCTTGAGCTCTGTGAGTTAGCAGTAGAGGCATGTTTACAACAGATTTATCCACAAAAAGCTTTTAACGTTGAATGAAATCATTTTGTTTCCTTGGTCCTGCCAGGTCGGTATGTCTTACTGTTTACAGACACTAATATATGTGTGACCTTTCTTCTATGTAAAAAGAAACTGAATGGAACTGACAGAGGATGCCAGGCTGTGTCTAACTTCATAATAAAAAAGGTCATAACACTTCTCTAAAAACCTCAAATAAATACAAATCCAGATTTAAAGGGTACAGACATCATACTGTTTCACATTGAACAATATTTTACTTACAGGTAACTGAGTTCACAAACATGTATTTCACTTACTATTTCTTGAAGGAAACTATTAGTCATGTTGTAGACAATATGGTTAGGAGGATTAAATGTGGAAATATCATTGCTGGAAAATGTCACTCAGTCCTGCTGTACAAAATAGTTTATCTGGTTTGCCAATTTGCCTGGAGAAGTAATTTTTAAATAAACAGATTATATATATTACTTCTTTGCCACCTTTTGTTCAGAAAAGCACACATCCAACCTATATAAAATATACACTATGGGGCTGATTTATTTACAATTGAATTGTGATTTTTTTTCCCCATGAATCTATAAAAATTTATGGTTTTCCTATTTTTGTAAAAGCTCTGAAAATGTATAGATTTATAAGTGTAAAAAAACATAAAAACCTTTAATACAAAACTTTGCCAGGCAAAAGTGGTCAAGGTGCTATAGAAGTCAATGGGAGCTGCTCTGATCTTATTGGACCATTGAAAACCAATCCGGACTTATACGGGGGAATGTTATAAAAGTCGGTAATGGAAAAACTATTCGTAAAGCGAAAAGTTATGTCTTTGCACAAACAAATGTTGCTTTGCGTGTATTTAATATAGCTTTTGCGAACTCGGAAACTGTTTAACGACCACTTCAGACAGTGGAAGTTTGCAAATTTTATAGTTTGCCCCAATGCACAGTAAATGTAATAAAACTTCTTACTGAAAAAGTTGAATTGGTCGGTGAATTTTCGCAGGAGTTTTGCAAATTTATTCGCCGGCTGCGAAAGGCGGCAATTCGCCTTGAATTTGCGCCTGCCGAATTTATTCAAGCACAGCTCCCCAGCTCGCCGGCGCGCGCGTGCACTCTCACCGGTGGGGGATATATGTGCGGGTTCTAGGACCGTACGGCCGGGCGTCAGGAACACATGGCCTCGGGGTGCCTGCCCACTAAATCTGACCCTGGGCTCTAATTTTTTTTTATTATACCCCAATAAAAGTGTCAAAGTGTCAATAGTATGATACAAATTGACGCTTGTATCACAATGTTTTGTCACTATGATTTTTTTGAGAAAAATTATTAATAAATGAGTTCAATTCATGGAAGGGAGTTTGGTTGACTTTGTTTTCATAAAAAACTGAGATTAATTCGAGTTTTAGTAAATAACCCCCGTAATGAGGAAATAGGACAATTTATTGTGATATAGTGAGCTAACAAGAGAAAATGTCATCAGATCTCCTTAATTCCATATTTTTTCAGCCTTCACAACCAACTAAAGAATAAGAAATGTAAACAGTTCATACATGATACATTTACAACACCGTGATAAAGCTTAAGATTGCCACTGTGTTCATCCTGCTAAGTGTTTTGTGTGCATTATAAATGAAATTGACAACCTTAGATGTGTTGCAAAACGTATGTTCCATTGTCTATCACTGTGTTTGATGTGCCTGGCTGGTTACTACTTATTGCCTCTCACTGTATATTATATGCCCATACTGTAGTTTATATAATGTGCTTGTGGTGTCAGTACCCAATGTCGCTCATTGTATATAATCTTATTGTTATAACTTTATCCAATGCTTCTTACTGAATAATGTACTAGAGATGCTATAATTATTATGGTTTCACATGTTTAATGTGATTAACGGGCTTCATACTTTACCTGTCTACTTAAGTTGCTTTCAACCTGACCAAAATTATTCAGTGGGTTTTGTGTGAGAATGATTTGCAGTTTAGCAAAACCTAAAATCGATGCCTAGTTATTTCCCATATTGAGGGCAGGCCTCCTAAAGTGGGTGTGGTCAAATTGTTTTTACCCTGTCCCTGGTAACTTTAGCATGACTACGTTACTTTTGGGGAATTTGTAATTTATGCCATCCCATATTCCAATTAATCTTCTTTTCTTTCTTTTTACCCTTTAAATTAGACAGGCCATCACACAATATAGCACAATTTACCATTGACTTCTGCAATATATGTAGTCTTTCATTTGGTATTACTTGCCTGTACACCAGAAACATATGGGGGCACATTTGCTAAAGGACAAAGTGGCAAATGCTGGCAACAATTTGCCAACGTTACCACCCGAAGAGACATAGCCAATTTAATGGGCACAGGCGCCAATTCGCTAGCGAAAGAGATAGGTGCTAGAGCTCATTCGCACTGTATCGAATTTCTCCCGTTTCGGTGAAAAATTTGCGAATTTCCTGTGAAACCGCGAGTTTTGGCGCTGGTGTCAAAATATTATAGTTAATGGTTGCCTGTGTGGGAATTGTTGCCAGCATCAAAAATATTTTTACAGCGGCGAAATTCGGAAATATGCCGCAAATTTGTGCCTGCCGAATAAATTCACCCATCACTACTCATGTGTAGGGCATTATAACAACTCTAATGTCTTTATCAAGGTTCCCTGGACATGTGTAATTAACAGTGGAAATGTTATGCATTTGCTGCAACATATAACATAAAGACGTCCATTCAAATTTAAATTTCCCGCCGTATGCAAATGAACCTGAGTGCAAGACCTCTAGCGAATTTGCGTTAGCCAGAAATGAACGGTAGTGCATCTTCGCTTTGAATTGCTTGCATTGGCGAAGTAACGCTAGTGAAAAGTCGCAGCGTTCCCCGCCTGCGACAAAACTCCGCACTTTAGTGAATTAGCATTGTCTGAGGGAATTTTCGCATGGCGAAGTGTGGCATCTCCTTGTGAGTAACTATAGCTCAAGCTCTAGGTGATTTCTCTCTGTATGTACAGATTTATTCATATAGAACAAACAGATTCATTAATAATTCCATGATTTGACAGAGAATGTAGAGGGAACTCACTCATTAATACTATAATAACATCCCTGTGCTTTTACTTTTTACTAATAATCAACCCCTAGGCAACCAACTTTTTGCGTCAACCCTTGATGCCATTGAAATCACAGCAGCTAATATGTGGGTTTTTTTCATACAGCAATTACATAAACTGCCATTAGTGTTATTATTTTGAAAAAATAACTTTTGCTCAAAGTAATTGATTAAAATCCAACTGGCAGACTGGTACTGACTGAGCGCATATGTTGGTTGGCCCACACGCTTTTAGAGCTTTGAATGAAACGACAGCCGATGCCAAGTAATACTATTAGGCAGGCTGCACACATTAAACAACAGGGAACTTTTGGCAAAACATTGTGTAATTATAAATAAATGTTGAACTGCATAATGAATATTTGTCTAGTAATAGCATAACAATGTAAATTAAGGGCCTTATTTATTAACGTTTGGGGAGGGTATTGTATCAGTGTTTGCAGATGACACAAAACTATCCAGCCCAATTAATTCCATCCAGGATGTGGCATCCTTGCAACATGATCTTGACAAACTGGCAATCTGAGCAGCTAAGTGGCAAATGAGATTCAATGTTTATAAATGTAAAGTCATGCACCTGGGATGTAAAAATATCCAAGCCACTTATACCCTCAATGCAGTGATCCCCAACCAGTAGCTCGTGAGCAACATGTTGCTCTCCAACCCCTTGGATGTTGCTCCCAGTGGCCTCAAAGCAGGTGATTATTTTTGAATTTCAGGCTTGGAGACACGTTTAGGTTGCATAAAAACCAGTTGTACTGCCAAACAGAGCCTCAATGTAGGTTGACAATCCACATAGGGGCTACTAAATGGCCAATCACAGCACTTATTTGGCACCCCAGGAACATTTTTCATGCTAGTGTTGTTCCCCAACTCCTTTTACTTCTGAATGTTGCTCATGGGTTGTAAAGGTTGGGGATCCCTGCCTTAATGGGACTGCACTAGGCAAATCCATTATGGAAAAGGACCTTGGAGTCCTTGTAGATAAAGTATCAGTCATACAGGCTGATACATTAGATAGCTTTAAGAAGGGGTTGGATGGTGTTTAGCAAGTGAGGGAATACAGGGTTATGGGAGATAGCTCATAGTTCAAATTGATCCAGGGACTGGACTGATTTCCATCTTGTCAAAGCTGAGAGCAAGTATGGAAGAGGCCAGACTTACCTATCATTTTTTAATAAATGTACCAGAAGTTTCTGTGCTTGTCTGACTGGTTAACCTGAACTAAGACAGCAGAAACATTTAACCCACTGTTATCCCAGCAGTTTATCACAAAGTCCGTCTGCTTTCCGTAGTGGGCAATGCACAAAGGAAATAAGAGGAATCCATCACGTCTCAATGGAGGGAGGTGAGGGATGTGAGTTGCATTACACCGTGAGCCCAACAGGCAGTTCCTGGACTGGGAGGAAAAAGCAGCCCTGGCAAAAGTATGAAAGCAGCCCATGTATTCACGTGCATGATAAAGATTTTTATCCCCAAGGTTAACTAGAACTACTGTTTATTAATAAATAGAGCTCTGAACCAAGATGGTTATATAAGCATAGAATCCCCAGCATTATTAGATAACCTAGTGCTGAAACCACATAAACTAGCAAAAACAGTTATGGACAACTCAATTACATTCCTAAAGCTTTTGCATTTTCAAAGCAAGTGGCCCATCAGGCATTTGCCCAAACCCACAGACGGCCAGTCTGGGCCTGCCAACAGGGCTTGGGAAATGGATCTTAGTTTGAGTAATATGGTTTCCTTTCAATCTGTGAAATCAAGTACTTCTGTGTTAAATAAAAAATTATTTTATTAATCTCTGGAATTTCAGATAGTGTTTATTCTTTTTAACTTAAACCCAACTGAATTAGCTCAAGTACAAATATGAGAGCACGACTGTATTTATTAAAATGCCACACACAAAGCTACTTGCACTCATCTACACTAACTTTGTTCACCAATTTATCAGTTACCCCTATTTTTGTGCAAAAGGTACACTAGGCCAGGTTCATGTGCCAGCCCTTTAATTGTAGGGACGAGTGTCCATTTGCACACAATTTACTATCCGGTGTGAAGTTTTGCAGTTCCAGTATCTGTTTGAAAATGTTGCACCTGATCAGAGAATACATAACCGTGCTGTGCCTTCACAGCAGCAGAAAGCCAGAAACCAACTGCTTCACACAGCAAGCAAGAAAAAGAACATATGCTGGCATCTGGAGATCGGCTCCCACAGTACTATCTCTTTGCAGAAGGAGCAGAGAAGACCCATCGGAAGGAGAGAATGCGTCGGAAGAAGCCGAAAAGACCCGCAGAGGCAACTTCTCCAGAAAGTGCGGAGACCTGAAGTGCGACTCTTAAAGGCACCGCGGGACATCTTCACCAGTATCCGGGATGTCGAGACAGGCAGCCAAAATTGGGACTGTAATGTGGGACAGTTGGGAGGTATGAATTATTACACTTGAATTCAGGAAAGGAATATTGTCTTATGGGGGAAGAAATACTAGGGTACGTGTACATCTGCAAGTGCAGTAAGTAAAGTGCAATATCAATAGCATCATTATGTTTTTTTCCCCACAGTGCAGTGTTTTTGCCAGAATTACAGCTTCATTGCGGTCGCAAGAGGAGCTGTGCATGGTGCAATTTGGGATCCTACCTCAGGGTTTCTTCTATTCACCAAAATTACAGCAAATGTGCCTGCATTTTGACCCAAATAAAACGCAATCACAAGTCTGACTGGTGTCATTCATCTCTGGTAGTGGCGTGAAGCCTGTGTTTGATTCTTTAGATGCAACTGTGCTGCTGTGATTGATGCAGAGCGCTGAGGTAACCCTGGTCTGCTGATGAGTTGGCAGTAGATCTAGGGTTTCCCTGCAGGGTCGGACTGGGGGGGCCCGGGGCCCACCGGGGCTTCTGCCTCAAGGCCCCCCTTCGGACCCTAGGGGCTGCTGCCTCAGGGCCTTCCGTCTGGTAACAACCCCAGCCGCGCGTGTGCACTCGAGTCAGCACGCCTACTGCTTATTGCTGTAACCAGGGAACAGAGGTGGGCCACGTCAGCTGGGCGCCCTAGGCAACCCAGCCGGCCAGCCCACTCCCACTTCCCCCATCGCGTGCTCACGCATGCGCAGCAGTAGCGTCACTAGAGGGAGACGGGCCCCGCCCCCCTCCGTACGGCCACATTTGGCCACACTTGTCAGTGGCGCACGGACTGCCAGGGGGCCCTGAGGGGGTGCGGGCCCTGGCCCGCTCGCACCCCCTGCTCCCCCGGTAGTTCCGCCTCTGATGCGCAGTGACGCGGCACACTTCCGCGCTTGAAGAGGGCGTTCACGCATACAGAGGGCATTCACACATGACGTGGTTCGCACATACGCGGTGACGCCAAGCGGCGTTCGTTTGCGATCAATGCTAAGTAAGTCTGGTCTAGGGGTAGGCAGAAGAGGAAGCAGCCCAGCGCCCCCCAATCATTGCGCCGTAGGCAGCTGCCTCTTCTGCCTACCCCTAGTTCCGGCCCTGCCAGGGAAGGAAGAAAACAAGGGTGCGGATCTGGGTCGGCGGGGCCCACTAGAGCCTGGGGCCCACCGGGTTATTTTCCAGTATCCCGCCGGGCCAGTCGGACCCTGTTCCCCTGTGTTAATATGAGCAGCAGCATTTAATTCGTAACAGAAGGTAGGAAGGACTGAGTGGTGAAGACAGGGTTGGACTGGGCTGGCGGGACACTGCGAAAAAAACCCAGTGGGCACCTGGCTCTTGTGAGCCCCACAGCGACCATGCTTCGGGCCAGTCGAGGTGAAAACACAGTGCTCATGGGCTTGTGGGAATGTGCACACACACTGCTCCGATCAGGGGGTGAGCACAACTATACAGAAGTGCGAAGAGCACATTATGACGCAAGTACCTTTAATGAAAGTGGTTTTACACAAAACTGACTTGTATATATGAAACTGTCGGCAGCACAGTGCACCTGGGTCCCTGCAATCGCTCTAGTATTTCTGCAATTACATTTGTGCTCATTGATTGCTTTTTGTCCTCAAAGCTTCTCAAGGTTTTACAAGTGTCATTTAGGGCACATAATAAAGTAAGGATATTGTCCTGCAGGCTAAGATTACTTCTCTGTCAATGGGCAAATCAGAGGGGTAATGATAGAGTGAAGATGTTATTAATATAAGATCCAAAGCAACTGTGATCTTCCCCAATTCAGTTACACACAATAAGTAACCCTTTCCTGTAACCCTTTCCTGCAACCCTGCAGTCTATTTGCTATATGCACATGGCTTCCTTTTGAGATTAGTTCTTATACACAGTACAAATAGAAAAGCTAAGGGTACAAGCTCATGTTGGCTCATCATTTTCAAACCGTTCCTTTGTTTTTGAAGGGGCTGTTCATATTATAATTAAAATTTAAAGGGGTTGTTCAGGTTTGAGTTAAGTCTTGGAGGTCTATTTATCACCAGTCTTATTTTTGTGGTTTAAGGGTAGGAGTTCAAGGACGATTTCCGCATGATCCGACGTGCTGCGCAAAAATGCAGGCGTCACGTCGGAGGCAACAGAAATAAGTTAAATAATGGAAATGTCGAATGAAGTTGCTACACAACTGTCGGATGTAGATGCTGCACGCTGCATATTCCTGTTACTAATTCAAATGAATACATGGTTGCTAGGGTTATTTGAACCCATGAAACCAGATGGCTGATATTACAAACTGCTAAATAAATAAAATAAAAAACCACAAATAATAAAAAATGAAAACCAACTGCAAGTTGTATCAGAATATCACTCTCTACATCAGTGATTCCCAACCAGTAGCTCGTGAGTAACATGTTGCTCTCCAACCCCTTGGATGTTGTTCCCAGTGGCCTCAAAGCAGGTGCCAATATTTGAATTCCAGACTTGGAGGTAAGTTTTAGTTGTATAAAAACCAGATGTACTGCCAAACAGAGCCTCATTGTAGGTTGACAATCCACATAGGGGCTACCAAATGGCCAATCACAGCCAAATTTTTCATGCTAGTGTTGCTCCCCAACTCCATTTTCTTCTGAATGTTGCTCATGGGTTCAAAAGGTTGGGGATCCCTGCTCTAAATCATACTAAAAGTTAAATAAAAGGCAAACAACCCCTTTAGTACAAATGGACTGCACCTACCGCAAATGATAGAACTGTGCAAGTGCTTCTCTGTAAATCTGGCATAGCTGTGCTGAATATTTTCAATATCTGCCTGAGAGTGATATCTGCACCAGTCAGACTTTTATCAGTCGTGTCATATACATAGCGCTTGTCTGTATGTGTAAAACATATATTATTTATAAAACTGTTACTCTTACTTGGCCTTTTGTATGATGCAGAAACAACATTGTTATACCTTTCCTACAGCGAGCCGCCTGCTAATAAATGGCTAACTTGTTACAAATCACAGTAATCCTGACAATCTGTCTCACTTATTTTTAATGTTTTGTTTTGCTGCTCGTTGATTTCTCACGCTGCATAAACAGTTTGTGGTCCGACTTGTTTTAATGAAGGAGGTTTGGGTTTGTGTGAGGACAATGGAAGTGACGAAGCACGGATATGTTGTTGGGATATCATTAAAATACTAAACGTTAATCTTTCCGTCTCTTTGTCCTTTTGACATTTCAAGCTCAAACACCCTTGTGGCTCCATCCTTCAGCCAGGGCCCCCCATATCTAATAAAAAGATTAAGGATAGAGGAGATTAGGAATGTATCAGTCATTCAGCCACAGTTCCAACAATTTCTAGAACAGCAAATATGTTTTCACCCCGTATCTCACCCTAATGGTCTTAATGCTGGGATTTCATGTGTATCCATGAGAACAGATAATTCTTTCCAAATCTCATCCTAACTGGCCCTCAGGCTGAGCATCCCCAGCCACTACTCCCTAGAGGACCAATACACAAATATAAATAGTGATCTATTCCAACTACACGTTTGCTCAGATATAGTTCAGTTTGCTCAGACACGTGAATGGCTAACATACATTGATCTGATCAATCAGATGACAGATGGATAAGTTCCATCATATGTGCAGGCTGTACACTTGAACCCTATACACACACTGAATAATCAGGTCATTAGATAAAATGGGTTTTAAAGGTTCACCTTTAAAGGGATAACGTAATGGGAAAAAACTTTTTTTTTTTCAAAATGCATCAGTTCTGCACTGAAATCTGGTTCTCAAAAGAGCAAACAGATTTTTTTATATTTAATTTTGAAATCTGACATGGGGCTAGACAGTGTCAGTTTCCCAGCTGCCCCCAGTCATGTGATAAACTTCTGATAAATTTCAGACTAGGGATGCACCGAATCCAGGATTCGGTTTGGGATTTGGCCAGGATTCTGCCTTTTTCAGTAGGATTCAGATTCGGCCGAATCCTTATACCCAGCCGAACCGAATCTTAATTTGCATATGCAAATTAGGGGCGGGCGGAAAGTGCGTGACTTTTTGTCAGAAAACAAGGAAGTAAAAAATGTTTTCCCCTTCCCACCCTTCATTTGCATATGCAAATTAGGGTTTGGATTCCGTTCGGTATTCGGCCGAATCTTTCGCAAAGGATTTGGGGGTTCGGCCGAATCCAAAATAGTGGATTCAGTGCATCCCTATTTCAGACACTCTCTACTGCTGTACTGCAAGTTGGAGTGATATCACCCCCCCTCCCTCCCCCCCCCGCAACAGCCTAACAACAGAACAATTGGAAGGTAACCAGATAACAACTCCCTGACACAAGATAACAGCTGCCTGGTAGATCTAAGAACAACACTCAATAGTTAAACCAGGTCCCACTGCAACACATTCACTTACATTGAGTACAAACAACAGCCTGTCAGAAAGCAGTTCCATCCTAAAGTGCTGTTTTTTTCTGAAAGCACATGACCAGGCAAAATGACCTGAGATGCACCTACACACCAATACTATAAATAGTAAAAAATACACTTGCTGGTTCCGGAATTAAATTTTATATTGAGGAGTGAATTATTTGCAGTGTAAACAGTGTAATTTAGAAATAAAAACGACACCATAAAAATCATGACAGAATCCCTTTAAGTTAAAGTTTAGTATGTTATAGAATGACCAATTCTAGGCAACTTTCAATTGGTCTTTATTATTTCTTTGTTATAGTTTTTGAATAATTTGTCTTCTTCTGCACCTTTCCAGCTTTCACATGGGGGTCATCTAAAAACAAATGCTCTGTAAGGCTACAGATATACTGTTATTGCTACTTTCATTACTCATCTTTCTATTCAGACCCTCTCAGATTATTGTCTCTTATTCAAATCAATGCATGGTTGCTGGGGTAATTTGGACCCTAGCAACCAGATTTTGCCAAAATTGCAAACTGGAGAGCTGCTGAATTAAAAGCTAAATAACTCAAAAAAACACAAATAATAACAAATAAATTGCAAAGTCTCTTAAAATATCACTACATCATGCTAAAAGTTAATTTACAGTTGAACAACCCCATTAATTTGGAACTGTCTGCTAAATCCGTTGTTTTGGTGAGCAACAAATGCCAGACAGTTTAGTAAAAAATGTATCATATTGGAAAAAAAAATATCTGTGTTTCTACTGGCCACCTTTAATGTTACCAGATCATGTGAACTGGGGAAACTTCTATACCATCTACCTACATATACCTACACCATATCTCCCAGTGCATTGGGAAACCCTGAATGGGCTCCAATATCATGTTTCCAATATCGTGGTCCCCAATTGGAAAAGGAAATTGTAGATTCTCAGGTGGAACTACTAGTTTTAAAAAATACCCTAGTTCTAATTTAATATCCTAATTATTCCATGTGTTACCTACTGAGTGAAAACCAATTTTCCTGGCCACTCCATGTCAGCATTAACCCGAAGGGTTATTCATTGGGGTGAGACTGTTGTATGAAGCTCCCTCAGTAATGGGTACAATCTCCCATGTGAAGGTGATCCCTGGTTGATGGTTTTTTAGATCGTCACAGAGATCTGCAAAGTATGCTTTTTTTTCTTCGGGTCAGTTCCCAAAATGGTGCTGGCACAATCACGCAGGCGCAATCAGCGTGAGAAAACACGCAACAAAGTCTTGGTGCCGTTGGTTGGATCCAAGTGAAGCAGTCCCTGCAGATCAGAGGGATTGGTGTGTTTCTTTTTCGAGGCCCTTAACAGACTGATTCTTCGGTCAGCTATTTTAGTTATTTTAGTTTAAATGTCTGTGTTGAAGGGCAGTGGCTATGCAGGTTATTTTTTTTCAGGGAAAGAGTCTGAGCCCAATGCCTGCAGATAAAAGTAATTGTATTGTTTTTCTCCTTATTAGAGAAAGTTGATTCTGTTCTGTTTCCGTTTGCTCTGCAGCATTATTCCTGCCAGTTTGCCCTTTTGCTTGGTATGTAGTTTTTCGGTTTTCAGAGAAAAAGTTTTTGCGTCTTTTTGGCTGTATATACGTTTGATTCTCTGATATCTCTCCTTCTCTATTTTTTATTTTTCTTTTTCTGTTCAGCTTGCCCTGTAAGGATGGCAGATGTACAAAGTAAGAAGAGAAAATCTTCATCTTCTCTGCAGTCACGTACAGGTTGTTTTCCAGGAAAGAATTTCTGTAGATCTTGCTTCCGGCTTCTGTGGGACAATACCAGTCCCTGTACAGAAATACCACTTAGGCCGGAGGCTTCAGTTTCAAGAGAAGTGGATCTCTAATTTCCAAAGCCACAGGAGGAAAAAGCTGTTTTCTTCCACAGCAGAGGAAAAATCAAAAACAGCCGTTTAGAGGTTTTCTTTTTCGAGGCTCAGGTAGAGCAAGAGCAGCCTTCGGTAGCTCCTGATATTTTTTCAAGGATGCAACCAAACAATCGTGGAGAGGAGGTCAGTCCTCTTCTGTCAGGGGAGGAAGGTTTAAGCAATCTCTCTCTACAAAGAAACCTTCCTGATAATTATCTGATCAAGAAAATGGGAGTAGGTGCCAGGCTTGCAAATTTTCCTCATCTTTGGGAAAGTTCAATTACAGACCAGTGGGTCTCAGCAGTCTTAAGAAGAGGATACAAAATAGAGTTTCTGTCAGTCCCTTCTCAAGATAGATTTTTTGTTTCCCCGATTCCTCTGTGTCAAGAAAAAAGATGCGCATTGGAGGAATATGTTGAAATGCTTCTGGAGCAAGAAGTTATTGTTCCAGTTCCTTATTCAGAGAAAGAGGAATTTACTCTTTTCTAGGGATGGGTGAATTTTTTCTCCTTGTTTCGCCGAAAAAATGATGCCCATAGACTTATATGGCGTTGTGTGTCAAAATAAAAAAGCGCGCGTCAAAAAATTTTTTCCACGGGACAAATTTTTTTTGACGAAACGGGTCAAATTCGCCCATCCCTACTCTTTTCTTTTTTTAGTAAAAAGGCTTCATGAGGATGGAGACCAGTACTCGAGCTCAAGAAGTTGAATGCCTGGGTACAAGTTCAAAAGTTCAAGATGGAATCTATAAACATGATTATTACAGCGGTGCAGCAGGGAGACTGGCTCTTATCCATCAATTTGAAGGATGCGTATCTACTCATTCCAGTGGAAAAGAGTCCTCAGCGTTTTCTACGCTTCGCCATTGGTCACAGACATTTCCAGTTTCGGGCGTTGCCATTCGGTCTTTCCACCTTGCCCTGCATGTTTACGAAGGTTCTGGTAACTTTGATTGCCAAGCTGAGGAAGCAAGGTCTTGCAATCTGGCATTATCTCAACGACATCACTACAGTATTTGGGAGCCATGTTCAACACAAAGGAGAAATGTGGTCAGGCTACCTTCACAGAAGGTGGAACGCTTGGTGGAAGTAGTCAACAATTTCTGTCTGCAGGAAGCAGAGTCGGGCAGACAGTTTGTCACTCCTAGGTCTCATGGCAGTGTCTCTTCTAATGATCAGGTGGGCACATTTTCACATGAGGGAAGCGCAGCATAATTTTTTGGTTGGCTGGAATCGTTGGTCCAAAGATTGGAGTCAACATATTCAGCTGTCTCCGGGACTCAAGAACAGTCTTCAGTGGTGGAAGATTATGTCAACAGATGCTTCCTTCCAGGGCTGGGGAGCTCTTCTCGGGGACAAGCTAGCTCAAGGCTCCTGGAAACAGACAAGTCGCAGAAAACATGCAAATATCTTGGAGATCAGGGCCTTGTTGGCATTTGCATCACAAATCCAGGGGAAAGCAGTGAAGTTAAAGGTAGACAATACAACTGCAGTGTCTTATGTAAAGAGGCAAGGGGGGACGAAAAGTCCTCAACTCATGAAGGAGGTAGCTCAGATATTTCTTTGGGCAGAAGGAAATAGTGAGAAGTGAATATTATAGTGTCCTTTTAAAGACAAGAATATTTAGGGAAAATCTGAAGGATGCAAGGAAGGGAGAGGTACACACAGTCACACCTACAAGGGAAGATAATGAGAAGATTTTATTGCAGAGAGAGACAGAGGGGAGAAGATAAGAAGCTCCAATCACAAAACCAGTTTCTTTTGGATTTGGTAATCTCAAACACCAATAAATGTAATCCCTGGATAAAAGAAAAAAACCACCTAGCGGATCTAACGTCGTGGCACGGTGACGTTGTGCATGAGGCACGCTGATGTCATGGCGCGTGCAGCGCCATTGCATCACAGGGCGAAGGATTGACAAGGCAATAAAAGGATGGGTGTGCGCTGGGAGAGCTGCAGTTGGCGCCCAAACTTCTTCTTGTTAGGATCTCCTCTGTGAACTTGCCTATTTATTTTTCTGTGCCTGGTCGGTCTGTGGCACAACAAGTGTATGGCAGTGATAGTGCCTGCTGCAGGCTGAATTTTTTTTTAAATTACTAAAGAGTGGGACTGTCTGACTGGCTTTGAAAGTGATATGGGGGTAAAATTGAAAAGGGTCTGTGGGGCAGTGGGTGTGAGTCTGTTGCAGGGAGTGAGGTTGGGGGGGGGAGAAAGAACTGAGAGAAAAAAAAACTAATAAAAACTACAAAAAAAACTTCAAAAAAATTATTTGGGGGCAAAGTAATTTGTTAAAGGTCTCTGGGAGTGGGACTGTGCAAAACTGTAATAACTGAAAAAAACTACAGATAAATGTTCAAACTTTCATAACCTGCCAAATTTTGTAAAATGAACATGGTAATTAGAGGGTATGGCAACAAAAATGGGCGTGGGCAGTGCTTCTTGTACAACTGTAACTTCAGGTGGTTCGTGGGGGGGCACTACCTTGCCTACGGCCCTGTTTAGTCTTAATCCGGCTCTGCTGAAAATAAGTGAATAAATACATTGCTCAGAATGCTTTTGTAAGCACTTTTGCAATTCTTATTGTTTTCTTTGTTTGTTTGTTTTTCAACCTGTGTTTGAAGAAAGAAGAAAATGGCAGCAGCACACTGAAGGTCTGAGAAAGCGTGAGGTTTAATGAACCCAAAACTTACAGGTTTTCTTCTGTAGATTTTGGATTCAATAAACCTCACACTTTTTCAGACCTTCAGTGTGCTGCTGCCATTTTCTTCATTGGATTGTTTGAAGCAGGCGTGAGTCCTTCAGAATAGCACCTGATACTGCAAAAGTTATATATTCAGGGCTATAAGCTCTCTGCTTCTGTTGCTGCATGTGCTTGAAGAAAGGTCATTTAAGACAACAACGCCACCTGCTGTTAATTTCTCCTAACTGACTAGTCAGCTAAAAAAATAATTTTTTTTAAATCAAAATATTGTGATGTTACACTGCTTATACAATGAAGTTAGTGAGCGGAGAAGAGTCATCTAATGATTCTCTGGTGAATTCTAAGCAGAGCAACACCACGGGGCAGATTTATCAAGGGTTGAATTTCGAAGTTGAAAATACTTCGAAATTCGACCATCGAATTGAATTAGTTCGACTTCGAATATCGAAGTCAGAGGTTTTTTTATTGAATTTGGCCATTTGTGGTCGAAGTAAAATCGTTCCGATCGTTCGAACGATTTTACTTCAACTTCCAAAAACTTGGAAAAATGCTCTAGAAGGTCCCCATAGGCTAACATAGCACTTCGGCAGGTTTAATTTGGCGAAATATTGAAATCGAAGTTTTTTTTAAAGAGACAGTACTTCGATTAACGAATGGTCGAATATTCAAACTATTTTACTTCAAGTCGAAGTCGTAGTATCCGATTTGATGGTCGAAGTATCCAAAAAATTACTTCGAACTTCAATTACACTGATACGAATAAGAGACTGTAATATGTAGGGGTTTTAAATTAGTGGAAATAATAGAAATGCAATTTTTAGTAAATGGGCCACATACTGTAGTATGATGTATACAGTTTGCTATTGGTTTTTACTTTGTATTATTTGTAGCTTTTAAGTTATTGCGCTCTCTTTATTCAGCAGCTCTCCAGCAATCCGGTTGCTAGGGTCCAAATTACCCTAGCAACCATGAATTGATTTGAATAAGACACTGGAAAATCAATAGGAGAGTCCTGAATAGAAAGATGAGTAATAAGTAGCAATAACAATAAGGGGCCCATTTACTTAGTTCGAGTGAAGGAATAGAGGAAAAAAGTTTGAATTTCGAATATGGCTACTTCGACCATCGAATGGGCTACTTCGACCTTCAACTACGAGCTTCGACTTCGAATCGAACGATTCAAACTAAAAATCGTTCGACTATTCGACCATACGATAGTCGAAGTACTATCTCACGGGGTGCAGGCAAGCTGATGGCAACCGGGAAACAAATTCATTCAAGGTGGAACCCAAAGTAGATTAAAACTTCGTCTTTATTAATCCAAATAAAACAATTTGTACACGAGGGCAGGGAGAGTAGCTTGACGCGTTTCGTGACCAATACATCACTTCATCAGAAGCTCAAGCACCTCCCTTCAAAGATCACATTTATAACCACCACCAATAAAGGAAAAGAGTTCACCAATTAACACATTTATAGCTTGCTACCTTAACTTATTGCAACTTTAATATTGATATACTATGTATCATGTGAGATATTTTCTTCCTTCCTTTATGTAGCAATTTTTTGTATTATTTTGTTATTATATTAGTTCACTTTTTGTATCATGTTATTTTTTGCTCGAAATACCCTTCTACATTTAACCTTACTTAACTGTTTTAAAAAATCTCTCATACCAATACAAGTATAGTCAGATTTGGCTCAACACGCAATTACTGTGACCTTTTAATTGGTGAACTCTTTTCCTTTATTGGTGGTGGTTATAAATGTGATCTTTGAAGGGAGGTGCTTGAGCTTCTGATGAAGTGACGTATTGGTCACGAAACGCGTCAAGCTACTCTCCCTGCCCTCGTGTACAAATTGTTTTATTTGGATTAATAAAGACGAAGTTTTAATCTACTTTGGGTTCCACCTTGAATGAATTTGTTTCCCGGTTGCCATCAGCTTGCCTGCACCCCGTGAGATTGTTCATTGCCGTTTCAGACCGGCTCTTTTCTTCGACAACCGGAAGTCATGTCTGCCTACCCTTAATGGCGTTCTGCCTGTTTGCCTCGCACGCATTGATAGTCGAAGTACTGTCTCTTTAAAAAATTCTTCGACCCCCTATTACGCCATCTAAAACCTACCAAGGCCAATGTTAGCCTATGGGGAAGGTCCCCATAGGCTTCCTAACAATTTCCTGATCGAAGGAATATACTTCGATCAATGGATTAAAATCCTTCGAATCGTTCGATCGTAGGAATAGAGCAAAATCCTTCGACTTCGATATTTGAAGTCGAAGGATTTTACTTTGACGGTCGAATATTGAGGGTTAATTAACCCTCGATATTCGACCCTAGGTAAATGTGCCCTAAATGTACTACCTTATAGCGGAATTGTTTTTTAGATGGGGTCAGGTCAGTGACTGGAAAGAGTCAGAAGAAGGCAAATTATTTAAAAAACTATAAAAAATTAAAAACAAAGTCCAATTGAAAAATTGCTTTGAAGTAGCCACTCTATAACATACTTAAACGTATGTCCTTTAACTAGGAGAAAGCCTATAGCATAATAATGGTTTCAGTTCATTTACAGAAATACCAATTAGCACTGGCTCAGTATTTTAGGACAAATCATTATAACTGGGATACTTCTCAGATGAAAACGACTACCTACAAGAGTACGGTTTACCTCAAAGGTAAAAAAAGAAAACAGGTACAAAGGGCAATGGCCGTGTATGTTATTTAGAATCTTCACTGCAAGAAAAACTGCCAATCAGCAATCTCCTTCCCATATTTATAAGCTCTCATAGGTTCTCATCTTGATTATGCAGCTCAATATTGAGCCCCATATCTGAATAGGACACTATAGAAGTAGGAACATGAAAATAAGTATAAATACATGTATAAAGGGAGGCTGTGTTGTTAGTAGTTAAATAGTAGTAATTATTATTATTATTAGGAAACCAATTATCCTGAAAGCTCCGAATTACAGAGGGCATCTCCCATAGGTTCAGTTTTAATGATTTTTTCTCTGTAATATAATATAAATAATAAAACAGTAACTTGTACTTGATCTCAGCTAAGATGTAGTTAATGCTTATGAGAGGCAAAACAATCCTATTGGGTTTATTTAATGTATAAAATAATATTTAGTAGATTTAAGACATGGAGATCCAAATGACACAAAATATCCCTTATCCAGAAAACCCCAGGTCCCGAAAATTTTGGATAACAGGTCCCATACCTGTACTACTTTTTTTGGCAGCTGCAGTAATACAATTACAGAATATATATTAAATAGCTTCTAGAAAGGTATGTAACTTACATTCCAGTTGATTGCATTTTGTTCCATATTAGCTCCTCATAACTATTTTAGAAGAAAACAGAAACGTTTTTACAGAATCTTAATGCTGAGTTTTAAATTCCTGCCAACCATAATGGAAAGTTTTTCGTTTTTTTAAATGTCCACTGGTGTTTTACACCAGGAATGGGTTTAGTCAAAATAACTGATACCGGAGCACCATCTAGTGGAAAGTTATTTGCCTTCATACATGCTCTTTAGCAGCTTATGACAGGCACCAGTGCATCACTGCTTTGATAAATTAATCACAAGTGCATTAATTTATGCAAAGGGAGCCTGGAATTTCCGAGAGCCTAGCCCTGGGGGTAATTACAGGTTCCTTATTTGACTTGCAGCATCCTTATCAGGTATCAGAATCAGGCACAGATTCAAGTGATACTATTCCAACACAAATAAATGGGGAAAAATATTGGGGTTATTTATTAAAGGTCAAGTTTTGTTTTCCCATATGATTTAAATTTTTCTAGGGTAGTCTCAGTAAAAACTCAATATTCTCCGGATTAAACAAAAGTAATTTTGCGAGATTTATTATGCCCCAAAACTGCAAAATCCCAAATCTGAAAATACTCCAGCTAAAACTTGTCACGGTCATGTAAAAGTCAATGGCAGAGGTCCCTTGAACTATTTGAAGATGTTTTTAGCCTTCATGAATTTCGAGGGTTTTTTGGTGGTTTGCGCACAAAAACACGATCAATCAGAGGTATTCAAGTTTTTCGCTGATAATTTAATCAGTTTGAGGTATTCAAGGTTTTTTTTGCATTCAAGTTTTTTCATAAATAAGCAAACATTCCAGATGTGAGTTTATCTGAGTTAGAAAAACACTCACAACTCAACCTTTGATAAATAGCTCCCGATGTGCCACTTGTGTGTAATTTGTTGTGCCCATACATTGTGTACAAGTTACGATGTAAAGAACTTAGCCTTCGCCCACATTTATGCTGGAATTCTGGGGAAAAACTGCGCTGTTGGTAAAATACCAGGGCTTATATATTGAACTAGTGTTTAGCTGTCCACAGTTATTGCACACCTTTGCACCCTCCTCTACTTGTGCCTAATGGGTCAATCCCTCCACAAAGGTTTTTTTTTTTTTGTTTCAGAAAGGTGAAGGTTTCAGTCGTATTGAGGTATCCATACTGTAGCAGACATAATAATAAACCCCCAATCAAACTAGCACAATTGAAAGGCACAGCAAATGCGGCATCTTGTGCCTTGTACACCAAAGCATGTCCATCTAGCCAATTGGTGCATAGAAATACATAAAGGCACAAGCACATAAAAGGACTACATATTGATGGGTAAAATTCTGCCCCCATGTTGTGCCTAGTTCTGCATCTATCAATCATTAATGATTGTGTTCAAGAGATGCTGCAGATCCTCATCAAATAACCCAATTTAGCCTCTTAAAAGACTTGTATTACTGTAATGTTGAATTATTTTGTGTACATTTAGCCTGAGAGCAATTTGTGAGTTTTAAAGTGGGAGGTAATACATCTTAAGCATTTTTGACTTTTAAGTCCAGGATACAGTTGCTTACTGTGCCCCATGCATCTGTTCCTCTGTACATGTAACAGGCACCCCAAGTACAGACTTGCACAGTTGTTTCATTGCCAAATATATTTGAACACAGACTTGCACAGTGACTGTGATTGATGATCAGAAAACCTAGTACATATGCTCCTGGCCTTGTGTACATGCTCTCATTGGCCAATCACCACAATAGAATTTGGAGCTGGAAATGACATGGCCAAATATAGAAGCCACCAATCCTGTTGTGCAGGGGAACAAACATGTTTGGCACTGTGGGGGTAACTGTTCCCTGGTCTTAACAGGTAAAATGCCTGGCTGGGTTAGTTCTCCTTGAAGTTGTTGGTCGATCAATGGATTTTGCACCCATGTATTGACCATGAGAGGCATGCCATTCTGCAGGATTGAGTCACCATATGGTGACTTTCTCATGTAAGTTGCCCATGTCAGTGTCTATTTCCATTCACTAATTTGCAAGAAGTTCATATTTTATACACTGCAAGTCTTAATGGTTTCTATAGTTCACTACAACCTCAGACTTCTAAAGGGCTCTTTCAATTCCCCTGGGCAACCTCTTGACTTTAAAAGGGTGGTTCACCTTTAGGTAACTTTTAGAATGTTATAGGATGGCCAATTTTTAATTGGTCTTGATTATTTGTTTTTTATAGTTTTAATTATTTGTCTATGTCTTCTGACTCTCTCCAGCTTTCAAATGGAGGTCACTGACCCCATCTAAAAAGCAAATGCTCTGTAAGGCTTCACATTTATTGTTATTGCTACTTTGTGTTACTTATCTTTTTATTCAGGCCTCTCCTATTCATATTCTATCTCTTATTCAAAGCACTGCACAGTTGCTAGGGTCATTTGGAACCTAGCAATCAGACTGCTGAAACTGCAAACTGGAGAGCTGCTGAATAAAAAGTATATCATGAAAAGCGAATAACTTAAAAACAACAAATAACAAAAAATCAAAACCAGTTGCAAATTATGTCAGAATATCACTCTCTACATCATACTTAAAGTTAACTTAAAGGTGAACAACCCCTTTAATCCAGTCTCATCACAACAGCCAGCACTATTCAATCTTGTGCTCTGACCTTCACAGTTATACTCTTATCACTTTATCACCCAGGGATTTATCTTTCAGAGCTATTTCGATATCCCTCTAGTTGTTCTTGCCCATGGGATTTTCTTGCTTAAAATTCTGAAGTGGGCTGCAATTTCCTCCAGTGGACTGTAATTAATATGTGAGTATAAATGTCATATATTCCTCTCTAGGAAACAATGCTGTCTATGTATAACCAAACAAAAGTAACAGAAGAAGAGAGCTACGGTGTAGTTGTAAGTTGGATTTGTAAGATCCTTGGCATGACACTGTGTAAGGTGCTGCTGCTAATTAGTGGAAATCAAAACAAAGGAATTTTTATCAGGTAACAGCCTATTAAGTTGAATGGGTAAGTATATGTCTTGTTTAAACAGTTCTCTCTTTTACTAATATCTCAACCAGTCTATGATGATTTTAGACAGATTGAAAAACATTTCCTTTCACCTCCCATTTGGACAAGGCCTCTTTATACAATTCTGTTCCCCATTTCATTCAGATTGAACTCTATTCTTTCTTATTGCCCATGTATAACCATTAACCATTAGCACCACGATCCATTTCTTATACATACATACATGCTTTAGCCCCAAGTTACATTTACCTATGCAATGTCTTACCTTGAGTCATGTGATACAACCACATTCATATCTGATGGACCCCAAAGGTTGCCACCCTCCTCTAATTACCTTTATTCACAAATCTAATGGACAGTCAGTGAGATTGGACAGATACTACAAGTCAAATTCAGATGATGCACTAGGGCGAATAGGTGTAATAGTTTCCTAAGGTCCAGGCTGTTGGGATACTGGGAAAAAAGCAGATGGGTCCCACTGATCCAGACACCTTAATCACTAGCCGCTGGCTGGCAGCAACATTGGGCACTCCACCTTCTCTGCCCCTGGTCTCAGCACCTAATATGAAGTAAAAGGTACAGCACATGCATGGGGGGGGGAGGGGTGAGTCTGATGAGCCTGGTTTGAGGGATTCCCAACTGGGGTGGGGGGCCCTGAGGTGGCAGCCCGGATGGGCCTGGACATCCCAGTCTGACATTGGGTCCAGGAAGCCAATCAGATGTTTGCTTTTGACCCAAAGACAAGACACTGTTGCCTGCTGATATGTTACTATGGGTTACTAGAACTGTGCACCAGTTATTACACCCCAAAAAATCATCACTAATTTTATTATTTGACTAACAATTGGCACACTAATCTTCTCGATTTCTGCTTTAGATCGTTTCAATGGGTTATAGTATGATAGTGAAATGATGGGCTTTCTATCTCAAACACACTCATTTAATGAACTATTCGTTTTCAGCATCAAAAAGCTCCTTATCAGTCTGTTACTAATGGGCTCCAAAGAGAGGAAGATAAGCAAGATCCAGATGGGCTGCATTGCTACAATCCCTGCTGGCTTCTTTATAATGCAAGCATTACTATTAGACATTTGCATTTCATGAGATAATTTCTTCCTTTACAAGCAAAATTATTGTGAATATGATCGAATAGACCTGACAGCACTCACTGTTGACTGGGAAAAATACTCACAAAGTCCATACAGACTGAACTCACTGGCACCATTTCAAACTGAGCTTTTAGATGCCTATCTCAATTCTGCAAATCATTTCGTTTATGGAGAAGCTAATCTGTAAACTGAGTATTTCCATAAAAATAATGCAAATGTGGAAGATAAAATATACAAGTGGTACAATTAAAGGAGGTGCATGTTCCAATGCAGTCCCAGGACTTTCCCAGGACTCTCTGCTGGAGAGAAATTCCTCCACTCTCAATTCAGTTCTATGGGATTTCAAAGTATCAAAGGATGAACTCTTACTTTCAGGGAAGAGCTTTTGATATGAAACATAACAAAAGTGGTGTAAAGGTAATGCCTTTATTGTCTAACTAAGATGATAATCACAGCAAGCTTTCAGAACATTGCAGTTCCTTCTTCAAAGCTGATTTGAAGAAGGAACTGCAATGTTCTGAAAGCTTGCTGTGATTATCATCTTAGTTAGAATAAAGGTATCACCTTTACACTACCTTTGTAATGTTTCATATCAAAAGCTCTTCCCTATAACTTTCTCAACGGGCTAACACGATGCAAAAAACGTTACTTTCACCAATTGATAAGTAGGTCTTTAAACATCCCATAGAAATGAATAGAGTAGAGGAATCTGCTCTCCAGCAGATTGTCTTGAGCTCTAAATTTTTGGTAAATATGCCCCTAAGTGATTCAGATAGTGGAGCAGATTTATCAAAGAGTCAACCTAAAGCTTGCTAAAGTCAAATCCTGCCGCACTCTATTTATTTCTTTGAGATTTTCGAGGGCTTTGTCAACAGACAAAAGTGAGAGTTCACCCTTTGCAAAATATATTTTTAAAAATCCCATAGAAAAGAATAAAGAGTGGCAGAATTTCAAAGTGGTAAGCTTTCGTTTCACTCTTTGATAAATCTACCCCAAATATGAAGTGGCCATTTCACCATACTTGGCAGAACACAGTTTGTTAGTCTAGCACCTTGATATAGGAAAGAGAGCGATAGAATTTGGGAAACAATGTTAAATATGGGTAATATTGATATATTTTTGTAACAATGTTTTTAGTTCTTTATAGGAATGGACAGTGTTTCCATGAATGGCATCCAATGTTACTTTTTCAAAGGATAATAAATAATAGTATACTTCTTGAAGTCTTCTTACTTCTTCCACTTCCGGTGATGGTGAGTACTAAATGTGTTTTTAACATTCATGTTGTATCTTGAAAATGGTCTCAAACCAGGACCAAAATGTTGATTTATATAATATAATTAAAAGTTTGATAATAAAGCACTGAAGTATTTCAATTCCGGCGTGCTCTGCATTTCACAAGGAAAGAGTTGAGATTTGGTAAAGCAGCAGCACCTGGTCCAAAGAACAACAACAGGTGTGCGATGTAGGGATGTAGCGAACGTCGGAAAAAAAGTTCGCGAACATATTCGCGAACTTGCGCAAAAATGCGAACGGTTCGCGAACGGTTCGCGAACCCCATAGACTTCAATGGGAAGGCGAACTTTAACATCTAGAAAAGACATTTCTGGCCAGAAAAATGATTTTAAAGTTGTTTAAAGGGTGCAACGACCTGGACAGTGGCATGCCAGAGGGGGATCAAGGGCAAAAATGTATCTGAAAAATCTGCCTGTGTGTGCTTGGAAGAGATAGTGTAGGGGGAGAGCTGTTAGTGATTTCAGGGACAGATGATAGTAAGTTTGCTGGCTAGTAATCTGCTTGATACTGCTCTGTATTGGAGGGACAGAAGTCTGCAGGGATTTGAGGGACATTTTAGCTTAGGTAGCTTTGCTGGCTAGTAATCTACTGTTCTCTTTAAACAACTGCCATACGTTGACCTTGTAGGCATTGTTTGCCCAGTTTTTTTGGACGCAGCCACTGAAGCACAGTTGCCAGAAAAAATATGCCATATAAATGCTGAAAATAGTCATTTTTCGCCATAACGTTGACCTTGTAGACATTGTTTGCCCAGTTTTTTTGGACGCAGCCACTGAAGCACAGTTGCCAGAAAAAATATGCCATATAAATGCTGAAAATAGTAATTTTTCGCCATACGTTGACCTTGTAGACATTGTTTGCCCAGTTTTTTTGGTTGCAGCCACTGAAGCACAGTTGCAGAAAAAATATGCCACATAAATGCTGAAAATAGTCATTTTTTGCCATATACGTTGAGTCAACGTATGGCAAAAAATGACTATTTTCAGCATTTATATGGCATATTTTTTCTGGCCTCTGTGCTTCAGTGGCTGTGGCCAAAAAACTGGGCAAACAATGCCTACAAGGTCAACGTCGTTGACCTTGTAGGCATTGTTTGCCCAGTTTTTTTTGGCCACAGCCACTGAAGCACAGAGGCCAGAAAAATATGCCATATAAATGCTGAAAATAGTCATTTTTTTGGTCGCAGCCACTGAAGCACAGTTGCCAGAAAAATTATGCCATATAAATGCTGAAAATATAAATTTTTTTGGTTGCAGCCACTGAAGCACAGAGGCCAGAAAATTATGCCATATAAATGCAGAAAATATGCATTTTTTTGGTCGCAGCCACTGAAGCACAGTTGACAGAAAATTATGCCATATAAATGCTGAAAATATAAATTTTTTTGGTTGCAGCCACTGAAGCACAGAGGCCAGAAAAATTATGCCATATAAATGCAGAAAATATGCATTTTTTTGGTCGCAGCCACTGAAGCACAGTTGCCAGAAAAAATATGCCATATAAATGCTGAAAATAGTAATTTTTTTGGTTGCAGCCACTGAAGCACAGAGGCCAGAAAAATTATGCCATATAAATGCAGAAAATATGCATTTGTTGTGGTCGCAGCCACTGAAGCACAGTTGACAGAAAAATTATGCCATATAATGCTGAAAATATAAATTTTTTTGGTTGCAGCCACTGAAGCACAGAGGCCAGAAAAATTATGTCATATAAATGCAGAAAATAGGCATTTTTTTGGTCGCAGCCACTGAAGCACAGAGGCCAGAAAAAATTAAACCAGTAGGGTTTGCACCTAGTTTGTAACGGTGGTGGAGGGAGGAGGAGGACGCTAAAGGACAGCTGTGTGTGGAGTCATGAGGCTTGAAGAGAAGGACAGCTGCATAGAAGTCAGAACAAGTCTTCCGGCGTGCAGTAACCCTCCGAGATCCACCCCTCATTCATTTTAATAAAGGTCAGGTAATCGACACTTTTGTGACCTAGGCGAGTTCTCTTCTCAGTTACAATCCCTCCTGCTGCACTGAAGGTCCTTTCTGAGAGCACACTTGAGGCTGGGCAAGACAAGAGGTTCATGGCAAATTGTGACAGCTCTGGCCACAGATCAAGCCTGCGCACCAGTAGTCCAGGGGTTCATCGCTCCTCAGAGTGTCGATATCTGCAGTTAATGCCAGGTAGTCCGCTACCTGCCGGTCGAGGCGTTCTTTGAGGGTGGATCCAGAAGGGTTGTGGCGCTGCCTTGGACAGAAAAACATTTGCATGTCTGACGTTACAGACTGGCCAAAGGGCTTTGTCCTTGCAGGTGTGCTCGTGGCAGGATTACTGGCACCTCTGCCCCTGGAATGTTGATGAGTTCCTGAAGTGACATCACCCTTAAAAGCATTGTACAACATGTTTTGCAGGCTGGTTTGTAAATGCCGCATCTTTTCGGACTTGTGGTATGTTGGTAACATTTCTGACACTTTATGCTTGTACCGAGGGTCTAGTAGCGTTGCGACCCAGTACAGGTCTTCTCCTTAAGCCTCTTGATACGGGGGTCCTTCAACAGGCATGACAGCATGAAAGACCCCATTCTCACAAGGTTGGATGCAGAGCTATCCATCTCCGCTTCCTCATTATCAAGGACTGCATCATCCACGGTCTCCTCCCCCAGCCACGTACAAGACCAGGGGTCCCCAAAAGGTCACCACTAGCCCCCTGGGAAGCCTGCTCCTGTTTGGTCCTCCTCCTCCTCCTCCACAAAGCCACCTTCCTCCTCTGACTCCACTTCTGGCACCTCTCCCTGCGTTGCAGCAGGTGCCTGGGTTCGTTCTGGTGATTCCGACCAGAAATCGCGCGCTTCCAGCTCCTCGTCACGCTGGTCTACAGCCTCATCTGTCACTCGTCGCACGGCACGCTCCAGGAAGAAAGCGAAGGGTATTAGGTCGCTGATGGTGCCTTCGGTGCGACTGACCATATTTGTCACCTCTTCAAAAGGTCGCATGAGCCTGCAGGCATCGCGCATAAGCACCCAGTAACGGGGGAAAAAATCCCCAGCTGTGCAGATCCAGTCCTACCACCCAGTTCAAAAAGGTACTCGTTGACGGCCCTTTGTTGTTGCAGCAGACGTTCCAACATAAGGAGCGTTGAATTCCAGCGAGTCTGGCTGTCAGAAATCAAACGCCTGACTGGCATGTTGTAGCGCTGCTGAATGTCAGCAAGGCGTGCCATGGCTGTGTAGGAACGTCTGAAATGGGCCGACACCTTTCTGGACTGGGTGAGAACGTCCTGGAATCCTGGGTACTTGGAGACAAAACGTTGGACTATTAATTTAACACATGTGCCATGCAGGGCACATGTGTTAAATTGCCTAGTCTCAACGCTGCAACAGATTGCTTCCATTGTCACACACCACTTTTCCGATCTGCAGTTGGTGTGGGGTCAGCCACCGATCGGCCTGTGACTGCAGAGATGACAGGAGTACAGATCCGGTATGGTTTTTGCTTTCCAGGCACGTCATCCCCAAGACAGCGTGACAACGGCGTACCTGGCACGTCGAATAGCCTAGGGGGAGCTGGGGTGCACAGGTGTGGAGGAGGAGAAGGAGGACCCAGCAGCAGAGTAAGAAGAAGAAGAAGACGAGGTAGAGAGCGATGGAGGAGTAGAGGTGGTGGCAGAACGCGTGCAATCCGTGGCGGTGACACCAACTCCACTGTTGTTGTTGAGCTACCCATTCCCTGCTTCCCAGCCATTACCAAGTTCACCAGTGGGCAGTGTAGGTGACATACCTGCCCTGACCATGCTTGGAGGACCATGCGTCAGTAGTCATATGGACCTTTGGCCCAACACTAAGTGACAGAGATGCGGTAACTTGGCTCTGCACATGTTGGTACAGGTGTGGTATTCCCTTTTTAGAAAAAAAATTGCGGCTGGGTACCTTCCACTGCGGTGTCCCAATTGCTACAAATTTGCGGAAGGCCTCAGAGTCCACCAGCTGGTATGGTAAAGCTGGCGGGCTAAGAGTGCAGACAAGCCAGCTGTCAGATGCCGGGCAAGGGGGTGACAGTCAGACATTGGCTTCTTACGCTCAAACATGGCCTTCACAGAAACTTGGCTGGTGGCAGATGACTGGGAATGGGAACAGGTGGTCAAGGTGGAAGGCGGAGTGGAGGGTGGTTCAGACGGGTCAAGGAGAGCAGAGGTAGAGCAGTAAGATGCTGGACCAGAAGGAGTGTGGCTTTTAGTTTGCCTGTTGCCTTTGAGGTGTTGCTCCAAAGTGCTTTGTGCTTGCCGCTCATGTGCCTTCGCATAGAAGTTGTACCTATGTGGCTGTTGGGCTTACCAAGGCTCAGTTTCTGACTGCACTCATTGCAAATTACAATGCTTTTGTCAGAGGCACACACATTAAAAAAATCCCACACTGCTGACTTTTTGGAAGTGTGCGATCTGGCGGTAACAGTAGAAGTTGGCGGAGTTTGCGGTATTGGCGGCAATGGCGGGTGCGTTGGCCGGCTGAACACAGGTGCCGATACATGTTGTTGCCCTACTGATTCCTGCGGGCTGTCCTCCCTGCTTCTTCTAAGTCTTATTCTCCTACTGCCTCTCTGACTCTCCGTCTCTCCATCTGAACTACCCTCCTCTTGCTCTCTTCTACTAGGCACCCACAAAACATCAATCTCCTCATCATCATTCTCCTCAGATGCATCAATTTCTTCTGACACATCACAGAAGGAAGCAGCAGCGGGGACCTCCTCCTCATCACTCATTATGTCCATCTCTATCGTGTTCTCTGCCAGAATTAAATCTGGTGTAAGGTCTCATCTCCTTCATCTTCTTCTGGCAATAATGGTTGCGCATTACTCAGTTCAAGAAACTCATTGGAAAATAACTCCTCTGACCCCAGTGAAGAAGGGGCACCGGTGGTGGAGGAAAGTGTTACGTGGGGTGGCCTATAGCAGTGGAGGATGAGGAGGATGTTGTGGTAAAGTTAGAAACGGTAGAGGATGGGGTGTGCTGTGTAAGCCAGTCAACTACCTCTTCAGCATTTTGGGAGTTCAGGGTCATTGGCTTTTTAAAACTGGGCAATTTGCTAGGGCCACAGGATTGCATAGCAGCACGGCCCTAGCACGGCTCTGCGTGGCGGCCTGCCTTTGCCTGGCATTATTTTAAAAAAACAACAACAACAACAAAAACTCAGTTGGTTTTTCTGGAAACGATAATACACACAGCTAGATGGCGGGTTGAAGAAACACTGTGCAAATAATGCCTACAAAGTCAACGTATACACTACTACAGCGGTGGATACGGATTACATGAAAATATATGAATGCTGCTTGAAAAAAAGTAACTCAAGTGGTTTTTCGAGAGACGATAATATTATCAATATTTAGACAAAATGTGAACAAGGTCACACAGCTCGATGGCGGGTTGAAGAAAACACTGTGCAAATAATGCCTACAAGGTCAACGTATACACTACTACAGCGGTGGATACGGATTACGTAAAATATATGAATGCTGCTTGAAAAAAGTAACTCAAGTGGTTTTTCTAGAGACGATAATATTATCAAATATTTAGACAAAATGTGAACAAGGTCACACAGCTCGATGGCGGGTTGAAGAAAACAGTGTGCAAATAAGGGCCTACAAGGTCAACGTATACACTACTACAGCGGTGGATACGGATTACGTAAAATATATGAATGCTGCTTTGAAAAAAAGTAACTCAAGTGGTTTTTCTAGAGACGATAATATTATCAATATTTAGACAAAATGTGAACAAGGTCACACAGCTCGATGGCGGGTTGAAGAAAACAGTGTGCAAATAATGCCTACAAGGTCAACGTATACACTACTACAGCGGTGGATACGGATTACGTAAAATATATGAATGCTGCTTGAAAAAAAGTAACTCAAGTGGTTTTTCTAGAGACGATAATATTATCAATATTTAGACAAAATGTGAACAAGGTCACACAGCTCGATGGCGGGTTGAAGAAAACAGTGTGCAAATAATGCCTACAAGGCCAACGTATACACTACTACAGCGGTGGATACGGATTACGTAAAATATATTATGGCTGCTTGAAAAAAGTGACTCCGGTGTTTTTTCTGGAGACGGTAATATTATGGATATTTAGACAGAATGGGAACAAGGTCACACAGCTCGATGGCGGGTTGAAGAAAACAGTGTGCAAATAATGCCTACAAGGCCAACGTATACACTACTACAGCGGTGGATACGGATTACGTAAAATATATTATGGCTGCTTGAAAAAAGTGACTCCGGTGTTTTTTTCTGGAGACGGTAATATTATGGATATTTAGACAGAATGGGAACAAGGTCACACAGCTCGATGGCGGGTTGAAGAAACAGTGTGCAAATAATGCCTACAAGGCCAACGTATACACTACTACAGCGGTGGATACGGATTACGTAAAATATATTATGGCTGCTTGAAAAAAGTGACTCCGGTGTTTTTTCTGGAGACGGTAATATTATGGATATTTAGACAGAATGGGAACAAGGTCACACAGCTCGATGGCGGGTTGAAGAAAACAGTGTGCAAATAATGCCTACAAGGCCAACGTATACACTACTACAGCGGTGGATACGGATTACGTAAATATATTATGGCTGCTTTGAAAAAGTGACTCCGGTGTTTTTTCTGGAGAACGGTAATATTATGGATATTTAGACAGAATGGGAACACAAGGTCACACAGCTCGATGGCGGGTTGAAGAAAACAGTGTGCAAATAATGCCTACAAGGCAACGTATACACTACTACAGCGGTGGATACGGATTACGTAAAATATATTATGGCTGCTTGAAAAAAGTGACTCCGGTGTTTTTTCTGGAGACGGTAATATTATGGATATTTAGACAGAATGGGAACAAGGTCACACAGCTCGATGGCGGGTTGAAGAAAACAGTGTGCAAATAATGCCTACAAGGCCAACGTATACACTACTACAGCGGTGGATACGGATTACGTAAAATATATGAATGCTGCTTGAAAAAAAGTGACTCCGGTGTTTTTTCTGGAGACGGTAATATTATGGATATTTAGACAGAATGGGAACAAGGTCACACAGCTCGATGGCGGGTTGAAGAAAACAGTGTGCAAATAATGCCTACAAGGCCAACGTATACACTACTACAGGCGGTGGATACGGATTACGTAAAATATATGAATGCTGCTTGAAAAAAAGTGACTCCGGTGTTTTTTCTGGAGACGGTAATATTATGGATATTTAGACAGAATGGGAACAAGGTCACACAGCTCGATGGCGGGTTGAAGAAAACAGTGTGCAAATAATGCCTACAGGGCAAATAATGCCTAAAAGGTCAACTTATACACTACTACAGCGGTAGTAAAATAAAAAAAGTAAAATAAAAAAAAAAAAAATGAATATTAAAAAAAAAAATTAAAGTTGGTGCTGCTGAACTACTAGGAGCAGCAGATTAGCACACCAGTCCCACTTCCCAACACTGCTAGACTAATAGCACTGGGCTCTTATAGTATAGTAGTTAGTAGTAGTAGTAGTAAAACAACAAAAAAATAAATAAAAGCAGTCCTTACAAGGACTACTGTTATTGCAGCAGTCAGCAATGAGATCAGAAGCAGGACAGCTGCCCACTGCAGCTACATACAGAGCACTGCAGTAGAAGGTAGATTACTAGCCAGCAAAGCTACCTAAGCTAAAATGTCCCTCAAACCCCTGCAGACTTCTGTCCCTCCAATAACAGAGCAGTATCAAAACGATTACTAGCCAGCAAACTTTCAACTGTCCCTGAAATCACTAACAGGCAGCAGCTCTCTCCCTACACTATCTCTTCAGCACACACAGGCAGAGTGAAAAAAACGCTGCAGGGCTTCGGTTTTTATAGGGAAGGGGAGTGGTCCAGGGGAGAGCTTCCTGATTGGCTTGCCATGTACCTGCTGGTCTGGGGTGAGAGGGCAAAAAAAAGCGCCAACAATGGCGAACCAAAATGGCGAACGTCGCGCGACGTTCGCGAACTTCCGGCGAGCGCGAACACCCGATGTTCGCGCGAACAAGTTCGCCGGCGAACAGTTCGCGACATCTCTAGTGCGATGGGCCCCATCGTAATATATCATATCAAGTTTTGGTCCTCCCCTGGGACCTTTATCATAATAAAGGTCCCAGGGGAGGTCCCAGGGGTCCCATTAGGGATGCACCGAATCCACTATTTTGGATTCAACAGGAACCCTCGAATCCTTTGATTCGGCCGCATACCGAACTGAATCTGAATCAGTAATTTGCATATGCATATTAAAACGGGAAGGGATAAAGACAACCTTGCTCATATCTCAAAGCTAAAATCTGTTTCACTTCCTTGTTTTGTTACAAAAAGTCATGCAATTTTAAGAATTCAGATTCGGTTCAGCTGAATCCAAATCCTGCTAAAAAAGGCAGAACCCTGGCTGAATACCGAACTGAATCCTGGATAATATACATAAAGAGAGAGAGATGAAAAACTATTCTGTTTTTCTAATGTTTCTACTTGTTGAACTCTGTAAGGGTTGATTTACTATTTATGCTTATGTCATTCAATAAGTTGCCATATATTACATGATCTAAGTGCACTGCTGTTAGTATATGAGCCCTCTGTTTGAGTAATCCTCTATATTTCGCTTATCACTAATCATGATTACGTTGCAGGATACAGTGTCCATTTTTTATATGCTATATTTGCGTTAAATCCATTGATTATTAGAGTATTAAATTATGTTACATTCTGATTAAAAATTTGTTACAAATCTGATTCCATGGGTTCCTGTGACCTATTTTAGTAAATACACAGCATCTCTACAGGTACATTCTGCTGTATTACTTCTACATTACCACAAGGGGGCAGACAACAACCACCAGGAGTAGGGAGTAAAGCTGCTGCTTTATTGGCAAATAGCTATATCTCTTCTAGGAACGCATTCTCAAGGATTGTTTCCAATCATTTTATTGCCTCGTTCTGCTGATAAAGCTCCATATAGAAAATACAGTGTCATCTGAAAAGTAGTTACACAATATGCTCAACATTCCAGGTTCTTTGTCATTTTATACTGTAACGTTTTGATTTTTTTCCATAAGACACATGGGATCAGGCAGAGTGTCTGCTATTTTTTATTAATAATCATGTATTCTGTCTAAATGACTGTTATCATCAGGCAAATATAAAACGAATGGTATGGGTCTCTATCTATGTTTACTAGGCTCCATAAAAGCAAAGGAACAGCACTTCTTTACTCAAGTGAAAAACACCCTGACATTGACTCTCTTTTCAACATACCTGATAAATTTGGGAAATATATATAATGCCTTGGTTTAAGGCTGCGGTTTCTAAACTGTTGGAGCTGGCATCACAAATAAATTAATTTATTATTAAATTAAATTAATTTTGCATCAAATGTAGTGATTCCACCATCACATAATCCTCATACTGTACATGCTTAAATTGTGCTGTGTCTATTTCTGTAGCATAAAATATCTCAGTCCTACTTTTCTGATATTTTTTAGGACCCACAAATATACTGCAATGGACGGCAGCTGGGGCTGATCAGGGGCATCCCAACCTGGAAAAGGAAGAGAAAGAAAGACAGAAGCTCTGGTGAAAGACAGAAGGGATTCCTTGCACACTGATCCTTGCATATAGAAATAAAAATGGGGGGAGGACACTCTAATTCAGGGATCCCCAACCTTTTGAACCCGTGAGCAACATTCAGAAGTAAAATAAAAGCAAAATAGAACAAGGTGCAAAAAGCCCCAATCCACCCCCTTGGGTGGCAACAAATACACTATTTTAAATATTATGGGCGTGCACACAATAAATTGTACTTCCACACAGATGGTATTGTAAAAAATAACTCTTTATAAGTAGTATATTCACAATGCATACAAAAGTGCTCTATACAATTAGTATATATCAAACATATTTTTCATTTTTGAATTACATACCACCCAATTGTAAATCGAATGCCAAGTAATATAAGGAAGCAGACACCTTTGCCAGAGAATGAGAATAACCTGACATTTTGACGTAAAGCCTTTATCAAGGGGAATGCAATGTTTCCTGACACCCTGTAACAGGGCAGAATGCTTAAATGATAAGAAAACCTTTAAATATAAGTGAATGTAAAATTGATCAAAGAACTTTTGCAATGTACATTACTTATTTATTTATTTTTTTCATTCCAAGATATTGAAGGTTACACTGTTAATATGAATGAATTTTGTTACAACAGCACCACCTGCTGGTCATTTTCCCACCAGTCTGACCACCAAGTAGTCAAGGAAGTTGTCAGGAGAAAGAAAGACGCTGCTCTAGTTATTCTGCTTAGGAAAAAAATTAGAAACCTTTCTCAAATCTTTCCTAAGCAGAAGAACATCAGAGCAGCCTGACAACTTCCTTGACTAACTAAGTAGTAAGGGTTCCTGATGGCCTGTTACAGAAGGTATGTGGAGTCAGGGCTGCCATAAATGCTCATGGGACCCTATACCATTAAGTTAGCAAGGACAGTAGTGATAGTACTATGTTAATCCCATAGCAAATACAAGAAAATATTCAAATGCACATGTATTCTATACTCTTAAAGAGTTAATATGTTCTTTCTGCTTGTTTAAAATCACTGGGGCCCAAACAATCGTACATATACCATATTACACTACTACAGTAGAGGTTGTCGGACTCAGAGTTTAGGCCCCTCTTGGTGGTCCCTCTTGGTTTGTTCATTAAAAGGTTAATGACACAAACAACATTTTTAATCCAATTCTCACTTTAATTGACCTTTAGGCCATTCTTTCTAGGAGAACAACTAGGCATTCTCCCCAGATTTCACCCTAACTGTCCTTCAGGTTGAGCCTCCCTTCCGCTTCTCCAAGCCCCCTAGAAATGCCAGCACCACTGTTTGGGAATGACTGCTCTACCCATTAGGTCAGGGCCCACCCAGATTCTAAGGGGTTTTGATGTGATGTAGCAGTCTGTAAACTGAATCTAGAGAGGATTTTCTCATCAATAAAATCTGTTCAACTATCTTTGAATTTAAAAAAAAAAAACATGAAAAAGCCCAGCTATGCCCTAAATAAGTCAGACACTTGGCTCACACACTTGTACACTATGCACTCATTTCAACATGCTGAGAAAACCTCATTGCATCCCCTGTAGGATTTCATTTTATGAGATATCCATTATATTGCTGCATCATCCTATTCATTACCTCCATAAACTGTAGGCTACAGGAATTTTATCTTACATGCCAGGGAAAATAAAAGCTATAACTCTAGGCAATTATGTCCATTTTATGTGCTTCAAACAGTAAACCAACACATTGCTTGCAGACTGGTTATCTGCAGTCCTAGCTACACTACATTTACACGCTTTATTTTACATTCTCTGTGTTTGCACATTCAGCATTGTACAGGGAATAATGTACAACCTATTGTAAATTATGGATAAGAACATAGAAGGATATTATTTTTATTAAGGATTTTGGAATATTGAAGTCACAACTCAGGGAACATACGCCAACCCATATAAATCGCTTTGCACAATTTTTTTTATTTTAGTTTTCAGAATATTAGCAGTTTGTACACTAGCAATTATCATGAAGAGTCCCACTTCCTGAACACGGCTTGAGTATAAGAGCCGAAATGTCGAAATAAACCAATAACTTGATTTTTGTGGTTCAGTTTTTGTTTGTTTATACCATGTTATAACCAGCCCCCAGGTGGTTGATATTTATGAAGAGTGAGTGCTCCAGCTTTATTAATGTATATATATATATATATATATAAATAGATAGAAACATTTTTGCACAAGAAATGAACTATATCATTTTTAATTCATCTAACAAAAATGTATGTTGATCTAAGGATACTGTTCAACAAGGTTTTGCTCCTCTAGCCGGGCACATTGGAAAGGCACCATAGGAGCCCATGTCCTTGTTATTCTGTTATGGTAAGGGAACCCCCATGCTATTATAATATTATTTAACATTTTGGAAAGTGCTTCATATAGTCCCCAGTTTTGTTTAAGCAGATTTCATATCTCTTTGGGGCTTGAGAGAATTAACAGAACCATTAAAGAGGTGGTTCAACTTTAAGTTAATTTTTAGTATGTTATAGAATGGCTAATTCTAAGAAACTTATCAATTGGCCTTCAATTTTTATTGTGTTTTCATTATTTGCCTTCTTCTTCTTCTGACTCTTTCCAGCTTTCAAATGAGGGTCACTGACCCCATAAAAAAAACAGACACTCTGTAAGGCTACAGATGCATTGTTATTGTTACTTTGTATTACTCATCTTTCTATTCAGGCCTCTCCTATTCATATTCCAGTCTCTCATTCAAATCAATGCATGGTTGCTAGGGTAATTGTGACCCTAGCAATCAGATTGGTGAAATTGCAAACTGGAGAGCTGCTAAATAAAAAGCAAAATAAATCAAAAACCATAAATGTTAAAAATAAAAGTCATTGCAAATTGTCTCCGGATATTACTCTCTACATCGTACTAAAAGTTGATTGTCTTGTCCTGTGCGTGTGGTTCCACATTCATCTTATTTGCTGAGTTTAGATCTTTTCAGGAGGCTTGTGCCCAAGGTCAGTAGTAAATTGCACTTCATCATAGGCAGAGACATGTGCACATAAACAGCAAGCCTGAGAACCTCTAAAGCTTCTTTCTGCATTTGCTTTTTCTCATTGGCTTACTCAGACCTGCTTAACCCCTGTATGTCACTGCAGTTAAAGAAAGTCCTTTTAAATAGACAGAAATACAGCCAGACAGACACAGTCACATCCTGAAAACCTTGTTTTTAAAAGGTCACTATATGAAGATTTGGAAAGTGGCTCATAAATGTTTAATAAAGACATCAACAATATCAACAACATATCAGGATACTATGGTAAAACATTTGATAAATAGGAGGATGGATGAAAAGCAGCTTGTCCCCCCGGCCATCCTTCATTCATCGTGTTTAAGCTTTACTGCTTATTTCCTCATTAGTTAGACTCTATATATTTAGAATTTAGGATTGTGTTGAGCACTTAGTCCATTGCTATACAGATTTATACAAAGCAAAAAGTTCACTAGAATGCCACAAGCAAAGCCACTAAGTCCTTGAGTGACAGCATAGGGGTTATTTATGAACACAAGGGCAGTGTGCTAATTCAGTTTTTGGATGCAATGTGTTTCTCACCCATGATGCAGGTTTTTTTTTCTTTTACATTTCCAGCATAATTGTGTTCCTCATATGGATTTGCACCCAAGACAATTTCATACAATGTTTTAAAATGCACTCAATGGCACTTGGGGTTAAAATGTGCTCAAGATCAGGATCTCATCATTTTCAGAGCAGCGCGTCATATTACTCTTAAGACGCTTGTATTGGCGCAGCCTACAATGGTACCTCACTGAGGTGGCAAGCCTCACTTACATCATTCACTCTCTTCTTCACAGCCAGAGAGGACTTGGCACACTGTTCTGTCTCTTATATAGACTTTCTCTAAGGAAATTCACTCCAAGTGCCACTGAGGGGAACCTGTTCTAGAACCTCCTTTGTGGGATCCCCAAACTATCAGAACTAGTGACTAAAACCAACATAATACTATTTACACAAATTAACAATTTCTACTCCTTACAAGCTTCCTCTTTGGTCCTCTCTTTAAACTCTTAAAAAAGTGCTAGGGGCTAGTGATATGCAGGCTGGCCCGAAACCCGCGGGACCCACGGGCCGGGCGTGTTCAGGCCGATACACAAAATATTGGGGCCACGGCTGGGAGTGGGCCGGGCTCTTCCTGCTGCCCTTGCCTCCCTCCACGCCCGCAACCTAACAGTGCACAACTTCTCTGTCCTTTTGCATCTTTTTATAGATGCTCACCATAATGCCCCGGGAATACCCGGAAATGCGGAACTGCGGGTTATGTCGGCTGCGGGTCCACATGCGTTGGGTTAGGGTTGGGCGCGGGTCAAGTATTTCTTGACCCGCACATCACTACTAGGGGCCCTTGGTACCCCATAATGGCCTCTGGTTCCCTGACAATATGTTATTGAAAAGAACAAAGTTCCTAATTTACATACAGAGGAATCAGTAATGCCCTAGATAAAATGTTAAATGAATAGACAACACAATTTATGGCTACATTATTTGGTATGGAGTAAAATTACACATAATTACAAAATCATTCAAATTATACCATAGTCAAACAGTTGCTGAATCTTAAAGAAATGTCCATGAAACATAGTAACATTAAGGTTGAAACAGGTCTATGAAGTTAAGCTTTTCCAGAACACACTACAAGCTGAACCAGAGGAAAGCCAGTGAAATTCAGAGGCTAATGTCGCCATCTGCGGGGAACAAAATCCTCCTGACATCAGTATAAGTAATTAAAATGCTCCCTGGATGAATTGCGTCTTATAGTATGATAAATCATAATTATATATGTCAAAGCTCAAATGTAAAAAGATCCTGTTTGTGTTGATTCAGAAACATGCACTTGGGGCCATATTTATAAAGTAGTCAAGTTTACTGCATCAGCTCCCTCAGTGCTCTTTGTCAGTGCTGGAATGGCCTGTTTATAAAGCTTCAAAAAGTTTCCCTTGAGGACGGTGGGATGTTGAAGCAATTGTCGACACGGTAATGAAAATTTAGCTGGAATAGCAAAAGCATCTGAAGTCCCATTATTTCAATAACGTAAGCAGAATCAAACTTGAGTAGAGGAAGCATGGGAGAAAAACAGTTCTGTTGAAGTTGATTATATATATATATATATATGAATATTTACTGAATCTGCACCCAGGCAATTTATTGGACTTTTTTTTGAGAGTGCCGGTATTCTTTTGGATGGTATATATATATATAAATATATATATATATATATATATATATATACACAGATCGAAAAATGAGCAAACCCAGCAAACTTTGTCCTATTTACACAACTGTTTATAGGTAGGGTTGCAAACTTTTTAAAATGTATTATCAGCCAGTGGGCAGTGAAAAACGGTGACATTTTGTGAAGTAAAAAGGTTGGGGCAATAATACAAGGGGTGAGAGCAAAGATGAAATGGGGTAGAGTTATGACATCACAGGTGATTTCAGGGCTGATTATGGACAGATTCAGGAAAAGAAAAAGGTAAGATCGGGGCAAATCAGCGGGTGGTTTACCTTTAAGTTAACTTTTAGTATGTTATAAAATGACTAATTCGAAACAACTTTTCAATTGGTCTTCATTTTTGTTTTACAGTTTTTTCATATTTTGCCTTATGACTCTTTCCAGCTTTCAAATGTGGGTCACCGACCCCATCTAAAAAACAAATGCTTAGTAAAGCTAAAAATGTATAGTTATTGCTGCTTTTTATTACTTGTCTCTCTATTCAGGCCCTCTCCTATTTATATTTGAGTCTTTTATTCAAATCAATGCATGCTTGCTAGGGAAATTTGGATCCTTGTAACCAGATGGCTGAAACGGCAAACTGAAGAACTGCTGAATAAAAAGCTACATAATTAAAAAAACACAAATAATAAAAAATTAAAAAACCTATTGCAAATTGTCTCACAATATTACCCTCTACACCATACGAAAAGATAACTCAAAAGTGAACAACTCCTTTAAAGAGATACTGACACCAAAAAATAACTTTTTTTATATCCATGATAACATTATATTTGAATGATATTTACCCCCATGTTCATCTGTGAGGGGGCTGCCATATTTGTGCAGCAGTAGTCCTTTAGAAGGGACAGTCTAACTTTTACTGCAGATTAATATTTTGAAAAGAAAAATGTTAGGGTCAGTATCACTTTAATGCCAGCCCTGGACTTGGCAGGTGTTTTACCAGCTAAGCAGGGATGTCAGGGGCCCACCAGAAAACCATAGACAGAAGGCCCACTTTCCATACTATTATTCCTCCTCTCCTCACTCAACCTTTTTATTCTCCTAGTCTTTTATATTTACTTAGTTTATTCTTCCATTATAAAGCATTTTTCCCCATAAAGAAATAAGGAATGACTCTGAAATTGGCCACATAGTTAGAAGCCCACTGACACCTGGGCCCACCGGGAGTTTTCCTGGTATCCCGGTGGGCCAGTCTGACACTGCAGCTAAACCGGGAAAATACTGGTCAGGTGGTAACCTTCTGTAACCCTTTCGACATCCCTTTGACACCCCTTTGTCAGCATACCTCCCAACATTTTGGAAATAAAAAGAGGGACAATTGACCACACCCATTTTTGTGACCACACCCCTTATTACCATGTTAATTTTACAAAATTTGGCAGGTTATGTACAGTTTTGTTAATGAAGGTGATTTGCCCTTTAAGCTGTGAGTCTAACTTTTCTCAAGGGGCCAGTTAACTTATATTGTTACAATTACTTGCTTATCTCGAAATTTTGACAAAAGTATGTTATCTGCAGCTGTGGCTGTTCTGGGCTCTCTGCCAAAAGCCAATTAAGTTAGAAACATTGTTTCCTTTTCTGGCTGTTCAGTGCAGAGAAAAACGGGACTTTCCAGTATAAATGAGGGACGGCTTGTTGAGCTGTCAAAAGAGGTACTGTCCCTCTAAAAACGGGACAGTTGGGAGGTATGTGTTGGTGTTACACTCCACGTGTGGCGCTTACCTGATGGCCCGGGACAAACCCGCAGTGGTATTGGGAGAGACTGGGTACCTGGTATTTACTAGCGCAGTGCCTCCACCTAGTGGGATCCGGGAATACACCTACGGGTGGCCCCATTAGGAATACCGTAATAAAACACACACCATATTTGTTAAACTGAATAACTGTTTATCTAATACAAATAGCACTCGTAACCAGGTGGGAGTAAGGACCTCACTATCAAACTTGTTTGCACTAACTATTTACCTAACTAAAGAAGGCAAAGTCCTTTAATGTCCTTCCACATGAATGCAAATGCAGTATGGTTAGTGCAATTTTAGATGCAACTGGCATCGTCATCAAGCAACTGTTTCCCATAATTCCAGCATAAATGTGCCTGTGTTCCGAGTTGCATCTGCTGCAATTGCTCCCAGTACATTAAACAAGTTTAGAGTGTGAATTCCTGGGGTTATTTTTTTAAGGTGAAGGGAAGATTTTCTCCCAGGACGCTCCTATAATAATATAATTGACAAAACACAACTTATGAATGTGCTGGTTTTCCCACAGTGTGTTAACAGTGTTCACTCATCCTTCAGCTCTGAAGCCACCCATACATCTCACACTGCACATTGATTTGTGTCAAAAGTTGTTAAGGCTGTAATACGTTCTACAATAATAACTAATGGGAGTTTGTTAGCTTCTTTCCTTTCTAACTGAAACAGAACTGTTAATAGATGTCAGGAAGTATCTTGTGGGAAGATTCTACAAAAGGGGGGGGGGTGCTTTTTCCGCCAGATGACAATGAGTAGTGTATTGTATCTGTTCAGGTTTCTCCCGTCTGGATTCCTCTACATGAATATGATGATTTATTGGAGTTGTGAATTTTTCACTCGATGCTCACACTCGGCTCTAGTGGTTGGCTCTAGGGGTTGACCCCCGGGCTATTTTTGGCCTGTTTGCTCCATTAAGAGCAAAAGGAAATGGTAAGATGGAAGGACAAGATTAGTTTGAAAGATTCTCAAACTTAAAACCAACCTGGGAAAATGTTATTATCCGCAGTAGCCTTTTTGTTTAAAAACAAACCCAGCAACATAATCTGAAGTTGAGTGCAAAAGGATTATAGGCAGTTATCTATACTGTACATACAGAGTTACAAAAGAGGGGCCCCTGACAATTGAGGAAGTCTGGGACTTCCCCCATTTTAAGGAAAATTGGATAAATCTGGGATGTGCAAACTCCAGTCTTCCAGCTGTAGTTAAACTTTAGTTCCCAGCACCCTCCACCCTCATACATTCTAGTGAACCCCTGCATTGATGTCTTCTTTCATTGTATCTGACCTTTAATATTTGGTTTTCTACTACTACTACAATTTGATGAGAAAACTGCGATGTCTATGGTAAAATCTGGAACTGAATTAAGAGATAATATTTCTCATTGAATTGAGCCTGGGCCATTGTTTATTTAAACATTCTCTCATAATTCTTGTCCAAGGACATTACCTTCCCTCAGTCCCTCTTTATTCATTCCTAGATTCTTTATAATATCTTCACTTGGTTTCCATGATGAGGAACACTACATTCTGTGATGTAAGATCCAGTATTGGTGGCCTGGTTAGTCCCATGTTCTCTGCACAATAAGGTGACCTACTGAATAGCAAGGGAAGGCCCTACTTTGGTTTTCTGAAGAAGGTTGTAATGTGTCTGTGGTAGATAGACCCCATCGAGGTTCAAACTAATGGAAAGGGACCTCTTAAATAACAAACTGGAGAAGAGATAGTAGGTGTAATGTTCTACCATGGACATATGTTACAGTTAATATCACCATAGGGTATCCACCAGACAAGGTACGGGGACCACTGGGTAACTTGCAACATATGTGAAATTGCAGGAAACCTGCATATTTTTGTGTGTTGCTGGTCACAGTCCAGTTTTATCTGTTGGGATCTGCTACAAAAGTTTTGGGGATGGCCAGGCCTCATAGTCACTGTTTCTCTGCAGTCGAAGAAAATTGTTTCTCTACTCTGTGGGCAGTGCGAAAGTTAACTAACCAGGCCACCATTATTGGATCTTACATCACAGTTACATGGAACAAATTTCATAGTATGAATTGTTGCACCTCTATCCACATTGTGTATCTGCATGTAGGCCATCCTCATTGCACAGAAACAAACGAGCCGACAGGAGTTAAGTGTGCCTTTTGCCTAAGAGGCTCGGCACTAACATCTGTAAGTACTGCATGTTAAAGGGGTGGTTCACATTTAAGTCAACTTTTAGTATGTTATAGAATGGCTAATTCCAAGCAACTTTTCAATTGGCCTTTTTTTTTTCTTCTTCTGACTCTTTCCAGTTTTCAAATGGGGGGGGTCTAAAAAACAAATGCTCTGTAAGGCTACAAATTTATTCTTTCTACTTGTTGTCTTATCTTTCTATTCGGGCACTCTCCTATTCATATTCCAGTCTCTCATTCAAAACACTCTCTTCATCATACTAAAAGCTAATTTAAAAGATAACACCCCTAAGGGTCAGGGTCAGATTCAGGGAGATTAGTTGCCCAGTGGCAAATCTCCTCTTCTTCGAGGCGACTTCGGACAACGAATTGCACCGAGTGCCATCCCGCCGGCGATTTACATTTTAGCCTACGGGAAGGCAGGGGCTGCAGTTTGGGTAGATTAGTCGCCCGAAAAAAGGAAATTTGTCGCTGGGCGACTAATCTCCCCAAATCTGCCTGTGTGCCCTGACCCTGGGGGTCTGTTGTTTGTTTTAGATTATATGTTACAAACACATTCTTTATTTTAAGAAATGTAAGCACTACACTACTAGTGTGCCATTCTTCATGTATAACTGAGGGTCCATTAAGAGTGTTAGGTGCCCTTGGGTAAGCAGTTCTCTGCTGTGGAGTAGATGCAGGGGATTTTAAAGGGACAGTATTCGCTCTTGTCACTGACTACTTTTCGTTATGCTATTTAAAAGTACAGGTATGGGACCTGTTATCCAGAATGCTCGGGACCTGGGGTTTTCCGGATAACGGATCTTTCCGTAATTGGCGTCTTCATGCCTTAAGTCTACTAGAAATTAATTTAAACATTAAATAAACCCAATAGGCTGGTTTTGCTTCCAATAAGGAGTAATTATATCTTAGTTGGGATCAAGTACAAGCTACTGTTTTATTATTACAGAGAAATATTTTGGATTATTTGGATAAAATGGAGTCTATGGGAGACAGTGATTCCGTAATTCGGAGCTTTCTGGATATTGGGTTTCCGGATAAGGGATCCTATACCTGTACATTTATTAATTTATATATTTTAATTTATATCTTATTAATATTGATTATTAATAGATTCTGCATTCTGTCACTAGGTAGAGCATACAGTAAGCAAACTCAGCTAAAACCTTGGTGCACTGCATTGCCACAAAGGCTCCATACATGACATATAGCGGCCCTCTTAGCATTCTTGTGACTCCTCTCTAGGAAAACTACATTACCTTGTAGCAGATTGCCTCCACACATGTCTAAAACGATGTCTTTGTCTAGATTTTGGGTGTTTCTTTCATTGCATTGCATGGAACAAAATCAAACTAAATTGCTTCCACTGAGTCCTATGACAATTGCTTGAAAGCCACAGAAGTCAGTGCGGATGATTTCAGGCAAATTAGTGCCACATGATTGGGCGACTGTGTGCATTTTCCCTTGAATTCAGCTATACGGGGTCTGATTACAGATAGGTTACTGCCTAAAGTCCATGCCTTCTCAAGGAAAACGAATACATTTTTCTTAAATTAATATTAAAAATTGCAATACATCAAAGGGGTTATTTAATAATGTGCAGATGCCAAAAACTTGAAAAATCTGAGATTTTTACTATAAAATATAAATTTTTAGTGGAAAAAAACCTAGAATCTTTCAAGATTTATTATTTCCCGAGGATGGAAATAGTCTGAATCCGAAAATCCGTCATCTCAGACCTAGCGAGGTTGTATATACAGTAAGTCAGTGGGAGACATCCCTATCCTATTTGGAAGTTTCTGCAGTCCGACTATTTCTGACTTTCCAGGCAAAAAAAAAAAAAAGTTTTCAGGAAAAAGCCCAAAAAAATAAGAGATTAAATTGTACTTTTTTAATAACAAATATGGTACAATTGTGGATTCTAGTTTGGTTGGGCTTTTTTAATTAAACTAATCCGAAAAATTCAGATTTTAATAAAAAATAAGCCCTTGGTGTATTTATTCTAAGGGACATTTACGAAGGCAAATGCAGTGTGCCAAGTGCAATTTCGAACCCGATGCACCATGTTTTCTACTCTGCAGTTTTTTTCTTCGCAAATCCATTTGTGACCACAAGGGGGAGTAGAGCCCGATGCAATTTGACCGTTATCTAAATGAGGACAATTGCACTTTTGCATTTATCACATATGTGTCATCATGATTCCTGATACTGTAAGAACGCAGTCTGGTCCATAAGTGTAGGTTGAATTTAGAGATAAAACAAAATAAATGAATCATTTTAGTTTGATGGAAAGATCAGGAAATAGTGTTTGAACCTTACACAGCAGGGCCATGGCAATAAGAGAGGTCACCTTCACTGTTATTAATCAAACCAAACTGATTTGAAGTGCTCAATTGCAGTATACTGTCATTATATCATTTCCCATCTGAAAAATGTCACACAAACACAAATAATTCTGACCTACAGTTATTTCCATGTCGCACAAGAGGTCATGAATGTCTGAATTTAAAGGAACAGATTTGCTTTTGTGATGGGCAGAGAGGAGACTGTACAACCATGCAAAGCTGCAGGGGGGGGCAGAAGGCTATAACTTAGAATAGGTGATCGATATTGCAGAGTCACATGATCCCAACCACAATCCACAAATGCGGTGGGATAACTTTCCAACCCATTTAACATGAGAAACCAATACTGAGAAACCAATACTCCGATACAGATCCCTAGCCATGCAATAAGAAAAAGGCTGCAGCACTGTTGGTTTCCTTGCTGTTATTTCTCTAATTCTACAAGAAGAAAATATAATAAGAAAAAAAAGAATATATATATATATATATATATATATATATATATATATATATATATATATATATATATATCAGCTGAGTGGGCACAAAGCTGCGCGCGTGTTAACCCCTTGTAAAATGCAACTTAGCAGAATGTGATCATCTTAGATTTCAAAGCCCGATTTGTCATCCTGTTTTGATTGATCCCGGTTAGATTTGGATTTTAACTGTATGTGGCCTCTACTTCTTCCCATTCTGCTGCAAGCAATGGTTGACGATTAATGACACTGAGCTCCATATGTGCAAAGGTGAACATGCTGCAATCCATCATTGTGTCTCCCATCATTGTGCCTCTATAACAGTCACAGTCTCCTGGATAACCATGGCAGCATGCTTATTGTTCAGTTTGCTAATATTTTAATCAGGATTGATTGTATGATCGGGTAGAAAGGGCATATGGAGCATGAAGGTGTCACACAGTACTTGAAGGAAATTATATTTCACCAAGGTTCCTTTAATATTCCCTGATGTACAGCAGACGAGTGCAGTCTGCTGAGGATCAATTAGCTAGTTACTGTTATAGCAGCTTGCTGGGGTTCCACAGAAAATGAATACAATACATTGGATGTACAGTAAATTAGCTTCCATGGTGCCCAAATTGGAGCACAACTAATGGCATAACTGCCCAATGGACAAGTTCCACTAGGTGCAAGTCAATTGTATATGTTAAGGAACTCCCAAAATACACAGTCAGGTTAACTGGGTCCTGATGAATTTGACCCAAGTGTTGTGTGTGAATTTTATAGTGACTTTAGATTGCAAGCTCCACTGGCAACTAAAGTGAATGATTCAAAATAGCTGAAAAACACTGAATAAAACAGATAGAGAGAGAGAGAGAGAGAGAGAGAGAGAGAGAGAGAGAGAGAGAGAGAGACATGTATGGTACCTGTTAGATAGATGATAGAGATAGATGATAGAGAACAGGCATGGTACCTGTTAGATAGATGATAGAAAGAGAGAGAGAGAGAGAGAGAGAGAGAGAGAGAGAGAGAGAGAGAGAGAGAGAGAGAGAGAGATACAGAATTCTCAGGACCTGGGGTTTTACAGCATATTTCCATAAATTGGATCTCTATACCTTAAAGGAGAACTAAACCTTAAAAATGAATATGGCTAAAAACGCCTTGTTTTATATACTGAACTTATTACACCAGCCTAAAGTTTCAGCTTGTCAATAGCAGCAATGATCCAGAACTTCAAACTTGTCACAGGGGGTCACCATCTTGGAAAGTGTCTGTGACACTCACATGCTCAGTGGGCTCTGAGCAGCTGTTGAGAATCTAAGCTTAGGGGTTGTAACAAATTATCAAGCAGAAAATGAGGTTGGTCTATAATATAAGATGATGCTTCAGGGCTGATTATTAGATTCTGATGCTAATTGCACTGGTTTCTGTGCTGCCATGTAGTATTATCTGTATTAAATACTAATCAGCCTTATATTGTGACATTTATATTCTATGTGTATTATATATTGTGAGTCAGTCCCTAAACTCAGTAAGTGACAGCAGCAAAGAGCATGTGCAGTGAATCAGCAGAAAACAAGACTGGGAGCTACTGGGGCATCTTTGTAGACACCGATCTTTACTGCTAAAGGGCTGTCATTGCCTTGGGCTGGTACAGAAACCGAAAAAAGAATGTACAACATTTCTAGCTACTTCTTAAATTTTAGTTCTCCTTTGTCTACTTAAAAATAATTAAATACTACTGTATATAAACCCAAGATGTGGTGCCTCCAATAAGGAAGAATTGCTCTTTGTTGGGATCAAGTACAAGGTACTGTTTTATTATTGCAAAGAAAAAAGGAAATCATTTTAAAAATGTGAGTTTTATGATTGTAATGGAGTTTATGTGGGATGCCCATCCTGTATTTGGAGCTTTCTGGATAATGGATCTCATACCTGTAATAATAAAGTAAAACAATTGTTTTTTGTATAATTAAATGCATCAGGGTTGTCAACCCTGTAGCCTTCCAGCTGTTGTTGAACTGAAGTTGCCAGAACCTGGGTCCATTTTGTTGCCATTATTAGCATTATTATTATCTGTTCCCATTATCAGCCATCTGTCTATGCACTGAAATTAATTAATTTTTTTGTGCCATAAGAATACAGGGGTTTTACAATTCTTGGCTGTCAAACACTGTTCATTAATTAGTCCATTATGTGCATGATTTAGAGGAAAGAAACCTACAGACCGACAGCCACGTTGTACAACTGTACCTATTACATTTTATAATATAATTTCTTCCTTCCTAGGGCATGGGGCAAATGTGCTGGATTGGGCAATGTGCAGTGCTTTCTTTTCTATCATCGTTCAGGTTTCCATTGTCTGACAATCCTAGCAAGGCTATAGGTTGTGACCAAGATTATTCTATTTCAACATCTCTTGGAACAATCTACTCAACTTTAATTTAACACTATCTACATTTTTAGCACCATTAGGGCTACATCATGTAGAAAGGCCACTGGCTGGAGCCTTACATGGCACTTTTAACGCTTATTTATTTCACTTGTTTTTAGAACTTATTTTTATAGCACTTATTTATATCTTTTTATGTGTTTTTATATATCACTACATAGGTCTTCTTTGCGGGGACACAGTTAGTCCTTTTGGCTCCTGGTGCCCAGGGGGAAGCTTTGGCGGAACCCTGGGACAAAGGGACTCTCCCTAGCTGTAAGGTAAAGGAGAGTTTGAAGACCCTTGCCCCCTATCTGTGCCCTTTGTGCTGGGGGGGGTGGGACGACGGGGGCCCACCCTAGCTTCAGCAAAGTTGAGCCCCACCCTAGCTTCAGCAAAGTTAAGCCCAACCACTCTGGCCTTAGCTCCTTTTGGCCTGGGGCTCTTGAGTATTTTGGAGTCCATGCCCTTTTAGTAGGATTCACTGGAGCACCCACACTTTGCACTTTAGGCACTGTGCACTCAGGTCATCGAAATTCTGAGTTTAACCCCAATGCTATTCCAGGTATTGAAGCAAGTAAAGTAAAACCTCATAAGGAAGAGAGGTCAGATCACTGGAAGCTTATGGTATCGAGATAGGTACACGGCCAGTGTCTATGGGTAGGGTGTCTTTATGGTTTGGGCATTAGCCTTGAACTGTGTGCACCTCTAGAGTATTTAAAATACCTCATTATGGGGTTTGTGTTATTATTAATACTTGAGATATGTAGTATAAGCCACAGTAGGGCCCCCATGGGCTTGATGCATCTTTTCAAATCATTTGTTATGGTTCATGGTCTCCATAGACTTACTGTGTATTCATGATATCACCCTTTACAGGGAAGTCAACCAATCTAATCAACTAATTTATCACTAACCTAATTTCATCAGGGAGGTGATAAAGGCATCACCCGGATGACATTGAGTAAATTGACACCTCCACTGAAAAATCAACGGTATACAATGTACTCCTAGATATTTCCACTGGGTACACACTTATGTACAACATGTAAGTAGTGGCTGTACGACAGCGGTGAAATTGTTAATCCACTTCTTGATCCAGGCCGGGTTCATTAATAAGACACAGATGTTCTCATTAAATAGTTTAATTGCATAAGCTGCTCAGATATTCCTCTTATCCAGAGGAAAAGGTACATAATGTCCATCGGAAATCTTGACATGTTTGTGTTGGGTTGGGGGGGGTTCTTGACAAAGGCCTCTCTGAAAACTCTCCTCCCTACTGTTTGCTGGGCCCCCCATCAGGGAAGGTTGGATTTCTTCTTTCTCTACAGAATAGCTAGTGATATGTTTAGAGACTCCAGGCTGCCTGCCTGAGCACATCCATCAAATGGGCTTTATGAGCAGGGCTAATGGCTTGGCAGGCTTCTCCATTCTTTGCACTGAAAATAGTCCTTTTCCAGTTTGGCAATGATTCCTGTAATGCTGAAATGCAATCATATTTTGTATGGTATAAAAATGAAGAACATCATATTTGATACATGCATTTTTTCTATTTTTTTCCTTATGTGGGGTATTTTACAATTTAGAATTGGAAATGAAAAAAAATGTTTATTCAGGTAAGAAAAGAGCTTACTACAGCTATAGGATCCATTATCGGAAGCCTGTTATCCAGAAAGCTCTGAATTACAGAATGGCCATCTCCCATAGACTCCATTTTACTCATATTTTGTTCTCTGTAATAATAAAACAGTACTTTGTATTTCACCCAAACTAAGATATAATTAATCTTTATTGGAATCAAAACCAGCCTATTGGGTTTATTTAATATTTATATGATAATCTAATAGATTTAAGGTATGAAGATACAAATTATGGAAAGATATATTATCTGGAAAACCTGAGGTCCTTAGCATTCTGGATAGCAGGTCCCATACCTGTAGTATATTTGAGTACTTTTTAGAATGAATAACATTATAAGTGATCTTAGAGGAAAACAATCCATTTGTATGTAAATGGCTAATGCCAGATTCAGACAGTACAGCAGATGCACCATCAAGGCTACAGTTTAGCATTAGGCTCAATTCTAGTAAAGGTTTGGGACCTGTTATCCAGAATGCTTGGGACCTGGGGTTTTCCAGATAATGGATCTTTCCTTAAGTTGGATCTTCATACCTTTTAAGTCTACTAGAAAATCATGTAAACATTAAATAAACCCAATAGGCTGGTTTTGCTTCCAATAAGGATTAATTATATCTATGTTGGGATCAGGTACAAGTTACTGTTTTATTACTACAGAGAAAAAGGAAATAATTTTTTAAAATTTTGCACAAAATGGAGTCTATGGGAGATGGAGCTTTCTGAATAATGGGTTTCCGGATAACGGATCCCATATCTGTACTTAAAGCTTTGGGAAAAAGATCATAGGAGCTTTTGATTTATAGTTTAATGTTTTTCTGAATCTTTTCTAGAGAATTCGATGTTTGACCATATTCGGAAGTTATGGATTTGGCACATCTAGGGGCTGATTCACTAAGGGGCCGATTCACTAACTTCGAGTGAAGGATTCGAAGTAAAAAAAACTTCGAATTTCGAAGGTTTTTTTGGGCTACTTCGACAATCGAATGGGCTACTACGACCTTCGACTACGACTTCGAATCGAATTATTCGAACTAAATTTCGTTCGACTATTCGACCATTCGATAGTCGAAGTACTGTCTCTTTAAAAAAAAAATCGACCCCCTAGTTCGCCATCTAAAAGCTGCCGAAGTCAATGTTAGGGAAGGTCCCCATAGGCTTGGCTAACTTTTTTTGATCGAAGGATAATCCTTCGATCGTTGGATTTAAATCCTTCGATTCGAAGGATTTAATCGTTCGATCGAAGGGATAATCCTTCGATCGTTCGATCGAACTATCTGCGCTAAATCCTTCGACTTCGATATTCGAAGTCGAAGAATTTCAATTCCTAGTCGAATATCGAGGGTTAATTAACCCTCGATATTCGACCCTTATTGAATCAACCCCTTAGGGTCGAATATCGAGGGTTAATTAACCCTCGATATTCGACTGGGAATTGAAATCCTTCGACTTCGGATAACGAAGTCGAAAGATTTAGCGCAGATAGTACGATCCTAGCAACTTTGCAATTGCCTGTGCAATTTGCATATTGCTTTGTGAACTTTTTAATTAATTATCTTTCTATCCAAGTCTCTCATTCAAACCACTGCCTGGTTGCTAAGGTAAACAAGACCCTAGTAAGCAGATAGCTGCTGAGACTGGAGAGATGCTGAAAAAAAAAGCTAAATCACTATATCAATGTCTGTAGCTAGATTAAAAGTTATATGTTATATGTAATCTTGCTGTTATATTCTCTGCACTCCTGATTGTGACTTCTGAAACAATGTAGCAGAAAGCAACAGATAAACAGACCAAAAAGAGAACTCACTGTTGCTACCTCCGACTAGTTTTTAGAACACAGAAAGGGATAAACAGATTTCAGTTACAATTACTTTTCCTAATAACTTTAAGACAGGAGAACATTTGTTATTAACATGTATTGGAAAGTTGCTCAGAATTACATTTCCTTTCGTGGAACAAAATACAATTTCAATTATTTGCATTCCCAACTTCTTTCAAGGGCAGCTTTCAGAAGACATTGTAAGACGTCCGAGAATGTCTTATTCATGAATGCATATAATGTTCACCTGGCTGCACCATCTTGTTTGTTTAGTGGGTGTGTTTTAAGGGCCTTTGTCACCCCCACACCAGTTTTCACTAGACTGGGTGTGATCACTAATGCCCTAGCAATATGCCAAATCGATCATCTGCTTGTGAAAATAGATTATAGAATAGATTAATAGAAAATAGATTATAACATTTTCCCTGCTTGTTCAGTGCTTTATGTGGAGGTACAAACACTGATGAAATGATACAGTCTGCTGTTCTGTTAATAATCCCTGTGGGACATTAGGCTTGTGTAAATGCCACCTACTGATTGCCAGCCTGTCTGCAAATAACCTAGTTATTGTTAAATGCTAGTGCCTCACGAGGAAACTTCGGGCGACTTCGGAAAACGAAGTGCCGCGTGTGCTTTAGCAGATGGGAAGACAAGCGAAGGCAGTTCGGGAGATCGTTGCCCAGAAGAAGAGGCGATTAAATAATCTCCCCGAATCGACCTGTGTGTCACAAGCCTAAGGGTGCGTACGACTAATCTCCCCCAAATGCCACCCCGCCAGCAAGAATATGAATCACCGGCAGGATGGCATATGAATCACTTCTGATCTCCTCGTGAGGCAACTACGGCGACTTCGGAAATCCGAAGCGATTTGTATGCCATCCCACCGACGAGTCATATTCTTGCAGGTGGGAAGCCATTTAGGGAAGATTAGTCGCTGGAAGTAGAGAAGATTTGAAGCTGGGCAACTAATCTCCTCATCTGCCACCACCCTAAGGGGCTGATTCACTAACTTCGAGTGAAGGATTCGAACCATCAAATGGGCTACTTCGACCTTCGACCTTCGACTACGACTTCGAATCGAAGGATTCGAAGTAAAAATCGTTTGACTATTCGACCATTCGATAGTCGAAGTACTGTCTCTTTAAAAAAAACTTTGACCCCCTAGTTCGGCATCTAAAAGCTACCGAAGTCAATGTTAGCCTATGGAGAAGGCCCCCATAGGCTTGGCTAACTTTTTTGGATCGAAGGATAATCCTTGGATCGTTGGATTTAAATCGAAGGATTTAATCGTTCGATTGAAGGAATAATCCTTCGATCCTTCGATCGTACTATCTGCGCTAAATCCTTCGAATTCGATATTCGAAGTCGAAGGATTTTAGTTCCTAGTAGAATATCGAGGGTTAATTAACCCTCGATATTCGACCCATAGTGAATCTGTCCTAAGTGTAGGGTGCACCTTTATGTTGCTAAGCCTTTTGATCTGACAATCTAAAGTGCTAACAAACACATAACATGTATTACAAAATCCAACCAGAAATGTAAAATCTATAGTGCAGGCAATAACACCCTTTTTATGCAGGTGCCGTGGATTCTATGGATGTACATTGGGGGGCTTATTTATCAAAATCCAAATTTTTCTCAGTGTTTAAAATAAAAAAGTCAGACCAAACTAGAATTCACGATTAAACCTTATTTATTATTAAAAAAAAAGTATGTTTTTTTCGGATCAGGTTAAAACTCAAGCGAGCGAAAATCCAAATCGCTTGTTTTTTTGGGGTTTTCCCTGAAAAGCTATAAATAGTCAGATTTTTCCTGCGCAGACCACAGAAATGTCCAAATAGGATAGGGACCTTTTGCATTGACTTATATACAACCTCGACAGGTCTGAGATGGAGGATTTTTGGATGGAGTATTTCAGACTTTTTCCATCCTCAGAGTATAATAAATCTCGAAAAGTGTAAGTTTTTTTCCACTAAAAATTTCTTTACAGTTAATAAATCTCGATTTTTTTTTTTGGAGTTTTTTGGTTTCAGACTTTAATAAATAACCCCCAAAGGATTAAATAAGCCAACACTCTTTCTGTGTCATGGGAAACTGCACAAGCCCAGGTTTTCACAAGAAATGTCATCTTAGCACCCTCTTGCACCTTTGGTTTTGAGGTCTGCCCCCCCTCAACTTCATGGGTGCTGCCAGGTCTAATTGCACAAGATTCTCAGAGCTCCCACACAAAGGTCTAGGCAAAGAGGGACAATTCCAAAGGTTAAGGCTAAATCGTGGAGAACACAGACCAAGGTCTGTATATGTATTACAAGCCAAGACCATGAGAAAGTCTCATTATTCAAAGCCCCATCTTCCAACTGGTTTAAGGCACATTTCAGTCTCTGCCCATATGATTATTTAGTATCATTATTTGTGAGGCCGTTATTTTCAGTATTTCTTAGTATGTCAACTCCTTAAAGCTCTTAACCCTGCATATAATAGGGATGAAACAAATCCACTAGTTTAGGATTCAGTCACATTCCGAATCTTTCATAAAGGATTTGACTTAATCCCAATCTGATTCCAAAGCATAATTTGCATATGCAAATTAGGGTAAGTGTAATGCATGGTATTCCAAAACCCAGGACAAACCCCAAGGTCCTTGTCTCGGCTCATGCTTCTGCCTATAACAACCGCCTTCTCTTCGGGATGAGCTCTCCGCTACTCTGATGCCGCCAGGTCTTAAAGTAAAAGCACCAAGGGGGTTCTGTGCAGACAAGGGAACTGTAATGTATACAGGAAGAATGGGGAACAGGGAGCATAGTCAAAGTTTAGGTGCCCGGCACACTCTAGTCAGGCCTGGATTTGTGGCAAGGCCACATAGGCCCGGGCCTAGGGTGGCAAAAAATAGGGGCGGCATGCCGCCCAGCCGCATTATGGGGACGTGTACTTCCCCATTCAATTACACCAGCTGCGCCGGCATTTTTTCGCTGGCACGCTGGGAAGGGGAAGTGTAGGCGGGCGCTAGGACCTGGTTGGACTGCTCGGCCTAGGGGCGGCCGGCAAAGAAATCTGGCGCTGACTCTAGTTACTTCAATGGCACAATCTTGAAAAGGCTGAATCCCTGCCCAGTCTCTGGCTACCCAAGGATATTACAATAACCATATTTATTTCTGCAGAACTTAAGGTGTTTATTATTCAGCGTGCATATACTCTTAATTCTTCCATTCGTGCGTCAATGATAATATATGAATAAAAACTTGTATACAAAATCTAATTAAACCCATTTGTTTTTTTCTTTAAAATGCAAAGCCTCGCCACTAATAAAATTTAATAAAAATTGTCTTTTTCCTATAATTATACAAAAGAGAGCAATATAGATCCAATAAACCTAAATGCATATGATGCCTTATCCTAGAGCAGGCGTAGCAGCTGTGTATTGCAGGTATACTAAGGGGCACATTTACAAAGCTCGAGTGAAGGATTCGAAGTAAAAAAACTTCGAATTTCGAAGTGTTTTTTTGGCTACTTCGACCATCGAATGGGCTACTTCGACCTTCGACTACTACTTCGACTTCGAATCGAACGATTCGAACTAAAAATCGTTCGACTATTCGACCATTCGATAATCGAAGTACTGTCTCTTTAAAAAAAACTTCGACCCCCTAGTTCGGCAGATAAAAGCTACCGAAGTCAATGTTAGCCTATGGGGAAGGTCCCCATAAGCTTGCCTGTGATTTTTTGATCGAAGGATATTCCTTCGATCGTTGGATTAAAATCCTTCGAATCGTTCGATTCGAAGAATTTAATCGTTCGATCGAACGAATAATCCTTCGATCGTTCGATCGCAGGATTTGCGCTAAATCGTTCGACTTCGATATTCGAAAGTCGAACGTTTTTAGTTCCTAGTCAAATATCGAGGGTTAATTAACCCTCGATATTCGACCCTTAGTAAATCTGCCCCTAAATCTCAGCCCAGAGCAAATGCTGTAAGTCTGGAGAAGGGACCCTTCCCACGGTGAGACACCACTTAATCACATTCCCCATATTCTTGCATTCTCTCTGTTTTCCATCAGTTCGTCATTATAAAATGCTTGGAACTCTCAGCTCTGTTTACATATGCCCAGATGGAATTCTCTGCTTATTGCTGCATCACTTTACCCAAGCAAAACAACACAGAGCCCCGGAAATATTTGATGCTCTTTTTCTCTTTATTTCATATAATAAAGTGTTTTTATGGAATGTTTTGCACAGCCTGTTCATGTGAGAAGCAGGGACCAAAGAACACAAGGAGATTTATTATGATGAAGGGTTGGCCCAAAATAGAGATTTTAGTGGTATAAGAACTTATTTTTAGCCTTCAACATAAACAGATTATTATGAAGCAAACACTTAAACACAAAGTACAAATCTATAAAATAAGAAGAGCCGACCTTTGGCACTCCAGCTGTTCCAGAACTACAACTCCCAGCAGCTGCTAGAAAGATAACAGGGTAGCGCTGAGAGATGTAGAGATTGAGAATTGAAGAGATTCTTATTTTATATGGTATGTATGTATAACTTTAATTGTAAAGCGCTGTTAAGGAGCCGCAGCGCTGTATAAGGCATACAATTACAATATATATATATTCGCCTTTTTTTTCTGCAGAAATGACGCCCATAGACTTGTATGGCGTCGTGCAAAAAAAAAAAAGACGCACGTCAAAAAAATTTAACCGCGCAACAATTTTTTTTGACGCCCATAGAAACTAAATGAAACGGGTCAAATTCGCCCATCCCTATATATATATCTATATAAGTATACACAGGGAAGACAAATCACACAATGAATATATACAGAATCATCTCAGGACAAAGAGAAAGTGCTGTGATAAGAGACACAGTGGGAAGGCCCTTGCCTAGTAGAGCTTACAGTCTAAGTAGTGTGCTTGGGAAGCCCAGACTAAGGTCCCTGCCCCGTAGAGCTTACAGTCTAAGTGGTGTGCTTGGGAAGCCCATACTGAGGGACAGTCAGTGGTTTCACATTGAAGTAGGGAGACTGATAATAGGGTGTGATTAAAATTGAGTTATATCGCCCATTGTAGTTTTATTTTTCTTGATCAATAGCTTATTTAAGGAATTACTTGTATCAGAAAAAAACTGATCATAGAAATAAAATTGCAAAGAAAACATATAAACCAAAGAAGATTGCTTTGCCACCAGTATGGATTCATGCAGCTTAGTTACCATCAAGTTTTAATATTACAGAAAAAAAGGAAATCCTTAAAACATTTTTGAATTATTCAATTAAAGGGGTTGTTCACCTTTAAATTAACTTTTAATATAATGTATAGAGTGATAATCTGAGACATCTCAATCCCCAATTGGTTTAAATTGTAAATTTTTACAGTTTTGAGTTATTTCGCTTTTTATTCTGCAGCTCTCCAGGTTGAAATGTCACCAGTTTGGTTGCTAGGGTCCACCTTGCAGTTATGCTTTCCTTTGAATATGAAACTAGAATATGAATACAGGAGGGCCTGAATAGAAAGACAACAATACCTTTGTAGCCTTACAGAGCATTTTTTTAGATGGGGTCAGTGACCCCCATTTGAAAGCTGGAAGAGAAAGGCAAATCATTTAAAAACTATAAAAAAGAAATAACAAAGACCAATTGAAATGTTACTTAGAATTAGCCATTCTATAACATACTAAAAGAAGGAGAACCAATCCTTTAGAAAATGGTCTCCAGGTGGCTTTCCCATCATTTGGAACTATCTGGATATTGGGTTTCTTGATAATAATATCGGTAACATCGTCAATCGTCGTGAACCTTTTCTTTTGAGTTTTTATAAATAAGTGACAGTATTATGAATAGGGATGCACCGAATCCACTATTTTGGATTCGGCCAAATACCGAACTGAATCCGAATCCTAATTTGCATATGCAAATTAGTGGTGGGAAGGGGAAAACATTTTTTACTTCCTTGTTTTGTGACAAAAAGTCCACCGATTTCCCTACCTGCCCCTAATTTACATATGCAAATTAGGATTCAGATTCGGTTCGGCCAGGCAGAAGGATTCGGCCGAATTCGAATCCTGCTGAAAGAGGCCGAATCCCAAACCGAATCCTGGATTCGGTGCATCCCTAATTTTGAATAAAGTTAGGTCTTGCATAAAAAAGGATGAGAACATCGTTTTGCCTCTTTATAGGTCCCTGGTAGTGATGGGCGAATCTCTCCCTTTTCGCTTCGACAAAAAATTTGCGAATTTCCTGCAAAATTTGCGAAACGGAGAAAAATTCACGTAATATTATGGAAAAGTAAAGTTCACAAAAATTCGTGAAATTTGGAAGTTTTCACGCAAAATTGAGCAATTCGAACCTTTTCATGAAAAAATTAGAGAATTTCGAATGTTTTAACGAAAAAATCGTCAAAATTGGAAATTGCTGCAGAATTTTCACAGGCAGGATTTTCACAAGCGAATTTTCACAGGCTGGATACGGTTGTGATGGTTGATTCTGGTAATGTCTTTAAAAGGGGCTTGGATGATTTCTTGGACAAGCATAATATCCAAGGCTATAGTGATACTAAAAGCTACAGTAAGTAGAGATATTGGTATATATAGTTTCAGCAGGTGTGTAGGTAAGTGCGCTGGGTTTCATTTGGAGGGGTTGAACTTGATGGACTGTGACCTTGATGGAAGTAACATCACATCAGACTCACAGGGAGAGCCACAGGGGAGCTACACATGCCGGCAGGGCCCCTCCATAGAAGCTGTAATAGCCTGTTAACACAGATGCTAATATGTGATTTTACTTCAAAACAAATGTGAGTGCAAACTTGTTTTTAAAGTATATTTTTAATAAATGGTGTTACACTATTTTGGATTTATATCTTTCTATATTGGGATTCGTGGAACTGAGCTAAAAGGAGAGGAAGGATCTCCTAATACTACGGGCAATATACCTTCATTTTGGCTTGTAAGTAGGCATTTTAGCCCTATGGTGGATACAACTACTTGGATATAAAGGAATCTTTCTTTTGCATGCTTTCAACAGCAGTGGAAGATTTAAAGGCGAAGCACGCCTTATAAAGTGATTTTTAAACACCGGGTGCCGTCCAAATATCCAAACATACAGCACTATTTTAGTTTTCTGTTCTTCTTTTCTCTGTTGGAATAGGCGCTGATCTATTTACAAATTTTGGAGACTTTTTTGGATACAGCCGAGAGTCTGTGTGAAGATGTGCAGGAGGACAAATGTTTTTTCCTTGTCACTTTTTGTTTTTGTGTCAATTAGTATAGATATTGGTGTATATAGTTTCAGTGGGTGTGTGTAGGTAATAGCGCTGAGTTTCATTTGGAGGGGTTGAACTTGATGGACTGTGATCTTTTTTCAACCCAACTTTATGTAACTTTCAAACATTTTTCCACTCTATAGGCACATAGTCAAGTCTTCTGATTTTGGTTCTCACCATGTTCATAAGTGTTTTTGCAAAATAGATGTTTATAGCTGCAATGTCGGACTGGGACTCCAGGGGCCCACCCAAATACCTTAGACCAGGGGCCCACCAAAAAAACCTTAGACCAGGGGCCCACTCTCAGTACTATATTCTTCCTCTCCTCACTCAACCTCTAGTCTCCTAGTCTCTTGTGTTTACATACTATGATCTATTATTCCATCTATTTAGGCTCTTTGTTCTCATAGAATGAGGGAATGGCCAGGAAATAGGCCAACACTGAGGATCATGAGGGCCCACTGGCACCTGGGCCCACCGGGAGTTTTCCTGGTATCCCGGTGGGCCAGTCCGACACTGTATAGCTGTGTATGGTAAATGATTTATAGATGACAAAAAAATCATCAATTTTGGAACCAATTTATCAAACTGCAGCGAGAGAGAGAGAGAGAGAGAGAGAGAGAGAGAGAGAGAGAGAGATTGCTCGGAGTGCCATATCATTAACTGACTAAGCATTCCTGACATAGATTGAGCAGCAGTAGGAACTCGATTTAAATCCCAGCACTGGAGTTTCTTTGATGCAGACTGAGAAGTGTAAGCCGGTGCCTGTGAGTACAGATAAAAACAGATACAACTGTGAGTTTTGCTGTGTGTGTGGTTTGGGTGATTCAGAACTGTTGTCACCAGGAGTGATGGGAGACATTTATCAGCAAATAATGTCAGAATATTATTGTCTGCTGAGCATTACCAAAATTCTGGAAGTAATGTGATGAATAAAGAAAGACATCTTAATAAAAATGCAAACTGGTTATATGCCAGTCATCCCTGACTCCGTGAATACTTCCATATTAATATAAGTTAATGGCATGTCCTATATTCCCGCCAGGCCTCCCCATCAACAGGGAATGTTTTTTTCATATTTACCATTACGTTCAGAACATAAGTCACTTGCGGCAAGGTAACATTTTCATGCAAAGAGGGAGTGGGAGGAAAAGAGGCAGAATTACACCATGACAAACACATTACAGAATAGAATCTATGACTGATTTCTTTCATACAAAAACAGCAAAGCACATAGAGTGATGTTTGTAACTCTTAATGATTAATTTCGGTCATTAATATTCCTTTTCGGAAGCCTTCATACAGCAATGAACATTCTTTGATTTAGAAATGAGCTTTTCTGCATCTGGATATGTTTTGAATCAGAAACAGAACACAACATTAACACTTATTTCAGAAAGAAAATGGCAGTCATCAATCATTTTCTACAATTCGAGTTGGCCCAGACTTTGATGTGGGATCTCCTGCTAGAGACCATGGTTCAATTCCCTGTGACAATTCCTCGTAACTCTAGACAAATAATTTAATATCCTGGCGTCACTGCATACTCAGGTTATTTATCAAAGGTAACATTTTAAAGTAATGTGAATTTTTTTAAAGTCTAATAAATTGGATGTTATTACTAATTTGAATGGTATGTTATTTATGAAAAAATTAGAATTTGATCAAATAGTCCTGGGGGAAGCACTATACAGGTATGGGACCTGTTATTCAGAATGGTCAGGAACTGAGGTTTTAAAGATTAGAGATCGTTAAGTAATTTGGATCTCTATACCTTAAATCAACTAAAAAAAATATTTAAACATTAACTAAACCCTATAGGCTGGTTTTACTTCCAATAAGGATTAATTATATCTTAGTTTGGATCAAGTACAAGCTACTGTTTTATTAATACAGAGAAAGGGGAAATCATTTGTAATAATTCGGATTATTTAGATAAAATTACGAAAAAAATTAGCGAAACGGCAAAAAATTCACGAAACGCATTGAAGTCAAAGAGCGTCAAAATAATTATGACATGCGACAATTATGACACGAGTGTCCATTTTTATTCACCTGTCCAAATGCATTAAAGTCAATAGACATCCAAATAAGTTTGATGCACGACAATTTTTTATGTGCACACCAATTTGGACACATGACAAATTCTTTTGTTGCAGCAAATTTTTCGCCGGTGAATTTTCTAGAAATGAAGGTGCACTCGGGGGACCTTTGAAGAATTTTTTAAAAATTCTAAATTGTATTTAATACATTAAAAATAGAGGGTTGTTGTTTCGGTTCCTAAGACGTTTTTCAAGATACAATATATTATATATACAGCAATGACTCAGCACTTACAGGACTGCAGTGTGCCAATAGTTTTCTTGAGGAAACATTTGTGTTCTTACACCCTTTATTCCAGAATTGTTTACATTGGTGGTGCTATAAAGACGACCTATTGCTGGTCTGGGTGAGGGGGGAGCCCTGATAAAGTTTAAGATGTTGGATATATTTACCCTCTATACAGTTTACTATGGACATTTAATCGCTCTTTACCCAGGTCACATGTTCTTCGTGTTAGGAGAATTGTGAGTGAGGAAGAACAATTGGATCAGAGACTGAATTTGTTGACCCAGAAGTTTACACAGCGAGAATACCCACCTTATTTACTTTGCGATGTATTACAAAGAGTAAGACAGATAAATCAAGTATCCTAGCTAACTGGCATTAAGCAAAAAGATTGTGATCGGAAGAATATTCCATTTGTGCATACATTCCATCCAGCTAAGTGAAAAAATACACTGTATGATTAATAAACACTGGGGTGTTCTGACAAGTGCATACCCAGGAATAGAAGATTGTGATCCCCCACCAGCAGGGTTTTGGTGACTATATGGAATGGTATGTTTCCGTGTCTACAATGCAAATAGCATTGAATAAGACCTTGTATTTTACACATTCACATTCAAGCAAGAAATATGCCATTAAAGGAGAAAGAAAGGCTTGTTGCACTTGGGATGCCAAATGTTAGGCACCCCAAGTGATTGTATTTACTTAAACCCTGGGCCGGTGCTCCTTCAGCAGAAAACTGCACCGGCCCGGGGTTATTCCAGTGAGCACCACGGAGCGATCCTCTTCCGTCTTCTTCTGTCTTCAAATTTCCCAAGCAAACGCATGTGCAGCTGAATTTAATAGCCAACTTTTTAGTTAAAGTTCAGCTTTTCATTCTACTGCGCATGTGCAGCTGCGCAAAGAAGGAGAAAGACAGAAGAGGATCGCTCTGTGATGCTCCCTGGAATAACCCCGGGCCGGAGCAGTTTTCTGCCAGGGGTTTCAGATAAGTCAATACATTCACTTAGGGGTGCCTAACATTTGTCACCCCCAAGTGCACCAAACTTTTTCTTCTCCTTTAAAGATAGGATCAGCCAACACAAGTAGTGATGGGCGAATTTGCGCCGTTTCGCTTCACCGAAAAATTTGTGAATTTCCTGTGAAATTTGTGAAACACCGAAAATTTTTCGAAAATGGCGCCGGCATCTTGTCCAAAAAAGGGACGCCAGTGGCGAATTTTCACAGCCGTTCCGCAAATTTATTCGCAGGTGGCGAATCGTGCAAATTCGCCACAAATTCGCGCCTGCCGATTAAATTCGCCCATCGCTACACAAGTCTACAATCCATTCTAACTATATATAGTTGCCTGTTCATGAATGTAGGCATTCCATTGCATCCTAGTAATTTCTAGTATTTCTTGTAATAGAGGCTATACCCTCACTGAGAAGAGGTGGTAAAAGGCTTTTATAGCCAATTGAGGCTTAAGAAAGGAGTGTGGAGCTATGAAACAATGCCAATTTTTTACATGTTTTAACAATAAAGCAATTGGAGTGTGCGGGAATTTTTTGTACTTTTTTGTATGGATGCTTGTAGCAACAGGCAAAGTGCAAAGTCCTTTGCACCTCTAGATAAATCAGCAGTGACACTTTTCTGTGGAGGATATATATATATACAGTATATATATATATATATATATATATATATATATATATATATATATATATATATATATATATATATATATATATATATATATACACTGTAGCAAATTGCAATAACAAATATATTAACATACCGGTATAAAATGCCTTCAGCTTTAAGGAGTTAGCTATTGTTATAGCAATTTAGCTTTTCCCATATAGTTGTTCCAGCCGTCCTTGCAGAACATCACATTGCCGGCTCCTGCGTCGGGAATGGGATTATGATAGACACGCAGAGCAAACTTGAGCACAGCACCTGCCTGTACTAAACTGACAGCACCGCATTGGATAATCTGCATTTTAAATACTCTCAGAACGTATCTCCCCTCCACTCTTGCGTTTCTTGCCAGATGGTTTATTGGAAAACAAGGTAATCCACTAAAGCAATTACAGTTACATTGAAACAAGGAAATTAAGCTCTTTTGTCTTCCGTCGGTTGGTGTGTAACTGAGGGAGATTCTGGATTCTCACGTAAATGTAAAAGTTGTATTTCGTTGCCTGTGGCTAAACATCTCCATAAAAAAGCTCTTTTTGAGATAAAAATTGGTGCATAAGAGAAATGCAGGCAATTCATTCAGTTTAAGTATGATTCCCATGCCCCTTCTGTTTAACTAGTGGTAACCCTAGGGGGTAATCCTGTAAAGGTTGCTGTTTCTTGGGTTTCACTGCTTGACTCTAAAATAAGGACACTAAAACCCTCTGGGGTTTTAGTAAAAAGTACCTTGCGATAAATGTTTTGCTACTGCTAGCTTTCCCTTGCTTGCATATCTGAATAATGCAAAATATAGGGAGCATTCTAATGGACGTCTGCATGCCACCCACCTACCACCCTACTCCTGTATGTATATTTTTATTTGTATTGCGCTCCTTGAGGGCAAAGCACTGTACAACAAAACAATAAATTAGAAGTAACAAACAATAAGTGCATTATTAGAAATACAATTCACATAAATATAAAATATAATAACAATACAGATTAAGGGGCAGATGTATCAAGGGTCGAATATCGAGGGTTAATTAACCCTCGATATTCGACTGCCGAATTAAAATCCTTCGACTTCGAATATCGAAGTCGAAGGATTTTGCGCAATTCGTTCGATTAAATCGAATGATTCGAAGGATTTTAATCCATCGATCGAAGGATTATCCTTCGATCAGAAAATTGTTAGCAAGCCTATGGGGACCTTCCCCATAGACTAACATTGGCATCGGTAGGTTTTAGCTGGCGAACTAGGGGGTCGAAGAAATTTTTAAAAGAGACAGTACTTCGATTATCAAATGGTCGAATATTCGAACGATTTGTAGTTCGAATCGTTTGATTCGAAGTCGAAGGTCATAGTCGAAGGTCGAAGTAGCCAATTCGATGGTCGAAGTAGCCAAAAAAAACATTCGAAATTCAAACTATTTTTCCTCTATTCCTTCACTCGAACTTAGTGAATGGGCCCCTAAGTGCTCAGTGTCAAGGAGACAAAAGAATTGAAGACCCTAACCCTTGGGGCTTACAGTCTAAATAGGAGGGTAAGTTACAGACACAATTTGGAGGGGTATTAAAGTGCTGTAGTTTACAGTACTCCTCTGAATGCAGTGCTGCCAAATGCAGGAAATACTGTATTCAAAGTAGAGATGCATCGAATCCACTATTTTGGATTCGGCCGAACCCCCAAATCCTTCGTGAAAGATTCGGCAGAATACAGAACCGAATCCGAATTCTAATTTGCATATGCAAATTAGGAGTAGGAGGGGGGAAACCTTTTTTACTTCCTTGTTTTGTGACAAAAAGTCACATGATTTCCCTCCCAGTCCCTAATTTGCATATGCAAATTAGGATTCAGTTTCGGAAGGACTTGGCCGTAACTAAATCTTTCGAAAAAGCCCGAACCCTGGCCAAGGTCAAAGCATGGCACAATTTATTGAGCTTCATTGTTTTAGTGCAGCTGTGTCATATAACCCAGGACTTTCTAAAATAAGACTGAAGAACCTAGGTTAACTGGATTCTGATGAATATCACCCATTTCTGCATGTTGTAGGGACCATAGGTTCTAGTTTGAGAATTCAGAATGCAAGGGATCTGGTATTTTCCCGGATAAAGGGTCTTTTTTGTAATTTGGATCTCCATACCTTAAGTCTACTAATAAAACATACAGGTATAAACAATAATTAAACCCAATAGAATTGGTTTGCCTCCAATAAGGGTTAATTATATCTTAGTTAGGTTCGAATTCAAGGCACTGTTTTATTATTTTAATTATTTGATTAAAATTGAGTCTATGGGAGATGGCCTTCCTGTATTTCGGAGCTTTCGGGATAATGGGTTTCTGGATTACAGATCCCATAACTGTATAAATAAAATAATGTGATAGTACACTGTATTTTGCTCTGTTGATGTGTTGTATGCATTGCAGGCTTTATGACTATGGATAAAATATAGGTTAAAAAGACATTTTAAATCTGACTCATTAGAATTTTATTTTAATGACAGGGTGCTAATATGGTCATGCAAAGTTTATAATGTGGAAAACTATTTTTAAGAACATAATCCTCCATGAAATGTGCTTTCATTCTCCATATACCCTAAGAATCGGCAAGAAAAAAAATATGTGTGTTGAATTTACTGTAAAATCTTCTGCTGCCAGATTTCAATCTGGTCTCTTTCATCCCAGCTTATTGATATGACATGGATTTGTTGCGGATCATTCCAACACATATTAACATAATTATTAAATCTCTGTCTCTTTTTCGTACAACCGTCTCATTCAGATTGACGGAAGCTGGCTGGTCCTCTAAGGGGTAATGGTTATGATAGTGATCTGATATATTATATTTTCATTGTTACAATAGTTTTCTGTTAAGCAAATCTGTTTACGGTTGGCCCAATGTTTGTTGCCTAAAAAGGAAGAAAAAAAGGAAGACATGGCAATATAAAGCAGGAGAAGCTTACAGAAGAAATTCTAAAGAATACGTTTTGATTTTGCACCACGGAACTAACGCATAGACGATCAGCATTTAGCTTAGGTTAATTTAAGTTAAACTTATGAAAGCAAGTATGTAATTGTTTAAATTGATGTTTTCTTCTGGTCCCTGTCTGCTTATTCTGATCTTGCTGATTGCTGCCTGTCATTAACCTTTTGCTTGGACTTTGACTTAAAGCCTCTTGACCCCTTGTGTACCATCAATCTGACTGTTATTTTTTGTCTGCATTGTAGCTTCATCCTTGGTCCTGACTTCGGTAAGTGTGGTCAGACCCTGACATAGTCATGGAAGACAGTGCAGATGCTGAGCCAGTCAAACTCCCCTTTACAGACACTCTCTGTGCTTTCCCATCTCTCCCACTGCAGTTCACAATAAACAAGTGTCTGGATTCTGGATCTGAACCTGCTCCAGCTATTTTCAAAGAAATAAGGTCCTAATTAGTTCAATCAGTGGACATAATTCTTCTTGATGGCTGGTGTTAATTCCAGTATTGTGAAATCCGCAGTCTCTCACCTTTAGGCGTCTTTATCCAAATCAATCCCATTTAACTTAGAATTACTGCTTCCAAACCTTGCCAAAAGTTCCCTTCCTGCCAGAAGGAGTTATAGCAGATCCTGTCTTAAGAGCGGAGTCCAGACACTTCTATTGATTCCGTGGTAAAATAACTCAGTAGACCTGATGAGTAGGAGAAATCACATAATCTCTTTTGCCTTTTAGCAAAACTCACAATCTGTAAATCGACAAATAACTTATTTGCTTTTCTTAAATGTTTTTCTTTGTTGCATAAGAGTAAGAGTTTTCACGCACAGAGCAGAAGCTGCCATTGAGGAAAAAATAAGTTTAGATTGAAAAAAAGGAAACAAATAATTTAGCAAACATGTAAACACCTTAAAATATTTTAATAACAGTAACATCTAATACCAAATAGAAGTGGGAGCAAGATTTTGGTGGTAAGTTGTGTTTTAAAGTATAATATATTTTCTATTTGTCACTTTATTGTTCTGTAGGACATCATGACTTTAAGTTAGCTATATTATTGCCAGTTTCATTAAGTAGATACAAGTATGGGATCTGTTATCCAGAAACCCATTATCCAGAAAGCTCCATAGTACGGAAAGGTCATCTCTCATAGACTCCATTATAATCGAATAATTAATTTTTTTTTAAATGATTTCCTTTTTCTCTGCACTAATAAAACAGTACCTTGTACTGGAGCCAAACTAAGATATTGTTTATTCTTATTGGTGGGAAAACTAGGTTATTGGGTTTATTTAATGTTTACATGATTTTTTAGAAGACCCATTTATTAAACCTCAATTTATTCTGGTCAAGGTTTTTAGGGTATTTATTAAAACTTGAATTTTTTGAGATTTATCATACCCCAAAGCTGCCGTAAATACTCCATCTCAAACCTGTCAAGGTCATGTAGTAGTCAATGGCAGATACATAGTAACATAGTAAGTTAAGTTGAAAAAAGACACACGTCCATCAAGTTCAAAGAGCTGCACCATTATCATTGAGGTACAGCCCATCCCTAGCAAAGAGCCAGTAGCCGATTGAGAAATCAGCCTAGTTCTCCGAAAACCTTCTTCCCTACACCAATCTTTCAGCCACGCTGATCCCAAGGAATGACACTTTTATACTATGACCAGAGGTTAACAGTTAGGGACCACCATATGGGGTTTATCTTGACGTGGTATGGTGGCTTATAAATGTTATGATCATAACAATATGCAAATTTATGTTGTAAACACATAAACTTGCATATATACTGAGTTACTTATGAGACAGGGACAAAGGGAATGTGCATTGATTAATTGGCCAAATCAGTTGCATTTCCATTGTATTTAAACACATTGTTACTTAGCCTTGGAGTGTCCCACAACCAACCTTGTATTTCCATTCAGACAATGTAAATATAAACGGACCAGCGCTCAGATAGCTTGAGGGTAGACAAAAAAGGACAGATTGACTAATGTAATGTAGTATTTTTAAATATTAGTTATACAACTATTGGTGGTTTTTATATATATTTTATTATTAAAGAGGATTTTACACTATTCTAAGCCCATTCCTACTGAAGTTTTGAAACATTGGAGAGGAAAGAGCAGACTGCGTGTGAAAGCCAACACTTTGGGGCAGATTCACTAACTTCGAGTGAAGGATTCGAATGAAAAAAAAATCGAATTTCGAAGTATTTTTTGGGTACTTCGACCATCGAATTGGTTAAATTCGTTCGAATTCGAACGAAATCGAACGATTCGAAGTAAAAATCGTTCGACTATTCGACCATTCGATAGTCGAAGTACTTTCCCTTTAAAAAAAACTTCGACCCCCTACTTCGGCAGATAAAACCTACCGAAGTCCATGTTAGCCTATGGGGAAGGTCCCCATAGGTTTGCTAACCTTTTTTTGATCAAAGGATTTTCCTTCGATCGTTGGATTAAAATCGTTCGAATCGTTCGATTCGAAGGATTTAATCGTTCGATCGAACGAAAAATCCTTCGATCGATCACAGGATTAGCGCTAAATCCTTCGACTTCGATATTCGAAGTCGAAGGATTTCAATTCGAGGGTCGAATTTCGAAGTATTTTTAACTTCGAAATTCGACCCTTAGTGAATCTGCCCCTTTATGTCAAGGTTTCCAAAAAAAGGTGAGAAATGATTACGTATCATTCGATACGAAACGCGTTAGGACGTTCATCTTTTAACAAGATGGAATAAAGCTTCAAGTTTTACCTCAAACCACTTTGGCTGCAGGAGTGCGTGCACAATTATTTTCTAAGGTTTACAAAAATACTAAACGTTTGTAAGTACCCACCTAGACATTTCTCAAAACACTGTTTGGGACTGTACTTACACTGTTTGGATAAAACATGATGGTAACAACCTTAGAGGTGAAGGAGAAGGAGCACTCCCCTCATAGAGTGTGTAACCACCCAAAGTTGTATAACTAATAGATTCATTTATATAGTAAGAGAAGAACACTCCAAAGTAGCAAAATGATGTGATTGTGTTTATTAAAGACTACTACACAACATGTTTTGGCTCTTACATACCCTTCTTCAAATGTATCAAAAAACAGAACAAGACAGGCTTAATAAACCCTCCCCTCATTCACCCTCAAGTTCCCAGTGGAAAATTAATTAGGAAGGTGTGTGTTCAATTATGTATCTAAAACATCACTTTAAGAGAAGTTTAAAAACTTTCAAACTGTTTTAATTTATGCATTCATAGTGAACAAAGGCAGTGTGGAGAACTTTTTTGCTTAATCTTAAATAATAGTTAAAAATACTACACTATATTAGTCAATCTGTCTCTTTTTTGTCTACCCTCAAGCTATTTGAGAGCTGGTCCGTTTATATTTATTATTAAAGTGGACTACAAGACCCTAGATTACTTTCTTTTTTTTTTCCTTATATTTTCACTACCTCATCTAACCTGTCTTCCACAGAATCCTTTACTGAATCCTCCCCCCCACTCCTAGTTTAAAATATCCTCCAACTGTCTAGCCATCTTCTCCCCCAAAACAGCTGCACCATCATCATTGAGGTGCCCCCATCCCTAGCAAAGAGCCTGTAGCTGACTGAGAAATCAGCCCAGTAGTCCAAAAACCCAAATTCACAGTGCACACAAACAGACCAAACAAACCATACATGTTAGGTCACATGAGCCAATTAACAGGCAGAGTTGTGTCTTTTGCTTCCACACTTCTTCCTGTTACAGTTAGAAATGTAGTATTTCTGGTCAGGTGATCTCTGAGGCAGCACACAGACCATCACAAAATGGTGGTTCAAGGCAACAGATGTAAAAGGGCAAGATTTACTTAAATATATATTCCAGCTTGATAAAATTCTTTAATATGCCACTTAATTTGATATAAACTATCTGTTGCTTAAGTATTCATTTTGGGGGTATAGTTTTCCTTTAACACCTAGTTTTTTTTAAAAACTGGGTACTTATAGTCTCCCAAGTGCAATTCCTCACAAAGCCTTTTTGGTTTTAAATGCCTTAAAGGAAGTTTTCAGTGTAAAAATAAAAACTGGGTAAATAGAAAGGCTGTGCAAAATAAAAACAATTTCTAATATAGTTAGTTAGCCAAAAATGTAATGTATAAAGGCTGGAAGGATTTGATGTATAACATGTCAGTCAGAACACTACTTCAGCTCTCTTGGTTTACACTGAGTGGTTACCCTGGCTACCAGGCACTAACCAATCAGAGACTTGAGGGGGGCCACATGGGTCATATCTGTTGCTTTTGAATCTGAGCAGAATGCTGAGGATCAATTACAAACTCACTGAACAGAAATGTTCAATGTGGCCCCCCTTCAAGTAGCTGACTAACTCAGAGTTATAGAGCTGAAAAGCAGGAAGTTGGATTTTGGCTGTTTTATTAGACGTCTGTTCACTCCAGCCTTTATATATTACATTTTTGGCTAACTAACTATATTAGAAACATTTTTTATTTTGCACAGCCTATCTATTTACACAGTTTTTATTTTCACACTGAACTGTTCCTTTAAGGTTTTTAACGCTGCTTAACATTTAGATCACATACAACACTCGCTTAGCAGCTCCCCCACTCGCTTTTTGGTCACAGACTTAAAAGTTTCAAAACAAAGAACATCAGAATTTACCTGATTAACGCCTCCCCCTTAATTAGTAGGCAGAGGGAAAGAGAGAGATAAAATGCTGTTTGCTACCATCAGTAAAATAACCCCCTTATTAACTTTAAAAAAATATTCCCCTTAGACTCTATATCCCAGACTAAATAAATGCACTAAATGTATCTATCAGCTTACCCAAAAAAGAGAAAAGAAAAATCTGTTTGTCTCAGATTACACTCAGAACACACAGCAGTCAGTTATTTGCACTTACTCCCTTCTTGCACCCAGCAGTCCCAGCATGCACAGCAAACACCAATGACTTAAGGTTGTTGCTTAACACTTAATTCATATTTCTTCTTTAAATTGATTATACACAGGGCAAATTTGCACCTGGGCAGTAACCCATAGCAACTAATGCAGCCAGTTGCAAGGAGAACAGAGAAAGCAAACGTTGCCATGGGTAACCGCCCAAGTGCAAATTTGCCCAGAGTTGGAGGGAAGTGACTGCTACCAGAAACAACGAACAACCTGCACCAGCATTCTTTATGTCTCTGTGTTTATTAAAGGCTCTAATGATTGTTTGGTTTATTTCCTTCCTTTATATATATATCAAAACTTGAAAGTAAAGCTCTAACATGATTATTATGGTTTATATATTTTTTTCAGTTTTTGGAGAGATGATCATACTACTGTGATATGGCAAATACTGTTATTAATCAAAAGATGAAACTGTATGTTGGATTTTTCTGTATCCATTTCACACAAATAAAACTGAAGTTACAAAAAACTTTTCAAGTGAAGAATGTGCCAAGTTGAGTTTGCAAAAGGTGCATCTCCTGCCTATTTTACTATTTAAATGTGCTTTAATACTGTGTAGATAGGCCAAGTGTAGGATATAAAGGCCTTTATATGTTTTTCATACGTTATTTTCCCAATGAAGATAACATTTTGTCTTCATTTGCCAACCATTACTGTCACCATCTTGGATCTGATTTTTGGTGTGTAAGGTTGCTTCAACTAGTTTCAAATAAATACAGCTTAATGTTCATTTTATGGTAAGTCTCCTGAATCCCAATCTATGATCTATGGTCTATTCTTTTGAGCCATGGCAGATGTCATAATGTCCTTGTTCAAGAGTACCAGTTCCTCAATTACCGATCCTCAACTATTTGAATTGGCTGTTAGATGTGTCTTATAGTTGAAAAGAAAATATCCATTATCCAAGGTCTGGAGAACTAGACCTGGTGCAAACATTTTTTAATTTTATTTTTATTATATTCCCTATCATATTCAAACACATCAGGAGCCATTATCCCGCCTGTATGTTTTTGGAATGTGGGCTAAAACTAAAGCAACTAGAGGGTCATTTATTTAACCCCAGGCAGAAAAGCAAAATCTCACTCCATACTGATCCACAGAGCCCTTCTGCATGGAAGAGATAGCTTTACTTGCAATGAATAAAAAAGAAATCTTTTGTAGTGGCATATTAGCCTGTTTCTAAATGATACACAAGTTAGGGGATGAGTAGGGCTAGGAGGGGGGTGGCATGTAGGTATCCTCTGGACTACAGCACTGCCCAATACAACCTGAAGCAATTCTACAATAAAGGAAGTCCGTGCGCAATGTGCAAAGAATAGGGGTGTCATAAATGAAGTCTTGTGAACAGGGTTTTCCAATCCTATTATCAATCTGTAACTAGCTGGCACTATATAAAAAAATGATGATGATCATAATAAAAGCACTTGGAAGAAACCCAAACACACACAGGGAGAACAGTGATGTTGTGCCTAGCACATTTTTTTTCCTTCTTTTTGCTGCAGTTTCGTCTTAAGCAACCAATTTCTTCAGCACAGACGCTGGAAGTTGTTATAACTGACTGCGGATTTAAATATCTCAATTAACTTAATGCTCTACAGGATGCCTGCCAAGGGAGATGAGCACCGCTCATGCCTGAAGGTTGCAGTCATTTTACACTTTCCTTTTTATTTGCATAAAATAATGTATTCCAATTGCTCTGCAAAATGCAGAAAGTTGGTGGAAGATTTGTGGAACTTCCCATGCATTCTGATAAGTGGTGTTTTCTCCCACATGTTTATATATTTATATGTTTGCTCTGTATCAGTGTACAAAGTCCTGCTCAAAATATGGGTAAAGGGAGGGGGCTGTGTACTGGAAATCTAACTGTCTACCTTGCAAGGACCAAAAGCAAAGTAGCTGCAATTTGTCATGTTTAGCTCAAGAAATAACATCAAAGATTTTTTGTGATTAACAACCGGTAAAAACTAAGTTAAGCACATGCTCAATTCATTAACTCATATTGAACACAGGAGTATACTGCCCCTTTGATTTACAATTTTTGGGGAATAAGCTGCCTCTTTGTGTTTTTTATATTTTGATCTTTGCCATCCAGGCCCCCCCGCCTGCCGTCCAGGGCCCCCTCCGGCGCCTCCCCTCCGGCCCCCCTGCCTCCCCTCCTCACTTACCTCCCCTATTGCAGCGCCGCGGACCACTGCGCATACGTGCCCGGCGCCACACATCAGAAACTTTTTATTTTAAAATTGATTGGGATTGGGAGAAGGAGGTCTGGCCCGACGGGGCCCATGAGGGTCGGGCCCACCAGGTTTTTTCCCGGTGTCCCGCCGGGCCAGTCCAACCCTGTCCTTCACAGAGTTTTTCATTAAAGACAAACAGCAGCACAACAACTTGGGGTCCTCCCACATAAAATATACAGAGAAGTCCAGTGCTCTGCAAGGAACCATGGCACCTTCCCACCCCTCAGCCCACTCAAGTGGGTGTGCAAATTTTCTTTAGATAGGGTGAATATAGAGGAAATTGACCCCATTGTCCGGGCTCCCCATGGATCTGCTTCCTCTATAGTTATTTTACTGTAGACAAATATATACTGTACCATGACCTGGATGAATAAAAATCTTCACAGTCATTGATCTCATGGAAAAATGTTGTATGTATTCCACTAAGGACTCCTTGTGAGGACCCTGACATTCACCTGCTCCTATTACTCCCCTTTATATGCCCCTAAGTCCATGTTGCATAAATTATATATATATATATATATATATATATATATATATATATATATATATATATATACACACACTGTATATATATATATATATATATATATCTTATATATCACACTATTGGTCATATAGAACCAACTTACTTAGAAACCTCATCCTGGGATCTCATAATTAAGCTGAGCCACCGTGTGGAACTTATTCAAATATCTAGTCTGGCAGTGGCAGCTTTAACTAAGGGTCATCATTTTATTATTCAAAATTGTACCCATCAGCCCTGTAAAGCAAAAGCATGATGTTTGTATAGTATTCAAATAAAACATATATAGGATTTATATTTAAGTCTGCAAGCGGAACATTGCCACAAGGTGAAAAATATATATGTACACCTGGGAGTTTCTCTGCGTTTATTCTTCACTGAAGCAGTCAATCTATAAATATATATATATATATATATATATATATATATATATATATATATATATATATATATATATATATATATATATATATTTTCCTGGATCTATAGGCTAAAAATGCCTACACTATGTATCCATAGATAACAACATGTAGAACCTAATCTTGTGGCAGTTGGGTGCAGAAGAGATATTTTACTGCAATCATTATGCAGCAGTCTGTAACTCTCTATCAATAATAATAAGGTGCAATCACAGAGATAGAGCAAATGGTAAATATCCTTTACTGGAATAACTATCTTTTCCTTGCAGCTTGCCTGCCATTCCCAGCCCAATTGATGTATTTGTTTTAGGACACATTACATTTACAGCTTATTTATTTTTCAAAACAATTCAGAAGGCCATTATCTTTGTTCTTCACCATTTAGCATATACTGCATGTAATTTGCCTTGTAGATACATATGTGTTTCATGCAAATCGTTCATTCATGTACGGCACATCAAATGTTTGTGGGTTTTTAGATGTGCAATGAATATTTACTCATCTCTAAAGGATCATCTGAAAAGCCCATCGCTGGAACGGTTTATCTCTGCGGCTCTGATGGCACTGGTTTCTAGGAATTTCCAATACTAAGGATTTTTTCATTTGGTTAATCTGCCAAAAAGCAATTTGAGGCGTAATTATTTATTAAATATGCAGCTAATCTTAGTTTGTATTTAGGAATCTGAATATTTATGTATAACCTTTTTTCAAATGATCTGTTTATTAACACAACTTTTTTCTTGTATTTCTGCTTCTGTATAACAGGACAAACTGCTTTTTGATGTCACACCATTCAAACAGATGTTTCAACATGTCAGCTGTAAGGATAAGAATAATATAAGTGCCTACCTGCCTCCTACCTGCTGCTCCTGACAGAACCTACTCTAAATAAAATGTTAAAGGGATCCTGTCATCGGAAAACATGTTTTTTTCAAAACACATCAGTTAATAGTGCTACTCCAGCAGAATTCTGCACTGAAATCCATTTCTCAAAAGAGCAAACAGATTTTTTTATATTCAATTTTGAAATCTGACATGGGGCTAGACATTTTGTCAATTTCCCAGCTGCCCCTGGTCATGTGACTAGAGGCAAGTTATAGAGACCTACATTGTTCGGCGAGTATAGTTTTCATTTAAGCTCCATAAGGCCTGCTGTGTACATTGTATTAAAGGGGTGGGTCACCTTAAAGTTAACTTTTAGTATGTTATAGAATGGCCAATTATAAGAAACTTTGCAATTGGTCTGTATTATTTATTTATTTTTTAATTATTTGCCTTTTTCTTCTGACTCTTTCCAGCTAAAAGACAGATGTTCTGTAAAGCTACACATTTATTGTTATTGCTACTTCTTATTACTTGTTGTTCTATTCAGGTCCTCTCCTATTTATATTCCAGTCTCTTATTTAAATAATTGCATGGTTGCTATGGTAATTCGGACCCGAGCAACCAGATTGCTAAAATTGCAAACTTGAGAGCTTCTGAATAAAAATCTAAATAACTCAAAAACCACAAATAATAAAAATAAAAACCAATTGAAAATTGTTTCTGAATATCACTCTGTACATGAGACTAAAAGTTAACTCAAAGATGAATAACCCCTTTAAGTTATGAAAGGCAGCACCTAATTGGGCACAGTTTATTGACTCCAAACCGTTGCCTGTGGCTCCAGTAATGCAAAAAAAGCACAACATTAACAATAAGTACAGTATTCCTAACATGCTGTGATGAAAACAGTTTAGCACAGAGCATGGAGCACTCAATAAATGGAGTACACTTCTAGGAGTGGAGTAAACCAAGTATTCAAATGTTTGTTTCCAAGACATGCGTGGCCCAATAAAAGAAAAGTATCAGCCCTAATCATTCCTAATGATCTTGTACAATAGCTGCACATTTTTACTTCATAGAAACCAATTCACTGTTAGCCTATTCCATTGTGACAGTAAAGAGAAGATCTGGAGTACATGTGAATTACAGAAGACAGTGGCCGTCACTAGGGGTGGCCAAAGAATCACATGGAAGGAAGTCATTTATTTTTCTCAGTTTTATAATGTATTTGTTTCACTCTGGGCCCCAGTTCTGTTCAATATTAGTTGTCCTCTATGGTGATCCTGCATGTTCTAGCTGTTCATTTCATGCATGGAATATGTGTCTTACCTACAGCTAAACATGTATTTAATATAATGCAATGCAATTTTTTAAGAAATGTTTTTTGAGGCAAAATGACTATTTTAGAGGTAGAGGAGCACGTCAATTAAGCTTTATAAGAGTGGTGTCCAGTGTCGGACACCCCAGTTGTTACAAAAACCTGTAAAAAGTCACCAGAAAAAAACTCAGCAAGTAAAAACTGGCAAAGTTCTATAGAAGTCAATGGGAATATTTTCTAACAACTTTATTCATTTATTTACTTTTATTTTTTTATTATTTATTTTATTCATTTATTTCTTTTCCCAGTTAAACAAAGTTGTAAGCCTCATTGAAAATGAATGGAACAATGTCATTCTCACTGGTGTGCAAGTTTTTTTTCTGCAAAAAAAAAAACGCATCTGAAAATATTCTGTAGTAGTGCAGGCCGGCCTGAAATCTGAGGGACCCGTGGGTTTGGGCCGGCTGTTGCATTAAATCTTCGGGCAGGTTTGGGTTGAGTGGCTCTTTTTCCGATCTCCACTTCCGGCTTCTGGCTCCTCCATTTATAGATTTGCGCCTGCCCCGCCTCTTTCATGACATCACTTTGGGGCAGGTGGGTACGGGTCTTTAAATGGAGGAGCCAAGCCAGGTTGGCCGGGTGCCGGTTGGGTGAAGGCAGGTTAGGGTCAGGTGCGGGTCCATTATATCTGGACCCTCACATCACTATTCTGCAGTGGTTTTTTTCTTAAATAAAGTACTGCTCAAGGAGAAAAGAAAGGAAAATCGCTCATGTTTTGTCATCTGATACAGAGTTATATTGAGCGAGAACAGCAATCTTCCTATGAGTGAGGGTTTGTCACTGCATCATTTAACCTTTCTTCACATGCCTGACTAATAATATAGGTGACAGCTTTTCAGTATAATTGTAACACCAATAATAGCTCTCTGTCTGTTGTAATGGAGCACCTTGCAGAAGAATTATGGAAGCTATTTTTAGATACAACACAACATTCTTATAAATGGATCTTATGGCTGCAACTGCTGCCCCATTGTAAGTACAGACGTCACAGTGAATCATGTAAATGTAGCCTATCTGCCAATATAAGTGATGAAACACTACAACAGCGTAGCGCTAATGAATGTTATGGTGGGCGAAGCTAGAGCTTACTGACAATACTAGCTTTCCCTTCTGCTCTTATGTGCCTTATATCAATTTTATGAGAATATTAGAAGCCACCTAGTATGAATTGCCTCACACTGAAGCATGGAGCCTTGATATGGCCACAGAACTCCTTGCTGACTTCTAGACTATGAGAAGGCATGCGTGGCAACCTACTTCTCTTAACCAATCTATAGCATAAAGATCCACACGGAGAAAAATACTTCCATTTGAATGGGTTAAGGGGTCGGCCGCAGCTTTTATGTTATTTTTCTTCCCGTTAACAGTAACAAAACTTTCCATCATATCACCAAACATCAGTTATTGAAATGCCAGCAACTGCGGCCACGGTGGGCATGTAGGTAAAGCCAATACAGCATCTATAACAAATGGCAAGGACACAGTTTATATATATATATAAACCGGATTTTTACAAAATCCAAAGTTCCAGCGCACAACGTCCACAGATGCCAAAGACCCAGGTGCTACCAATTAAGGCAGTAAATCCAAAAAATCCAGAGAGTAAAGGTGCACACTGGGATTTGAAATAATATTAAAACTTCATTTTTTATTGTTTACATTAAAAAGAAACTGGTCAATGACCCAGAAATCCCAGCTTCCCTCAGGTCTTCCCTCACAGTCACAGGCACCTTCACTAGGCACCCTTTGGTGCCCTCCAATATCCTTATTAAATGAAAACTATACCCCTGAACAATGTAGGTCTCTATTAAAATGTATCACATAAAACAGCTGATATGTATAACTCTGATTCATCTAAATGAACAATTTTCAGAAAAATATACTTTTAGCAGGCCCGGATTTGTGGAAAGGCCACCTAGGCTGGGCCTAGAGCGGCAGGACTTTAGGGGGAGGCATGCTGCCCAACCACACCCACATTGGTTCAAAAACACTGGGGATGCACTGGAAATACAGTACTTTTTTAAATTTCCCATGCGCCAATCCCCATTGCTCCTATCCCCCTGGAGGGGACAGGGGCGACGAACGGTAGTGGGCCTAGGGACGCCCATTATGTAAATCCGGCCCTGAGTTTCATTGGGCCATTGGGTAATCCTAAATAGAAAATGATAATTTTTTCAACTAAGGGCTGCTGTCAGGGACTTACCTCAATAGCTGGCGCTGGGTCTGGTCGGCGCTCTGCGTTCCGGCGCTGTGCGTTCCAGCATGATGCGGGTCAGTGACGTCACTATGGGGGCGTCATGGAGCTGATTCCAGGGAGCCAGGTGGCGCAGCGTGATGATGCAGGCATCTCCATTTAAGTCTGCACAGAGGGGATTTCCAGTGCTCGGACATCATACTTCCTGGCTACATTTTGAGTAAGTTACTCTCATATATATAGTGAACTTGGTTTTGACTTGTTTCTGCATCTTGAATATTCTCCCGTATTAACCGTTGGAACTTTGCTTGGATTTGAACCTCTGTTGCCAACCCTGCTTGCTGTTTGACTATTCTCCTGTATTAACCCCTGGAACTCTGCTTGGATTTGACCCACTGTTGCCAACTCTGCTTGCTGTTCGACCATTCCTTTGTATTAAACCTTGATACTTCGATTGGACTTTATCTTTTGTTGCCAACCCTGCCTGCCTTCTGACCTCTCCACTACGCTTATCCTTGATACATAGACTGTGATTTGCTGTTGCCGACCCTGCTTGCCTGATTTTCCACAACTGATTAACCCCTTGATATCCAGCCTTGTGTGCTCCTATTTTGACGTTTGGGACTCCTGCCTGATCTCTCTGCGCTGTGAGGTTCGTGACCAATCCTCAACATTTAGGCGGATCTTCAACTCCTGCTGGTCTCCACGCCAGAGCCTGTTTCGTCTGACGCCAAGGTGCTTCCTAGAACCACTCCTTACGAATACAGATCTTCACTTCCTGCTGCTTCCACCATTAATCAACCCACACTTTCCCACACTTCTTCCTGTTACAGTAAGAGCTGCAGTATTTCTGGTCATGTGATCTCTGAGACAGCACCCAGACCATCACAAAATGGTGGCTCAAGGGGAAAAAGATGTAAAAGTGCAATATTAACTTAAAAATATATTTCAGTTTGGTAAGATTCTAGTAGTGGACTTAATATGATATAAACTTTTTGTTGGTTACGCTTTCATTCTGGTGGTATAGTTTTCCTTTAATTACAGCAGCCGATATATAGCATTGCACACAAAGGTAGAGTAGGGAAGTCTACTCTTCTTCTATTTCCTAAAAACCCCATATATTTATATTAAAATGTTTTCTTTTTGATGGTGTAGACAAGTGTGACATAACACTGGTTGGTGCAACAATGGAAATCTCAGCCTATAGTATTTTTTTTAAAGGAGAATGAAAGCCTAACTAAAGAAGTAGCTAGAAATGTTGTACATTATGTTTCAGGGTTCTGTACCAGTCCAAGGCAACCACAACCCTTTAGCAGTAAAGATCTGTGTCTCCAAAGATGCCCCAGTAGCTCCCCATCTACTTTTCTGTGGATTCAATGCACATGCTCTGTGCTGCTGTCACTTACTGGGCTTAGGGACCCACTCACAATATACAGTACACATAGAAAATTCAAATGTTTTCACGATAAAAATCGTGGAAATCGGAAATGGACTCCGGCGAATTTTCATTGACAAATTTTCGCAGGAGATTCGTGGGCGGTGAAATTTGCCGCAAATTCGTGCCAGGTTAATTTATTCGCCCATCATTAATTATAGGCCAACCTCATTTTGTGCTTGATAATTTCCAACGACCACTAAGTTTAGCTTCTCAACAGCTGCTCAGAGCCCACTGAGCATGTGAGTGTCGCAGACACTTTCCAAGATGGTGACCCCCTGTGACAAGTTTGAAGTCCTGGGTCATTGCTGCTATTGAGATGCTGAAACTTTAGGCTGGTGCAATAAAGTCAGTATATAAAATATGGCATTTTTAACCATATTCATTTTTTGGGTTTACTTCTCATTTAAGTCTGAAGGGATTTCTATAAAACATCATGAAATTTCTGAACAACACCCGTGTTGTATTTGCATATTCAAGCTCACAGTATAATGGCAAAAGTGAGGTGTGTACATCCATGCATATAAGGATTGGCACTTTACATATCATTATTGCTATACTTTATCACTGCATACCCGAATATATTCATGCACATGATCTAGATTTAAAGCTCTCATGGGCAAACATGCTTATCTAACATAATCAATGCTTTTATATTTACTAGGCAGTATCCCGTACTTGGATAATTTTATTATTGATCCCTGGAGAGTACTTACTGCAGTCATAAAGGAAAATACGGTTGTTGTTTTTTTAGTTTCGTGGATCAATATGTGTAAATGTTTTGCTTGGGCTAGCATAACACAGTGGCATAAAAAGGTGTTTTACACCAGCTGCTTCCTTTTTACCTGGAGACAGATGAGCGATTTCATCTGTAAAGCACAGCACAAAAGTTAAGTCAGTCGGAGGTGGAGAGAAACAATGGTTTAAAATAAATTCCCCTATATGTAGTGATGGGCGAATTTGGGGCATTTCGATTCGTCGAAGAATTTGCAAAATTCCTGTGGAACTCGCAAAACGGTGAAAAATTTGCGAACGGCGCCGACTAGTGATGGGCGAATTTGCGCCGTTTCGCTTAGCCGAAAAATTCGCGAATTTCTCGCAAAATTCGCGAAACGACGAAAAATTAGCGAAATCGCCGGCACCCGTTTTTTCGACGCCGGCGTCCGTTTTTTCGGAAATTTTTTTTTTGACGCCGGCGAATTTTTGCCGCGAATAAATTCGCCCATCACTAGCGCCGACGTCTCGTTTTTGGCGTACATTTTTTTTGACGCCAGCGAATATTTGCTGGCGAATTTTCGTGAAATTAGTTGCCGGCTGCGAATCACAGGAAATCGCGCCTGGCGAATAAATTCACCCATCACTACCAATATGACATAATTGTGAAAATCCTAGGAATCAGCAAGTTCAAATGTATAAATATACTCAGAAACCGTGATACCTATTTTATTTGATTTGCTAATACAGGTATGGGACCTGTTATCCAGAATGCTCAGGATCTGGGGTTTTCCAGATAATGGAACTTTCTGTAATTTAGATCTTCATTCTAGTCACTAGAAAATCATGTTAATATAAATTAAACCCAAAAGGCTGGTTTTGCCTCCAGTGAGGATTCATTGGGGCAAATTTACTAAAGGGCGAAGTGACAAACGCTGGTGAAAATCCAGCGTGACGTCATTTTGGTACTTCGCCGATTTACTAACGGGCTCAGGCGTAACTTCGCTAGTGAAAGAGACTGACACTGGCGCTAATTCGCACTTCGCCAGGCAAGTTGTGCTCTGGCAAAGGGATGTAACTGCACAAATTCACTAAGATGCGGATTTTACTGAACGTTACGTCTTGCGCCAGACTTGCCTTCGCCACCTCAGACCAGGCGAAGTGCAATAGAGTAGATAGGACTTCCTCAAAATTTAGTTAAAAATGGCGTCTTTTCCTTTTTTCAGGGTGATAGGCTGCAAAACAGTAACCGGCTTCCCCCCTACATTTTCTAACATATGGTACATAAACTATACACTGGGCTCATGTGTAGGGCAATATAACAACTCTATTTTATTTTATTAAGGTTTCCCGGGCTTGTGTAATGTAATGTATTTGCTGCAACATATATGTCCATTCAACTTTAACTTCAAATGCAAATTAGCCAACACTATCGCAACCTGCTCTGCTTGCCAAATTAACGCTAACGCAACTTCACCAGCGTCTGGTGCCCTGGACGCAACTTCTCAAATTTTGCCCCATTATATCTTAGTTCAGATCAAGTACAAGGTACTGTTTTATTATTACAGAGAAAAAGGAAATCATTTTTAAAAATCTTGATTATTTGCATAAAATAGAGTCTATGGGAGACAGCCTTTCCGTAATTTGGAGCTTTCTGGATAACTGATTTCCAGATAACGGATCTCATACCTGTATATAAAATAATAGCAGGAAATTAAGACCCGGCTCTGCTTAGTTCTCTGCACTTGGACCTACCTGCCACTACCCACCCAGAGTGAATGTGTATAGAATTCCACTGACCCTCACAGGTTACTCACATCAAATAAAAGACTGAATTCTGTTTAGAAAGACAGAAGAAGTTGAATAGACACAAGATGATGAAGCAACAGTAGTGGCTAACTGCTTTGGCCCATAGTAGGGAAATGCCGGGTAAACAATGTTTAATTTCATTCACTTGTCCAATGTTCCAAGTTGCCAGAAAGATACTTGGATAGATGGATACATCTGTGTTGTTTTTAGAACAGATAAGTATTTGGACCAATGAATCAGACTAATTGGTAAATTTGATTTCCAAATATTTTTCTCTGGTTTCCACTCTCTAAACCTTTTAAGCAAATGGGAAATTGGCAAACTATCTTGATTTCTATGGTATGCACAGAACAGCGAGTGTCATTTAAAACTAGGGTTATCGCCTTCTCTGGCATATCTCTTGCAAGCTACACTTTATTTTGCAGGTTTTTCTTATTGTTATTTTTATGCTTTATTTATATAGCAGTATAAAAGAGTATGTTCAGTCCACTATAAAGGAATACTAAACCCTAAAAATGATTATAGTATCTTGTGCATCGGCCTCTATGCTCAGTAAGTGACAGCAGCACAGAGCATGTGCAGTGAATCAGCAGAAAAGAAGATGGGGAGCTACTGGGGCATCTTTGGAGACACAGATCTTTAATGCTAAAGGGCAGTGAGTCCCTTGGTCTGGTACAGATGTTCAAAAAATAATGTACAATTAATGTTAATTAATAATGTCAAATTTTCCGCACTTTTGTGAAAAAATTTGCAGATGGCGAATTGTGGAATTTCGCCATGAATCCATGGCTGGAGAAAAATGTTGCTCTTCAATAAACATGGCACCTGGACAGTTCCTAAGATTGACAAAGACAAGGGGCAGATAATAGCCCGCTGCATTTTTTCTTTGGGTTGTTTTTTGGCAAAACAGAACACATGGCAAGATTATAGTTCAGATATAACCAATTTTGGGGTAAAACTGTATTGGGCTCATCCCTAGTCATGACCAAGAATTTCCAATAAAAAGTCATTGGAAACATTTTCAACCAAATGAGTTTTTCACATCCTACTGAATCTTGTATTATTTACCAGCAGCTCTCGAACCAGCGACATCTCCTGGTAAGCAGCTCTATTTAGGTTAAAGGGATACTGTCATGGGAAAAAACATTTTTTTTCAAAATGAATCATTTAATAGTGCTGCTACAGTAGAATTCTGCACTGAAATCCATTTCTCAAAAGAGCAAACAGATTTTTTTATATTCAATTTTGAAATCTGACATGGGGCTAGACATATTGTCAATTTCCCAGCTGCCCCAAGTCATGTGACTTGTGCTCTGATAAACTTCAATCACTCTTTACTGCTGTACTGCAAGTTGGAGTGATGTCACCCTCCTCCCTTTTCCCCCCCAGCAGCCAAACAAAAGAAAAATGGGAAGGTAACCAGATAGCAGCTCCCTAACACAAGATAACAGCTGCCTGGTAGATCTAAGAACAACACTCAATGGTAAAAACCCATGTCCCACTGAGACACATTCAGTTACATTGAGAAGGAAAAACAGCAGCCTGCCAGAAAGCTTCTCTCCTAAAGTGCAGGCACAAGTCACATGACCAGGGGCAGCTGGGAAATTGACAAAATGTCTAGCCCCATGTCAGATTTCAAAATTGAATATAAAAAAATCTGTTTGCTCTTTTGAGAAATGGATTTCAGTGCAGAATTCTGCTGGAGTAGCACTATTAACTGATGTGTTTTGAAAAAAAACATGTTTTTCGATGACAGGATCCCTTTAATATGCTGAAAGAAGTCTTCCCATCGAGTGAAATAGACTTTTCCACTTCTTCCTTTAAAACACAGGAACAAATAGGAATGCACTGTAATATAATATTTTCTTTTAAAATACCCCAGACAATACACTTTTCTGTGTCTCTCTTTCTATCACAAAAATGTTTCTTTTTTTTAATAATCCTAGTGCACATATGGAAAAAAAGATAGTTCTCAACTTTTACCTTTTCTCTATGCTCCTCATGTAGCTGAAAATGAGTCAGCATAATTGATGTTATAATTGAATCTGCTCACTCCCACTGTGCTTTTTGCCAGATTCCCTACATTTTTATCTCAATTACTTGATACTTTGCTAGGACATTTTTAAGAATCACGGCAACAATTAGAAAATTTCCCCTTCGTCAGATTTCATGATGGCCATAAATTTCCTGAAACTTGCCACAAGGGAAGTCGTGGGGATCATGAATCACAGAGTAGTGGTATTAAATGGCAAGGCTGATGCAATGTGGAATAGCTGGCCCATCTACAACAGAGGTCATCTGCATTAAAGGACCAGTTATAGCAAAAAAATATTAATCTATCCAAAAATAAAACACTCATGTTTATAAATAAAAATAACGTGGTTTCTAGAAATAATGCATGGGTAAAATGGGCCTATACAATCATAGATCCACCTAAAAGTGGACTGCAGATATCAGGCTTCTATTTATATTCTCGGTACAGTTGAACTTTAGTATATCTAGAGAGGCACATGCTTACTGTCCTTTCTGCACATCTTTTTCTCCTTCTTCTTCTTCTTAATAATGATTCCTTTGAGAGGTGTGGACTAGAGATCAGATATTGAGACTACAACAGTGAAGTATAGCTCTAAAGTTCACATGAGCTGAAGATTCTTCATTCTCCAATGGTGCGTCAGCACATTGATAGCAACTGATCATAGAATAAGCTTTCCTAGAAACTCATGTCTTGTTGTATTGTAATTAATGCTTGAGTTATCCTGGCCCTAGATATACTAGAAGAGTCTATAATGGGTCTACATTGGACAGATAGAATCTGATGAACCTATGCTATACCTTAAATCACAAGTTGTTGGGGTTTTTTTTAGGCTGTCCGTTGTCTTCTAACTTGACTGTTGTGAATATGCTGTGCATTGAAATGCCCACATTGTGTTCTTTAATTAGAAACATATGGCTAACTTCGTTATTCATCTGTAAGAAAGTATTCACTCTTTAGCCCATTAATATTTCAGTGCTTTAGCATCTGGTATAATCAGGAAAAATAGATACATATCCACTCATTTATTCTAGTCTAGAGAAGAGCCATCTAAGTACTGTTCTTCATAGAGGTTACAAAATGAAGATTTATCATGGAGGAATTCTTAAAATGCAGAGATGAATAGCTGTGGTGCTTGTCATTTACATTTTCTCATTTAAGCATGCGCTTAGAAAAAAGAAAAAAGCAATATTCAGCCATCAGACAGAGCAGCAAGAATGCAGCACACCTAGAGAAAAACACCAACAATTAAAATTACATCTCATTTAGA